>NC_044384.1:96351487-96661087 GCF_006542625.1 Nomascus leucogenys | reverse complement strand
AGCCAATCAAATACTTCCAATGGATGAATGAATTGCCAATAACTTTGTACTATGACATCTCCGCGTCTCCTACCCACTGATCTTATTGCCATCTCTCCAAACTACTTGGCCTCCACTCCCTGCTCTCTAATACCAGCCTGCCAACTCACCTCCCTGAGTGCGGCTGCTACTCCTGTCCTCCCACTTCCAGGCCGCTGTCTACTGCCCAGCAGCTCTCCCCTGTCTTCATTTCTCCCCATATCTCACTTAGAATACACAAGTCACAGTAACACTTTTACGGCTACCTGAGCTGCTGAGCACATCTGGGCTGCCTAGCATACCTGGGCAGACCAGTAAGCACCCTGAGACATATTCTTTCCTCAGTCGACTTCTCTCCCACTGTCCCCAACAATTATTTCATAGTTTCTTCCCTCTCTTTAGGATATTCCAGAGTATGTTGTCTTTCTAAAATTTGCAGTAGGAGATTTCTGTATGCAATATTAATATGATTGATACCAAACATATCCAAAGGTAACTTATCAGAGAACTTTTTATTAAAATGTACAGTTTATGACTAATTAATGTGATATAGTTTAATAGTGCATTATATAGCACAATTAGTTACTAAAGTTATAGGCTGTGACTTTCAATATAATTTGTAACAGATTCAGAAGGCATCTATAGCTAATCCTAGTGTGGCAACGTTCTTCCTAAAATATAGAACTATTTCATATATACATATATATACATGTATAATTATAAAATTCATTGTATGTATATACTAGGTAAAATTCATAAAATTATAGTAGAACAATTGCAATATTTATTGAGGGTAGAATACTAAAATGCAGCATAGACAAGACAATGCAATGATACCTCCATGTGTCCTAAAATTAAAGACTGGCCAGCAACATGTGCCGTCCTTTTATGAGCAGTATTGAAGGAACACAGAATTAGGATAATGTAGCACACTAAAATAGGATTGTAATGGTGTTGGTAAAAACTACTATCTAATGTGTGAAGTAATTTAGGATGAGGAAGTGTACATTATTATTTAAATTATGAACAGTACAGCACTGTAGAGGATAATAATGTAGCTCTTGTTACAGGAGACTCTATAGTTTAGTAAAATATTAAAATTATAGGCAGAAAGAGCACAGCTTTATTACTATCAATATCGGAGGTCATAATAATTTAACAGACCCCTGAGGGCCATTTGCAGTGTCTGCAATTTGGAAGCTTTGCAAAGATGTCTCTAATTGGCACATACTGGCTGGAGAGTCAGCTGGGGGCATTTCTACTAATAGGACTTCGTCACACACATGCAGCTTGTAGTGACCAAAATTCCTACTGGGGGCTTTGCAGGCATCGTTTCCCTTAATCCAGTGGTGACAGACCTAGACAACTTTGCCCCAGGGGGGTCATTTGGCAATGGCAGAAGACACATTGTAGGGGAAGGGGGCGGTGCTACTGGCATCTAGTGGATAGAGACCAGGGATGCTGCTAACATCCTACAAAGCCCAGGACAGCCCCCGACAACAAAGAATTGTTTGGCCAAATGTTTCAACAGTGCCAAAGTTGAGGAACCCTATTCTAATCCTTAAGGATTATTAGGGATTTTGTCTTTACAATTTAATAGATGCCATTAACCTTCGGGATCCCCATTGGCATCTAAATTATGGAGGTTGACTGTACCAATGCTGGGGATCTCTTCCATAGTGTAAGAGAGTAAACTACAGATTCAGTATAATAGCAATCTAGCTACATTGTATCTTACACTATTCAGGTGGTGGCCTCCTTGTCATCCAGGCCTCAGCAGTTTTCCACCGAACACCCAGGAATGCTCTCACTACCTACTGTTTCATTCACACCACGGTACTCACTAGGATTTGTGATTTTCTCATTTACTGCCAGAGTCCCCTCCTCATATCCTATGTGGCAGGGACTCATCTGTGTTAACTGTTGTATCCTCAATGCTCGGAGTAACTCCCCAACTTCAGTGACACCGAGAAAGCATTTGCTGAATGAATAAACCACCCACACGATATTATTTATCAAAACCTTCTGTTTACAAGGTACCAAGCAGAGCCCTTTACAACATTTCATGTAAATCTTGGGACCACCAAATGATGCTCTACGTCTCAACAAGCAAGTTACCCAGAGTTACTAGGGATAGTAAGAAACAAGGCGGTATTCCACACTTTTTACCCTTAACCGTCACAATATGCAGCTGGGTGCCATAGTCCCATCTTATATCAGACACCAGTTCCCTCTTCTAGGTAGTAAGTCAAGATAGCAATACTTTCTAGTTTAGGATATTATAATTCAGCAGCTTGGACACTGTAAAGGCAATATACAATAGTAGATTATAGCGATACTTCTGTTGCCTATGATTAGAAACAGCATATTGTAATACGACACGATGGCTTCATTTTTACTACATTCAAAATACAATACTTTCCACTCATATGCACATTACAGGCAATGTAGGGTTGTTTAAACCAGGGATCAGCAAACATTTCTCTTAAAGAGCCAGAGTAATTGGCTTAGACTTGGTGGGCCTTATTGTCTCTGATGCAGCTGTTTAACTCTGCTATTACAGCTCCAAAGCAGCTATGTTCTAATAAAACTGTATTTAAAGACATTAAGGACGCTGAAATTCAAATTTCATATATTTTATATGCCAAAAATGTGAGGTTTTTTTTTTTTTTTGCAAGCGTTCAAAAATGTAAACACCACTGTTATGCTGTGAGCTATACAAAAGAAGCAGCAGGACAGATTGGATATGTGAGGCCTAATGTGTCAATCTCCTAATTTAGAATATCGCTGCTGCCAATTTTTGAAGCTCTCATAATATGATGAGTTAGGAACATCCTTGCAACATTACAGATGTGTACACTAGAATAGTGTCAGTCCTATGGATATTGGAAATACTATATTACAAATGTGACTATAATTTTTACTTTAACATCACACGAAGTAGCATTATTTCAAACGCTGGAAGCACCCTAGTATAATCTAATGACATGTTCATATAACTATTAATATAAACAGCATAATTCACATAGTGTGCTAGTGTTACTGCTACTTGAATTGTAGGGCAAAAGGTATAGGTTGACATAATGCAGTTCAGTACAATATCTTATTTCTGTTCCCACGATTATATATAATAAAGTGAAGCATAAAATCACATTGCTTCTGCCAGCATTGGCCCCCTCAAAGCAGTTACTTTCTTTAGGCTATGCTGTAACGTGTTGTCCTAAACTGTAGCATTGGGTGTACTATTACTGCTATATCCTGACTATGTTAGGTTGTCAAAATCTTGTTAATAAAAATTCTACCACAAGATCCTGTACTAAACAACCCATATTTTAATTATCCTAGCTCCAAATGGTTAGCAATAAACTAGTAAAGAAAGATAAATATTTGAGTGGCATCTTTTAAATAAGATACTGTCACCCATGGCGTGATATGCCCCTACTAGCCAGAGCATCAAGAAGAGTCCTAAATTATAGTCATATTGTCCTTATATTTATAAACGATTCGATATTGTCCTTGAACATGCTATTTAGTTATGCCACCACATAATCTTCAAGCTGTAGCAATCACTGTGGGGCAGAGATGGGGACATTTGTTGAGTGCTGACTGTGGAAAGCACTTCACAGTCATTATGTCACATAATTCCTCACAGTCAAAGTTGGCTCAAGCCATGAGAAGACACACATTGCGGATGATAGGCCTAAGGTTCAGAGAAGCTTATACTCCTTGACCAAGTCACAGAGGCGGTGATGGACAAAGCCAGAATTTGAAGCCAGCCTAATGGTCCCAGAGCATGTGTTCTATTCACTTAGCCACCTGTCAACTTTCTCCACATCACTTTCTTTTCATGCCACATGCTGTCATCAAGACTCAGGAAACAGCAATTCCATTCAGCCATATTGAAGTGTAGTGTCTATAATACTGGTCTAGATTAAGCATCCCAAATCCAAAAATCCAAACTCCAAAACCTGAAAAATTTTGAGCGCAGTCATGATGCTCAAAGGAAATCCTCATCGGAGCATTTCAGGTTTTGGATTTTTGGAGCAGGGATGTTGAACTGGTAAGTGTAATGTAAATATTCCAAAATTTTAAAAAAATGTGAAATCTGAAACACTCATAGTCCTAAGCATTTCTGACAGGGAATACTCAATCTGTACCATCATTACTAGTGTATTATTATTCCATATACTGTTTTAGCAGAAAGATCGGCAATATTGCTAATCCACAACACAGTGCCCCAATGCCACTCTAGCATCTGTTTCTTCAGCAATAGCATTATTATATTCCATATACATTTTAAACAATAACACCACCCTCCCTTGTACATAATCCTACCTTACTTCAAGTTATGAGAACAATACAGCTGCTATGCTAATGCCACCTGTAGTTTTAGTAGCAACAACAAAAGTGCAAATACGGAGCCCACTGGTCTATACTCAGTGTATGTTGGATCTGAGAAACCACCTTTGTGACTGCAGCTTTACAGGGAAATAAAGAAGCATCACTATTCCTCAAAAGTAGAACCTTGGACTGAGACTTCTCCATTTTTACACGCAAATGGCCAGACACACGAGAATTACTCAGGTTCTATGCCATCTCTGATAGTGGAAGTAATCCTTTTGCCATACCATTCTATATGATGGTCCTATGATGTTAGCATTTGTGATGATATTGCTACTAAGCCGTGTCATACTTACTTTCAAAATGGAAGCAATTCTGCCAATATAATAACCAGTGTGTCGTATCTATAATTTTAGCAAAAACGCGAACACAGCCATGCTAATACTTACATAACAAGTATTTTCTGAAGAGAGATACTACTCAAGTATGTACTGAATTGGTACTATTCCAATATATACTGAAATGATAATGCATTTTAGTTTAGCTTCTAATTGAATATACATATTATGAGTCCAATATTTATAATTTATCGATTTATACCAGTATTGTACGCTCTGCTGTCTGTATTTGTCATCAAACATGTTATTTTTTACCATAATATGGTGCAAAAAATATAATGCTTATGGACAGAGTGCAATAATACACGGATAGTGTGCTGTGCTTAGTGATCTACACTGTTTTCATTGTTAGCAGAAATATCATAATGCTCCACCTTTGCCAGGGTAAAGAGTGATGTGAACAACATTGTATTTTATTTTTATAATTTTAGACACAACAATGATGCCATAATAAGTTGAGATCTCCAGAATGGATGGCAACAATTATATTAATGGAGCGAACTATATTGTAATTATTCATCATCTGTTTGCTGCTAGACAATATGTGCTAAAATATAATGTGCACCTTTCCTTGTAGCAATAACAGCAATGGATCTGTTAATAATTTTGGTGTTATTTTAGTTCGTATTAGTATTATTTTTAGTTTTAGTGTTGTTATACTACAGTATGTCATGTTCAACATACTACTCTGACACTGCCAAAAAGAATATAATGAATATTATATAATGCAAAGTCTTGTTAGAGTCACAGCTTCACGACTTACTCCTTGAGTGATTTTGTCAAAATATCTGGTAGATTTAACCCTCAGTTTTCTCATCTGTATGATGGGGTTAATAAGGACCTCATCTCACAGTTGTTCTGAGATTTAAATTGAACAACATATCTAAATCGGGTAGCAGTTCTAGTTGCACAAGATATCAAGATGTGGTATACGGTAAGTTCAATAATTTTAGCTGGTACTATTTTAATCATTTTTACTATTATTTTAATACCTCATACTCATTCTGGTAATACTACTACTACCAAATTACTTAGAAACAATATCACTATACACAGATACACACACACACATATATATATATATCCAATTACAGGTATTTGGACCAATTTTTTTAAAACAAAGCTCCTATATCATCTTAGGCTATACTGAACTCCCTTCCTCTCTTCTGCTTTAATACTACTAAAGTTGCTATAAAATTAGAGAACCAATGGCTTATGACAAGTGTTCTTAACCTTTTTGGGGTCAAGAACCCCTTTGAGAATCTAAAGAAAGCTACAGCTTCCCAGAGACATGAGACACATCATACTTTGCATCAAAATTTCAGGGGTTTCAAGAACATTTGAAGAACCTTCTAAGAATATACATTTCTCTTCTTTTGTATACATGTAGGGGATATGAGTACAGTTTTGTTACACGGTTATATTGCACAGTGATGAAGTCTAGGCTATTCCATTTCTTTTTTCTTTTCTTTTTCTTTCTTTCTTTTTTTTTTTTTTTTTTTTGACAGAGCTTCACTCTTGTTGCCCAGGCTGGAGTGCAATGGCACAATCTTGGCTCACTGCAACCTCCCCATCCCGCGTTCAAGCGATTCTCCTGCCTCAGCCTCCCAAGTAACTAGGATTACAGGCATGTGCCACCACGCCCGGCTAATTTTTGTATTTTTAGTAGAGAAGGGTTTCACCATGTTGGCCAGGCTGGTCTCAAACTCCTGACCTCAGGTGATCCACCTGCCTCGGCCTCCCAAAGTGCTGGAATTACAGGCGTGAGCCACCGTGCCCAGCCTGGGCTGTTCCATTTCTGAGCCTCACCCTCAATCTACTGAATGAAACCTGTCCCTGGGTTTGCTAACAGTCTCAGTGCAGTAAGAGTTAAATAGGTAGGAGGTGGAGGAGAGATTAAATTAGAGTTGAAAAGGCAGTGGGAGGTGAGGAAGAAATACACTTGACTTACAAAGTTCTCAGTTAATTCATGACACAATCGATACTGGACAAAACATTTGTCTCTTTTCATTTTATAAACTGTTGAATTCTTTAAAGTAATTATTTTTTCTTATCATAAGTATGCCCAATTTGACATATAATTTCAAATTTCCCACATTTTCTTAATTTATTTAATGATGGATGATAGGTAAAAATAATGTATATATGCAAATGAATTAGGTAAAATAATGTTTCTGACAATAAAGTCATGCATGTTTCCTAGATGGGTAGGTATTTTCTCAAGACCACACAATACCAGTCGCTACTATTGACCACTAAACTGGGGCTCTACATCTGTGATCACACAAGTTCTCACAGTGAACTTGTGACACAGACATTGCTCCATTTCACAGATTCAAAACAAACAAAAACAAAACTGAAGCTAAGGGGTTAAGTAACTGGAAAAGGTTGCACAGCTGGAGAGTCTGCAGCCAAGATACCTCCTCAGGTCACCTGTGCTCTCTGTGGCATAAAGTACATGCTTAAAGTATATCGTGATGATCCTCAGCTGCAGGGAGCTATGACAGAAAGCTCTTATTTCAGCAACCGAAAAACATGCCAGGAAAATGAAAGAGAGTGCGAGAGAGAGAGAGAGAGAGCAAGAGAGCGAGAGAGAAGAAGGCTGGTGCATAATGTTAAAAATATACAAGGTTGAATTCAAAGCAAAAACGGCAAAATGGGCACAACTTATTAGCAAAGGAAGCCATCAAAATGTCTAAAGCATAAGTATAGGGAATGCAGCAGGTTATAAAGATCACAGCATGGGGAGACCTTAATTCACCTCTCTCAAAACATAACAGGTCAGTAAGGGTGATGGGGATTAATTAACTCAATTAATAATATAGACCCAGTTAAGACACACTAAAGGCTATAATCTGCAAGTCCTCTCTTCCGGTGCCAACATATCATTTACACAACATAGCCACATGCTTCCTTTCCTTATTTGGTCACCCATCTTGTGAGGGTGCGGAGTACCTGCGATGGGCACTGAAGGGAGCCCTGGATTATTCTTCTGGGGCTGCTACAACAAAATGCCATAAACTGGGTGGCTTAAACAGTAGCTGTGTTTCTCACACTTCTGGAGGCAAGAAGCTCCAGGTTCAGGTCCAACAGTGTCCGTTTCTGGTGAGGGCTCTCTTCCTGGTTTGCACATGGCCACCTTCTCATGGTATCCTCATATGGCAGAGAGAGCAAGCCACATCTAGTGTCTCTTGCTCCTGTATAAGGCCACTTTCAGCTCAGTTGTATCAGATCAGGGCTCCAAACTTAAGACCTCACTTCACTTTAATCACTTTCTTGAATGCCCAATCTCCAATACACATGGGGGTTAGGGCTTCAACATATAAATTGAAGGAGAGGCTATATTCAGTTCATAATACCTTTCATTAGCAAGAGCCATTCTTTGAGAATTGTCTTCTCTTCTCTCTACACACTCGGAAACCTTCCTAAACCCCATTCAGGAAGATCAGTCCCCTCAGTCAATATGTCTGTTCCCTAGAGTGATCATGCCTGTGCATCAGTGAATTGCATTTGTATCGGAGTTACTTTGATATTAACGTACTAACAATTCAATGGTAGTCAAAATAATAGTTATAATGGTAATAATAATGAGGAGTGGGAGGTGGTTGAAGAAATAATACTATTAAGCACAGAGCTTAATATGTGCTAAACACAGTGCTAAGTACTTAACACACATAATCACCACAAGTCTTTGAGACAGACGCTACACTTCTCTCCACTTCACAAAGGGTGCCAAGGTACGCAGAGGATAAGCAACTTGTTGGAAGTCAAAAGGCTGAACCTATTCCAGCAGTCCATGCTCTGAACGACTGCATCTCATACCATACTTATACTACCACTATTCCTTCCTGCTGAGCCAGATTAATTCGCATTTTGGACAAGAAGTACATAAATAAATCATGCTTCAATCCAACTAGCTCCTTACAAAATTGTCAATTAAAATAGTGTTGCAACCTTCAAAGGCCAAATGATGTTCCAGCCCTCCTGCCGCTAGGATGTGTGCATTCCATAGTTTTCTTCAGAGAGTATGTAACTCTTGAGGAGCCCTCTGCCCACTTATGAAGTTTACTAACTGGATTCTGAGTGGGGTACTGACTTCTTTAACTCAAGGCTGGGCTGAGTGTGTCAGGTAGAGATCTAGGAAGCTTCCATGACCTTAAAAAGAATGCCACCTCTTTCCTGCTGTTCAGTGAAACGGAGTCTGGTTTGGGCTAGATCGATCCTTTCCACCTGTCTTAGCTGTAGAGCGGAAAGGAGCTTCCTTGCTGTAGTTACTTGGGCAGCATAATTTGGGTAGATTTCTAAGTGGCTGCACTGTCTGTTCGTTTGCCAGGGTGGTGATATGAAAAGGTCAAGCCAGTGATCCCCTCACACCTGGTTTGGCCAGCACAGGTGCTAACAGCCTAAAGAAGCGACACCCCAACTATGCCTGCTCAACCCTCCTTTGCGCATAGCCACTTGTGGACTGGGATCCCATGGCACTGCCTCTTCCACTGCTCAACCTTACAATATTAAAATCATGCACAAACTCCCTTCCGCCCTTAATCACACCCAGCTGACTAAGCCTCAACTTTTGGTTAAAGGCAGATTTTTGTTTACTCTCTGCCTCCCTCCAAGCAGCTAAACGTGGTTGGAGCAAAACACACAACTAGCTCACCAGTCACATTTGAATTCATGATGGTACATCTGTCTCAAATGGGCACTACCCACGACCCAATGCTCTCACTCCACTTCCACTGTATGTCACTTTCTTGATCTCCAAAACACCTACCTCACACCTTCCCTGTCCACCTCTTCAGCGCATGACCCTATCTCTTCAGTGCATGCACTTGTAGCTTCACCAGCATAACACAGGGGTGCCGCCATCTTCCCACAAAACCTACTGACCTGCCTCATCTGTACTCCCTCTCTCAGTCCCCTCCTCTGATGCCCTCATGCAGTGTCCCTGTGCTGTCAAAGGCAGTCCTTCTGCACGTGCCCCCTCCCGCCCCTCTCTCACCTCCTCAAGGACTTTGCTCCCGAGTTTATAGAGTTGATACCTCCCTCTCTTGCATCAGTAGTCCTTTCCCCTCTACGAGATCATTCCCAAGCACACAGGCAATCCTTAATGCTTTTATTTTAAAAGACCTTCTCTCTTGAGTCACCTCCTCTGAACATCACTCACTTTTCCTCCTGTCCTGTACAGTAAAACTCCTTCAGTTACTCTCCAGTGCTCCTGGATTATGCTTTCTAGTGACATTCTTTCCTCAACAGATGCCAGGGTGGATTCCTTCCCCACCACAACAGGACTCTTCTTGAGGCCACCTGGAGCTTTTGTGAGGCCAAGTCAGATGTCTTCCCTCCCACTCTCATCTTACTGATTCACCCAACCGTGAGTTCTTGAAATCCATTCTCTTAGCTCTCCTGGACCCCTGGCTCCCTCTGTTTCCTATTCTCTCATGGGTGCTCCTTCTTCCTCCTAGCTGGTGATTCCTCCTCTCCCCACCCTCTTCCATCTTTGCATGCCCTAGCACTTGTTCCTGAGACCCCTTCTCTCTCCACTGCCCTCCCTCCCTAAGTCATCTCATTCAGTCCTCCAGCTTGAAAAGTCACCTACGTGCTGATGACTCCCAAGTTCACCACTGCAGCCAAACTCCTCCACTGAGCTCCAGACTCACAGATCCTGCCGTTACTTTACTTACCCACATGCATGTACTAGAGGTTAGAGGTGTCTCAATCTTAACACGCCCCTATTTTCTGTATTTTCTCCTTCTATCCGGCTTCTCCCTGTTTTCTCATCTCAGTAAACAGCCTCACCAGCCCCTAGCACCATCACCCCGTAGCATAAGCCAAATGATTATGAACCACCTTTGACTCCTCTCTTCCTCACCCCATGTCCAAACTCCCAGAAAGTCCTACTGACTATACCTCCAGGACACATTCAGAATTTTTCTGCTACGTTCTATCTCCACCACTAGCCTTAGTAGAAGCCATGAGATTCCCCTCAACTCCAGCAGCCTGATCAAGGGTCTCTGGGCTGCTCCTCACTGCCCCACCCCATCCCTGAATTCATCTTCCTCAAGAATAACAGGTGTGCTGTGTCACTTGGCTCGTCTTCCAACTCACTTTGAAAAGAGGAAAAAACATAAGATGTATCAATGGGTGAGTCAAATGGCTAGGTATATGATCAAGAAAATTCAGTCAAATGTTAGTCGTGAATTTAGGTGATAAATATATGGAAGTTCAATTGTAAAATTCTTTCAATTCTTTTTTATATTTGAAAATTTTTCATAATAAAATTCTGAGAAAACAAACTTGAAAACAAATCTTCCCATTGTACTTAAGAAAAAAAAAATCCAAGCTCTTTCCCTGGACTTCGAAAATCTATAGGCTCTTCTCCTGCCTTCCTGTCCAACCCCCCAGCAGCCACCGCCCTTCATCTGCAGAGGGCTTCGTTCCAGCCTTCAACACGCCAGCCTTGTTCCTGCCCCAGGGCCTTGGCACTAGCTGTTCTTCTGCCTGGAATGCTCTTCCCCAGGGCCACCTCCTAGATGGCACCTTTTGCTGTTCAGGTCTCAAGTGATATGTCACCTCGTAAAGAAGAACTTTCTTGGCCAGTGAAGCTGAGTATTCCCCCAGTTTCTTCCTAGCACATGATTTTATTTTCACTGGAGCACTTACCATTACCGGCCTTGTCCTGTCTTCATCATCTGTCTTTGACGATGAGAATATAAGTTCTATAAAAAAACAAAAACAAAAACAGGAGTTTGGTCTTTATTCAATCTTGTGCCCCAGTACTCACTACATGTCTGTGAATCAGTAATTGTCACAACAGCTGCCACTGTGAAGCAAGTATAAACATCCTCATTTTACACAAGAAGCTTAACCTCTACAGCCCCAGTCTCCTTGTTTGCAAAGCAAGGATATCAATACCTACATCATTACTGAGAAATTCCAGGGCTTGCATTCAAAATAGTTTATTTGGTCATTTCCATTTGTTACACATTTATCATATTCTGGGCACCAGGCCAACATTTAATTTAGCCTCAAAAGGTCCCTGTGAGGTTGATACTGTTTCCATTTTACTGAAGAGAAAGTTAAGGCATGTGGAGATGAAGTCCCTCAGCCAGTCAGCAGCAGAGCAGTGTTTATATCCTGCTCTTTGTCTTGGTAACCTCCACACTCAGTTGCCCACTGTCTGTGCTCCGCTATCAAGCTCATCAAGCATGTAAGTGTGGACGCAAGACACGCACACCATTTCCTTCTTCCCTGGTTTTATCTACACCATCCCAGGATCCTACATTGATTGCCTTTGCCTGACCTGTTCATTCCTTTCTTGGAAATACTCCTTTTTTTTGTTTTTTGAGACAAGATCTTGCCCTGTCACCTAGGCTGGAGTGCCGTGGTGTGATCTCAGCTCACTGCAGCCTCATCCTCCTGGGTTCAAGTGATCCTCCCACCTCAGCCTCCCAAGTAGCTGGGATGACAGGCACACACCACCAGCCCAGGCTAATTTTTGTATTTTTTTGTAGAGACAGCATTTTGCCATGTTGCTCAGATTGGTTTCAAACTCCTGGGCTCAAGTGATCCTCCCGCCTCAGCCTCCCAAAGTGCTGGGATTATAGGCGTGAGCCATTGTGTCCAGCCAGAAATACTCCTTGACTCTTGCTTTAACCTGTCTATATAACACACGCCATTGGGGCTCAGCAAAAGGAAACATCCAAAACACCTTCTGCAAAGTCATCAATGTTTTGTGTGAAAAGAAGACTCTTTCCTAAGAGCGTTCAGGATCCAGTCAATCTGAACATTTGGAAGGACAGCTCTGGATTAGCGTGAAGGAAAAGAACACCTGCCCAGGCCTGGAAGGAATAATGGTTACAGCAGTAACAAGAATAACAGGAAGTGATGTTTGTCATGTGCTTCTAATGTATCCAGGATGTCACTAAACATTCTGACTGTTCCCAGTGGCCAACTTAATGGCCGGGCAGGGTGTAAAGCAGTTGGCCTCATTTCAAAACCCAGCACCTTACTCACCTCCAACACCAACTTTGCAGCAGGAACTCAGAGCCCTGCCCTTCCAGCCGGTGTCATCTCTCCAGTGCAGTGAATGCAGCACTGATGTTGCCTGACTATGCTAGAGAGGAAGTCCCTTGAGGTGAAAGGAAGACCCTTGCTTCTGTATTCCTGTGGCTCACGCAGTGGCTGGGACAGAAAGATCTTCAGCCAACCACCCACTGAGATCCATCCCTCCCCTGCCCCACCTCCCGTGTCCCGCCCCTCACTTACCATCCCCCCACCTCCATCTCCTTCAAGCTTTTATCACCCCTCACTGGAGGGACAGCCTCCAGAGCCACCCAGCCCTCAGAGGTAGGAATAAATCTTTAAGTTAGATAGATGGGAATTTGAGCCCTGGCTTTGTGATTTATAAACCATGTAGCTTTGGCTCAATTCCTTAACCTACCTGAAATCCTGCTGCCTTCTCACCTATAAACAGGGATAACAGAAGGCCTCACAACAGGATGATTGTAAAGAGTAAAGGACAGAACGTAGGTCAAGTGTAAAGCTGGTGTCTGGCACATAGGAAGCACTCGCTAACACAACCCATTATTTGCAGCCGAGGTATGGATGCTATACAATAGAAATACATTTCACTCACAGACATCTTAGAGTATCTCGTGATCCTATTAAAAACTTCAAAGGGCTCCCTATGTCTACCAAATAAAGCTCAAAGTCCCCTGGGCATGGTGGCTTACTCCTGTAATCCCAGCACTTTGGGAGGCCTAAGCGGGCAGATTGCTTGAGGCCAGGAGTTTGAGACCAGCCTGGTCAACACAGTGAGACCTCCATCTCTACCAAAAATACAAAAAATTAGCCAGGTGCAGTGATGCATGCCTGTAGTCCCAGCTACTCGGGAGGCTGAGGCAGGAGAATCACTTGAACTGGGGGACAGAGGTTGCCGTGAGCCAAGATCACCTTACTGCACTCCAGCCTGGGCAAAAGAGTGAGACTCTGTTTAAAAAAAAAAAAAAAAACAAAAAACCTCAAGACCTCAGCTTGTAGCCGTGTTCTGACTCATCTTACCCTCCCAGAACTCCTGCAGAACCAGCTCTGGTGCATCCCCTCCATGTTGCCCACAGATTCCAGTTTGAGCAGCGAGGTCTGAGCCTCACACTGCCCCTTTCCAAATCAGCAATAAAAATTCTCAATCACATGGTAGGCATCTTAAGTGGATGCAGACCATTGCCCCATGGACATGTATGAAAACCATTTTGGTGAAAGCACACGGCACGAGGCCTGACAAACACAATGGAACTCTCCTAATGAATTGCAGTTTGGAACTAGGACTGCTTTCTGGTTTTAGAAAGAATGAAATTATTCCAAGGTCTGATGATGGAAAACCGTCTGGTATGGGGAGGTGATAGGTGCTGTTATTCTTGAAAGGACAAGGTTTTGGAAGAAAACTTCTAAACCCACCAGAATTAAAGTGCAGCCTTTGTTTGTAAACTCCTAAGATTATGGGTTTAGAATTAATTTGAGTTGAATCCTTTCCAGTTACCAGTAACCTAATGCTTGGGCCCATTATGCAATCATGACTCAGTATGTCCTTCAGAATGCCACTTTCAAACACAGTAGGAATTAAAAGACAGACTTTGTAAATATTTGAAATTGCCAGTTTAAGATTAATTTGATTCATTTGCTTGCTGGTTGGGTGTAACTTATGAGAGTTGGAGTTTTTCTGTAATCATATATATCACTCAGGAGTCTTAAAGAATTCATTTGGAAAAAAAATGGAGAGGAATTCAGTGAATCCACGCTGAAAATATTATCAGTTAAGTAATAATAGAGAAAGGGGGGAAAAAAAGACAGAATAAAATTTGCTCCTGTTGTGTCAGTTAAACTTTCCAGTCTTTTTTTTTTTTTTTTTTTTTTTTGAGATGGAGCCTTGTTCCGTTGCCCAGGCTGGAGTGCAGTAGCACAATCTCGGCTCACTGCAACCTCCACCTCCCGGGTTCAAGTGATTCTTCTGCCTCAACTTCCCGAGTAGCTGGGACTACAGGCGTGCTCCACCATGCCTGGCAAATTTTTGTATTTTTAGTAGAAATGGGGTTTCACCATGCTGCCTAGGCTGGTCTCATACTTCTGCCCTCAGGTGATCCACCCACCTCGGCCTCCCAAATTGCTGGGATTATAGGCATGAGCCACTGTGCCCAGCCTAAATTTCGCAGTCTAAACACCATAATTTGTAGACATAGACGGCTGTATTTAGTTATATTATTGTACCTGATTAATTTTTGAAAATAGCTTTTTTGAGATATAATTCACATACCACACAATTCACTCATTTAAAGTGTACAGTTCAATAGTTGTTGTATGTTCCCAAAAAGAAACCCCATATCCATTAGCAGTCACTCCCATTTCCCTCCTCCTCTCCACTCCCAATCCCCAGCCCTAGAAAGCCACTAATCAACTTCTTGCCTCTATGGATTTGTCTGTTCTGAACATTTTATATAAATGGAATCACATAATATGTAGTCTTTTATGTCTGGCATCTTTCACTTAGCATAATGTTTCCAAGGTTCATTCATGTTGAAGCATGTAACACTACTTCTTTCCTTTTTTATTGTTGAATAATATTCCATTGTGTGACTCAACCACATTTATCCATTTATCCATCAGTTCATGGAAATTTGAGTTGCTGCTTTTTGACTATTATGAACAATGCTGCTATGAACATTTGTGTACAAGTTTTTGTGCAGACATGCTTTTATTTCTCTTGGGCAGATACTTAGGAATAGAATTGTAAGATCATATGGCAACACCATATTTAACATCTTAAGAAACTACCAAACTGTTTTTCAAAGTGGCTGCACCATTTTTCATTCCCACTAGCATTGTATGACTATTCCAATTTCTTCACATCCTTGCTGTTACTTGTTATTATCGATATCCTTTTTATTATAGCCATCCTAGGAGGTATCAAGTGGTATTTTATTGCGGTTTTGATTCACATTTCCCTAATGGCTAATGACATTGAGCACCTTTTCATGTGCTCATTGGCCATTGTATATTTTCTTTGGAGAAAAGTCTGTTCAGACTCATTGCCCACTTAAAAAAAAAGGGCTATTTTTCTTTTTATTGTTGAGTTGTAGCAGTTCTTTATATATCCTATATATAAATCCCTTCTCAGATTTAAAATTTACCAACATTTTCTCCCATTCTATAGATTTGCTTAATTTTTTTTTAAATATTAAACTCTGTTGCTTCCTTCTTAGAATTTCTAGCAACTCTCTGGCTTAAATAACACTTTAACATTTCTCTGTGGATGTTTTCAAGAACTTCAAACCTCTTGTGTCCATAACTGAACTTCTTATCCTCCTTTCTATTTCTAGATCTACTTCCTTGTAAATCTTATCTATTTAGCCTATTGGGCAACCAAGACAGAAACTAATTCCTCCTAATTCTTCTTTCTTTTCATCACTCCCCTTCAAATAGCCTCCCACCCCCTAACCCCCCCAGATTCTGTCAAACACCAAGTAGTGTTGTTTAATTTCTGCCTGCATTCAGGTCTTTGAAATTGTGCATTCTGCTACATCTACTATGAAAGTAGGTCATGTTTTCATCATCTCTCTTCTGAACTTTTTCAACAGCCTAATTCACAACCTTGTCTCCATTTGGGCCCTTCTAAATGCAAACACAAAGATGATACTTCCGTGGAACACTATAGACTAACGGTCTGAAGCCGTACTTCCTTACTTTAAGTCTTGGCTCTACTATTTAACTTCTCAATATCTCAACTTCCCATCTGTAAAATGAGAAATGATAATATAGGGTTGTGCGAGGATTAAATGAATTCTTATATGAAACTGCTATGAACAGTGCCTTGTGTGAAATAAGCATTTGGTAAATGTGAGTTAATATTATTATAATAATTAGTTATTTTTTAAAAACTGTGAATTAAATATTTTCCAAAGTTTTTTTTTTCTAACCTACAGAATAAAGTTGGAATGTTTTGCTTGGTACATAAGGCACTGTGAACCTTACATGATTTGCAGTATGAGCTGAGAAGAAGTTACCATGACTAACAAAATCCTTAGAGCAATTTTATATCTTCACTTTTCAAAATGTAACACTGAGTTTAGAATTGTCAGGTCTAACTTCTTTCTAGGTACTCTTGTTCTACTACTACTAGTGAACATGTGATAATGGGTTTGAGTAGCAAGCATTTTCTATGTACTGCCACCTTAATTCTCAATTCTCTGAATTGCTATGCCCAGCTTCAGAGTTGAGATAAATGAGAGGGTAAGCCTATTGTCCAAGATCATACAATGAGGAAGAGGAGAACCCTAGGAATGGTCCCTAATTCTCTTGCTTACAAAGTCCTAAGCTCTTGGCCCTGCCTCAGGAAATATCTGAAGAGGTGTCCACAGACAGACATTCTCAAAAGCAGTGTGGGAAAGAATTTCCAGTGCTTGTTTCATGTTTATAATTCCTGAACAGAATACATCTTCCATCTGGGAAGTCTTCACACTATTATCCAGACATCTGAAAATTCCTGGGACTATTAAATTGTAAATGTAGCTTCTGAAAGTTCTTGCTTAACAGAAATATGTTTCTTCTTGGGGGTAAGTGTCTTCCTTTCCTGGCTAGACTACGGTCGATTAATTCATCTGGCTGAAGCCAACGGGTCTTAGACCCAACTTTCTTCTTTTCCCAGACAGCTCCTCACATATGGTGAGGGACCAGGGGAGGGTATAAGCAGTCAGAAGAGCCGTCTTTCTCTTTGAGATGTAACTAGGTATTCGGGAATTGATGAGTAACTCAGGGCCACCATCTTCACATGCCAAGGCAGCACATTCTTAACTGTGAGCACAGGAGGTCTTCATTATCCAAAGATAATTGGTGCTGGAAAACTGCGACTTAACATGAGTCCATCAAAAATTGGGACTACATTTTCAACATAAATGGTGAAAAACAGTTATTTGGGACTTTAACTTGAAAAACAAAGCTGGCAATTATGAAAACAAGTTTATTTATTTAACAAAATACAAGGCTAGGTTAAAATTCTGCTGTCTTAGAGAATACACAACAAGAGTTGAGTGTTTTTTTTCCATTTTCTGACAAAATTTTATAATAGGAAAATTCAATTTGCCTTGAACTTTTGTGATATTGTCATAAAGTCTCTGTCTCTCCATCAGTCTGTCTCTCTCTGTCTCCCTCTCTCTTTTTCGAAATTATTCAAAGATTTCATAAATTTTCCTGAGGGATTCTCTTAATCTTAACCTTTGGTATTCAAATCATTCTCCTTTAAAGCCCCAATTATATTCTCAAATCTGATTGATCTTCTCTTTTGATTTAACCCTAACTAATCCTCCTTGGTCCATGGCTTTGGGTATAGTTAACTTGATTCTTCAACTCTGAGGGACTCCGAGAACTACTATGTCAAAGTTGGCAATTCAATTTTCGAATTTGCCTTGTATTTACATTGTGTTGTCTGATATTTACATTATACAATCACCACCATGAGACAAACCAACAAAGATGTGGACTGGATAGGTTGAGACAGGAAATGGTGTTGAAGGGAGAGGGCTGTGTGAGAGGAGACCATTTTAATGATTAGTATTTTAAATGTGCTATGCCTTTGCTTTCTTATGCAAACTCATAATTTTGGCACTTCTGATGTGACTCTCCCTTTAATGTCATATGGCTTTCCAAATCCCAGGCACAAAGATTCATTCTGAACTCAGGTTACCTTGAAGGCCTTCATATTACCTAGAGTTTGCTGAAATCCAAGCTTGTTTCCATGACCAACAAGGCCCAGCTGGGTTTCACAGCCCCTCTATTCTGCATCTTTATCCTCATCACATGCTTTGTCCCTTGCTCACTCTGCTGCAGCCACATTGGTCTTCTTCATTCCTTGCTAAGCCCTTTCTGGCCTCTAGAGTTCCATCTTGTTTGTTCCTTCTCTCTCATTGCAACCTCTGCCTCCCGTGTTCAAGTGGTTCTCCTGCCTCAGCCTCCTGAGTAGCTGGGACTACAGGCATGCACCACTACACCTAGCTAATTTTTGTATTTTTAGTAGAGTCGGAGTTTCACCATGTTGGCCAGGATGGTCTCCCTCTCCTGACCTTGTGATCCACCTGGCTCAGCCTCCCAAATTGCTGGGATTACAGGCCTGAGCCACCGCATCTGGCCTGTTCCTTCTATCTTGAACATCCTTCCCGTCATCAACTCTCATCCTTCAGGGGTAGTTCACTATCAACTTCTTGGAAGACTTCTGCTGACCGTTGCACCTCAAAAGGCAATATCCCCCTCAATCACTCTTTTGCACACTCTTCTGTTTATCTCCTTAACAGCATTTAATAAAATAAATAGAGATCTTGTTTACTTTTTTATTTCTGTCTCTGAGTCTGGGGTATGTTTCAGAAAAGCCAGAACTTTGTTGAATCCTCCTTCAAACACGCAAAGCACATCTTAAACTTTGTTAAGTGGAAAGATGCAGTTTATAATTTGCAAAGAGGTACATGGGAAGAGCTTAGGAGCAGAGCACCCAGACTCCCTGATTTGAAGAATTTAATAGAATCTTTTCCTTGGGGCCATTGGAAGAATCTTTGCTTCTTCCTCCTATATAGAAGCCAACTGAGATATTTTAGACTGTGGGGAGAGCTTCACAGAAAGATTTCAAAAGATTAGGGATTAAATACAAAGGAAATTATTAACTTATGTACATTCCTTTGACCTAAGGTTTTTTGCCTTATTATCAAATTAATTATCTTATTTTGCCACTGAAGGGGAAGAGGGATATGAGAAGTTGTATGGGGCTCATTGGTCATGATTTTTGTCAGCTTCTGCTCCAAGGTCTGTAAGGTTTACTTCAAGGGCAATTTTTCCTACTTTTCTAAAGGCTACTGAACATTGGGAATATCATGAGAAAGTAATTCATGAGCCATACTGGGTGATCCAAATCAAGTTCTGGTTGGTGCCAAAGGGAGACAGTCTCTAAGTCCTTGGAACAAAGGAATGGTAAAACTAAACAAGATACAGAAAGATCAGAAATCCATGTTTTCCATTGCTAAGACCTCAGAAACCTATAAAAACAGTTGTTTTACGGGAACACTTAGCAAAGAACTGCCCAAGTCCAGTTTAAAGTCCCAAAATCCTTTGACATATGGCAATCATTACGTGTGCTCAGCTGTCTATCTTGCACAACTCTTTCTTCTTCCCTCCCCCAAGGAAAGCATTTCTGAGGCCCTACATTTACCGTATTTTACAAGAAGCACTTTAGCAGCAGCAAGGCTCAAAAGCAGTCTCAAGAAGAATAGCCCTAGCCAAGGACGCTGGGAGCACAAAGCATTTCTTCTCAAGATGGAAGCCTTGAGGCAAAGCTGTTTCAGATTAGAAGGGGCATACATTCCTCTTGGGGCTTTACTTTAGAAGAAGTTTTAATGACTCAGATGTCCTAGGCAGCAAAGTGGAACACATTGTCTTGCTTGGCCCTTTCCAAAAGCAGGAGGATATGTGGGCCTCATTGGCCTGTTGGGTTGTGTTGGAGTTTCCTAATGACCAGGTGATGGAAGTGACAGAGAAACAAGTCCAGGTGAACTGTTCAACATGTCTCCGTGGTTCCCTTTGTTTCAAAGATGTGCCCTATTCTTCAGCACCAGCATACTCAAAAGAAGGTATTCCTGAGTTCCTGGAAGAACAGGTGGACGCTTTCCCCCATAGCCGTCTTCCTCTGGCCTTCCTATAGGAACAGATGGCAGAACATATCCATGCTGTATTCTTGGAAAAACCTCCCCAATGCGGCTTTGATGTGGTTCTTCTCAGGAAAACCATCCAAAATGTCCCAAGGAAATAAAAATAGTTGAATTCAACTGTGTAAGGCCATGCAGCCCAGACTCAGCTCTGCCATGGAAGCTATAATATGTTCTCTCTCGACATTCCTTCTTGAACTTAGCCCTAACCAGGATGGGCGAGACCTACAAGAACCATATGATGCCCCACTTCAGAATTTGCCATCTGTCAATAAAATCCATCTTCCACACCAAAATGCATGGAAAAAAAATCACGTGGACATTTGTTTTCCAAAAATATTCAGAGCTTCTATCAAAAGAGTACACAACATGCTCTGATTGTCTGCTAATGGAAACGCAAATTTCTACACCCTTTCTGGATGTCACAGTAGTCTTTTAAAACTGCGTACTTTGTGACTTGATAATTCTACTTCTTGCAGCATTTCCTAAGGATATATATTAAAAGGAGGGGCAGGGGTGTGTTTTTCTCATCATTTTCTTATCTCCTGACAAATCCTGTCTTTCAAAAGAAAAATCAATCCAACTCCAAAACCCCTCAATTATAACATACTGCTTTTTTGAAGCTTCTTGGAGAGATGGCAAGGGAGATGCAACACACAGCAAGACTAACTGCAAATCCTCTTTGGGCATCCCTCTTCCAAAGGCTCACACATCACCTGAGTAACTCACATACAAATTTCTCTTTCCAAAAACCAGCATCTCCATCCTTCAGACAAATCCTCCCAAATTTCCCATGTTTTCTTTCTTGAATACCCACTCGTCTTTTTTAAAAAGTAAATGAATTTAGCTCTTTTTTCTCCTTCCAATTCTTCTCTTTACCCATTATCCTCATCAGCACAGAAAATCAAGCAGCAAAAGCCTTAGAATACAAGGTGGGGGGAATAGGCTTGCATACTCACACACACACACACAAAATACCTATCACTCACAATTTCTTAAAGACACATAAATATTTACGTAGCTGTGTGTTTTTTACAGCATTCTGTAAATAGTGAAAAATTCGAAAGAGTATCCTAAGGATTATTTGAATAAATTACACCAAATCCTTATGATAGAATGTCATACAGTTGTTAAAAATTGTGTTTTCAACTGATTTTCCTGTCTTGGAAAATGTGTATGGTAAATTATTAAGTGGAAAATAAAAGCAAGACAAAATCTCAACAAACATTATACTTGCAAATATAAAAAACTGTATGCATCTTTACATAGGAAGAAAAAAACATACTATACCAACATTTTTAGAGTGATTATTTTTGGATTAGGGGATTATAAACATTTTGTTTTATTGAATTCTTTTTGTATATCTCTAGTTTTCTAACATTTTCCATCATATTTACTGAGGGTCTTCCAAGTGCCAGTACCACTCCAGAGGCTGGAGACAGAGCCATATACAAGCTGGAGACAGTCCATGCCCTTTTGGTAAAGCATTTTTTAATGCAGTAAACTCTTTGAGAAGAGTAATATACACCTATATTTATCTTTTTGCCCAGCATTCATTCACCATTCTTCTAATAAAACACTATTCTAATTTCTCACTTGGAAACCACTTCTTTCTCATCATCTGCTGGGTAGTTTATGGGGAACTGACCCACTCCAAGCTCCAAGAAGTGATGTCATCTGAATGCTTGTTTCCGCCTAAAATGTTGAAATCTAATTCCCAATGTGATGGTTTTAGGAAGTGCGGCCTTTGCTGGATGATTAGGTGAACAGGATTAGTACTCTTATAAAAGAGGCCCCAGAGAACTGCCTTCCCTTCTACCATGTGAGGAACCAGATAGAAGGTGCCACCTGTGAACCAGAGATTGGGGGTTCACCAGACACCGACTGTGACAGCACCTCAATCTTAGACTTACCAGTGTCTAGAACTGTAAGAAATAAACTTCTGTTGTTTAAAACCTACCCAGTTTAGTGTATTTTGTTATAGCAGCCTGAGTGGACTGAGACAGGCTCAAGCCCTGATTGGCTTAAGCCATCAATCTCTCCAACTCACAGTAGCAACAATGATAGATTTAAGGAGAAGCCTGTGACTTAAGAAGCCAGTTGAATCCAATTGTGTAAGGCCGTGCAGCCCAGACTCATCTGATGAGTGAGAGAATGACTTCCAGGATGTGCAGTAGTTATGCAGCAACAATGTTTATTCCTATGAAGTTCATGGTTTAAGGACATGAAGTCAGAAATTTCTGCAGCCACATATGGACTCCCTAGAATGGCTAGGAGGGCGACTGTGCCTAATGACACTATAAAGGAAATCAGATCCTGGGGAATGACATGCTTTGGCCACCTGAATTAAGCCTTGCCTGAAGCCATACTTTGAACTTTTCCATTACCTGAGCCAATAAATCCTTTTATTGTTTAATCCAATTTAAGTTAGTTTTCAGTTGATTACAACCTAAAGAAATCTAGCTGATAGACCTATATAAAGCTAACTGCTGGGTGCAGTCACTTCAGAGACCTGAGTGCAAGGTCTCACTCTTCCCTTAAATGGCAGCATTAGTTAGGGAAGTCCCTTCTCCACTCTGAACCCAGCATCTGCAGAATGAAGTAGCTGGAATAGAACGGGATTTTCCAAACTCTAGTCAAGCAGACTAGGCTGGTCAGTGAAAACATGTCTACCAGTCCTCAGTTTTGAAAGAAACATAAGGAATGGCTGTAAGTTTTCCTAAAGTTAAATGTATTTTATTTAAAGGACTACCCTTTATTATAAGACTATAAAAGTATAAGGATAATGTTCATTTTATTTTTATTTTATGCTCTTAATTGATGAAAGTAGAAATCATAAACTTTCTATAGTTCTTTCCAATTTAAGTCATCCAATTTTTTCTCCTTCATGAAATCTCAAAATCTGGAGATCCTTAGGCCAGATAATCTTCTAAGGAAACCTCTAAATAATTTTTTTAGATTCAATAACTTTTCTATTTTATAGGGATATGTATTCAACACATGTAAATAATTTAACAGAATTCAATGCAATTTAAAAAGTAATTATAAAATACTTAAAGTTAACCATAGTTATCTGGATGCTGAAGATACAAATGTCAGAGAACCATTCCCTATGGAAGGAATTTTCTTTTTCTTTAACTTAAGGAAGGAAGGGGTTGGTTGTGTTGTGCTTATTTCCTTTTTAATTTAGGTGTAAATATTGTAAATGTCAAAATTCTTGCTTTGTAATTCTTTAAAATCCACAATTATCAAAAGGCTGAGAATCTAATTCTCATTTTCATACAGTTGTCCCAAGAGAAGAGTTGACTATTTTTCTTCACAGAGGAAATCCTCTCCACAGCTACAAAATCAGTATCTACTTCTCTAGGGGCTTTATTCCACATTCCTGGAGTGAGTTTTAGAAAGTTGGTTTAGAAAGTTATAAATCTTTTTTTGTTTCCCTGAGATAATTGTCTGAATGTTAAGATTTACTAATATGTTTCTCGGCCTTTATCCATGGCTTGCAATCCTCATCACATCATGACTTCATAGGCAACTCCTTTTTAATTTTAGCTTACTTTGGAGGTAAGGGAAACTCCAATCTAGGGGATAAGATAAAAATCATGGAAAGATGCCAAGCAGGTACTCCTGAAGTGACAATTCTTTTTTTGTTATTTTTTTTTGTTTTTTTGAGATGGAGTCTCGCTCTGTCACCAGGCATGATCTCCACTCACTGCAACCTCCATCTCCTGGGTTCAAGCGATTCTCCTGCCTCAGCCTCCCGAGTAGCTGGGATTACAGGCATGCACCACCATGCCAAGCTAATTTTTGTATTTTTGGTAGAGACAGGGTTTCATCATGTTGGCCAGAATGGTCTTGATCTCTTGACCTCGTGATCTGCCCACTTCAGCCTCCCAAAGTGCTAGGATTACAGGTGTGAGCCACCACGCCCAGCCTCCTGAAGCAACAATTCTGCCATCAAAAGACAAATCCCACCAGCCTACAAAGAAGGGAAAAGGACATTGAAAATCTGCAATTGATTCGAATTTAAGATTCAACTTGATTCTGGATCTGAGGCCATAAGAGCTATATTTTTAATGTTTTTTCTTAATTTATTTTTTTGAAATTTGGAAGCAATCACAAGTTAAGAGTTACAAATAAGGTACAAAGAGTTTTTTCTCTGAACCATTTGTGAGTAAGTCGTCCGCCTGATGTTCTGTTGCCGTGCAGTGGCTTTCCTAGTATTAAGGATGCCCTCTTACATAACCACAATAAAACCATTGAAAGCAGGAAACTAACAAGGATATCTTACTACCATCTAATCCTCAGATCCCATTCGAGTTTCACCAATAGTCCCAATAATGCCAATTATGACAAGCTGATCCATTTCAGAATCACATATTAGATTTAGTTGTCATGTTTCTTTAGTCTGGAAAAGTTGCTCAATCCTTCCTTGACTTTCATTGTCAACCTTTCCTTGACAATATTTGAGAGCTGTGCAAAGAGTGTGTGCTGTGAGGCTCTGCCTGTCTGGCTTTGCATTTCCTGGCTGTGTGTCCCTAGGTGAGCTACTTCTCTGGGCTTTATGTTCCTCACCTCCAAAGTGGGAATGGCAGTGCCCACTAGAGAGTTATTATAAAGATTACAAATGAGCATCAGCATACTACGGCACCTAGTTAGAAGATCATAAATCTCCCCTCCAACATGGGAGCTGGCACAGTAAGATCAGCACTGAGATTTTCAAAGTTTTCTGAGATTGTGAGCTTTACTGTTACTTTAGGCACATTTGGTTTTCTGAATATGGTGCAACCAGAGGGCCCATGGCTGACCATCCCTTTTGATAAATCTTGTGTTTGCATTTGAGAGCCACAAGCAGGCCCCATCAATGAAAGAAAAGCATTCTGCGTGCCACGCCACATGAAAAACAGCTTCAAAATGAGTTATAAGGGAAAATGTGTTCCCGGATGGCATGGGAAGAACATTTCATGGTCAAGCCAGACACCTCTGTTTGAGGTTTAAGGGTCTTATCAACCAGCCGAAGCAGAGATGGTAACACAAGAGAATAGAACAGAATGGAACATAGCAAAGGAAGGAAACTCCAGAGTTGGCCTGTCACTCCTGGATGAAAGACTAAGTCGTCTGCTAACATGCAGCCTGTGGTTAGCTGGATGTCAACGCTGCACACATGGGGGATGACCTCACTGGAAAACAGAAAGATGACCCTCCTCGGCCTCGGGAATATGTGCACTAGACAAATGATCTCGACTCAGCTAAGCTAACTTACAGATGATAAAAGCCCAATCAGTTCCTCATTTTTCATGCTAATAGATGGAGAGTCAGCCTGGGGAGGCGGAATGAATGAGGGTGGCTGCTGGCCAAGTCCCCTTCAGAAGATCCCACTAGCCAACAGAGTCTCCTTGAAGATATTTTCTTGTCCCAGAGAGCAGCCAACTTTTGTGAACTTGAGCAATAGTCATCACAACAAAACTCTAGGTTATCAAAGCAGGCATATGGTCCTAGAGCTGCTGCCATGGAAAGTGACTTCTGACTCCACACAACAAGAAGGATATGGGTTTGCAATGAACTCAGAGACACTTCTTGAAGGCTCCTCACCTCAGATCTGAGCACCTCTGTCACTCACCCATGGCTACTCTTCCAACCTCTGATACCTGAGACCTGACTGCATGTGAAGCTAGCGAAACAGCAGAACTTGGCATCATAGTCCCGATACAAGCTTTTTACAGTTCACAGTGTTTCCACAGTCATGATCTCATCCGTCCCCACTCTGTGAGGTAGGCTGGCCATGTATTGCTATCTCTCTCTCTCTCCTCAGAGACTGAGAAATTGAGGCTCAGAGAGGCTAAGTGATGAGCCCCAGAACACATAGCTAGGTAATGGGAGAGCTACGATTTGAATCCAGGTCTATGACCAGAGTCCATGCCCTCTCTATTATGCCACAAGTGTTGTACTTCAATTAGTGAGGTTTATGCTGTCATTTTTTTTTTTTTTAAGAATTGAATCACTACTATCACCTGAGATCTCAGATGTGGCTGAAAAACAAAATTATGAAAGTCATCCTGATGTGGTAGTCAAATGTGAGGTCCCTGGAGCAAGCCAGTTGGGAATTTGAAGGCCATCAGTTGCCATATACCCTTGGCTCACCAAAAACAGCCTCAGCATGAATGCTGATTAGAAACTTAAAAGGAGGACGATGGGATGAGAGTAAAGTGGAAATCTAATGGGAGTTACCAGCAGGGTTGTACTCCTGTCCCCACATCCCTTTGTTGCTGGAGTGACCCACCCTTGGTAAATTGAGGTAAATCCTCCAATGTGTTGGCAAGACCCCCAGGCAGTACATTCAAACACATTCATTATCATAGGGAAAAGATGCATGTGTGTTTAAAAAGTAAGGTTCTTTAACTTCTATGACTCTTACAACTTCCTAAAGGCCCCCAGGCTCTTTGCTGAGCCGAAGAACCAAATTAGGCTTAATATGATCTAATGTGAAGGTCTGAATTATGCCTTGAATATACTTTCAGGGAGATGAAAGGACCAATATGCTTATAAAGTTCTATTACTCTTTAAAAAAAGACATTTAAAATTTTGGAAGTACCTCCTGGCTAGGGAAAGGATTAGATGCCCGGCTTTCAGTTCATTACTTCTAATATAAACACCTGGTATGCCCAGTGTTTTGCATCAGCTGACTGTCTTTACACAAACTGAACATATGCAGGGCCTTGGGCCTTTGTCTCTGAAGTCAGTTTAATGACTAGGGCAAAGTGAGATGTTTTGTCTGATTAAAGGCTCTGCTCTTCAAAGCCATACCTTCTTCCATTTGGGAAACGACAATGTTTATGGATCCCATGCCCAGTTGGTGGATGGATGGAGTGGGTAATGAGCAAATCTCTCTCTGTGCCTGAAAATACCAGTCCTGGTTAAAAAAAAGAGAAGAGGTCCACTGGCCCATATGCTGGGCAAATTGCCCCTGACTCTTCCATATAATGGAAGTCCAATGACATATAAGTCCTTATTGCCTTATTGGGCGCTATCTATCAGGCACAGGCACCAGTTGCATGAGTAAAAATAAATGCAAAGGAATGCTGCTTGTATTTTTAAAATATTTCTAATTTTAAAAGTAATATGTTTATTACAGAAATTTGAAAACTACAGAAAAACAAAACCAAGAAAAATCACCCATGATCTTGGAATCTAGGGATCAACCTATTATCGTCTTGCTATATATGTTTGTATTATTCTCCAAGTGTTTATTACAAGCATTTTAAAAAATGTGACCTTGTAGACTTTGTAGCTTTGATTTTTTTCACTTATCTATATATTGGGAACATCTTTCTAAATCAATAAATATAGATCTATCTCATCACTTTTGATAATTCTATCATGTGGACATATTATTTATTTTAATTTAATTAACCAATGTACAATTATTGGACATGTAAGTTGTTTTCAATTTTACAGTATTACAAAGGGCTAATTAAAAAATATTCCTGTACAGGAATCTTTTCTGACTATTTCCTCTGGATAAATTTGTACAGGTAGAATTGTAGGATCAAAGGGAATACACATTTCTGATTTGACATTTACTGTTAAGTCAGCAGTCACTCACACTGGGTACCAGGAATATATCTGGGTTCTTTTTTTTTGCATTCTGATATACACAAGATACTGTTTTCATGTATTTTTTTTTCAATTTTAGAAGCAGAATGATATTGTTTTTCTGACTGGCTTATCCAAGTCCACATGAAGATAAACATGCTTTAACTGTGTGGATTAGCCATCAATAGTCTCCTTATTGAAAATTTCTTATTCAAGTTTTTGTTTATTTTCTATTGGGAAAAATAAGTTGTTGTATGGAAAGTTGTAGTATTCACCCATCACATACATTTGTCATTGTCATTTGTTTCTGCTCATAGTGATTTTTTAGTACTAAGTTTATATAAATATATCTTTATAACTCTACATTTCTTCATGGTTTTTGTGTTTGCTCCCATGCTGAAAAAGACTTTCTCCATCCCAAAGGCAGAGGGTAGCTTTTACTGCCCAATTTTTTTAATATTTCCTTTTTTACATTTTATACTAATTCACCTGGATCTTATTTTTGTCATTTATATTTTTAAAGAGTAAAAATGGCAAGATATCTTATAATTTATAAAACTATTGATCAAGAAAGGTAAGATAGTGTTCAACTCTCCCTTTCTCTGGCAGCAAAAAGACAAACTATCATCATACAAATGCAAAAGAGGACAGACTGAATACGTCTTCTGTATTGTACTAACATGTTGTGCTCTTAATGAATTAACTGTTAATTCATCGTTCTGCTAAAAATCACTTCAGCAATGGGGATTGACACAATTCGATCCATTAACAAGAAACAGTGTCCCTATGAACATGAAGAGCTGAGAATTACAGTGTTCAGATACCTTTCATACCTCTGAGCAGTCTTCTTAAAACATGAACGGGTCAGAGAGAAAGCTGTGCATTTGTGGAACAGGCTGACCTGTGTTGGACATGTGATGAAGCAAAGTCAGCGAGGACATCCTGAAATGAAAGGACTTGAGCAGAACTTGGAAGATTGGGTGGGTGTCATCAGGTAGAACAAAGGGAAAAGGAAATCAGGCAGGAAACCAGAGTGAGCGAAGATATAGAGAAGAGGGCCTGACAACGACGAAGTCCATGATCCTGAAGGGAGTTTACTGGGTTTTGTCTTGTTTTGTTTTTTTTTTTTTTTTTGAGACAAAGTCTTGCTCTTGCTCTGTCACCCCAGCTGCAATGCAGTGGTGCGATCTCAGCTCACTGCAACCTCCACCTCTCAGGTTCAAGCAATTATCATGCCTCAGACTCCCAAATAGCTGGGATTACAGGCGTGCATCACCAGGCCTGGCTAATTTTTGTATTTTTAGTAGAGACAGGGCTTTGCCATGTTGGCCAGGCTGGTCTTGAACCCTTGACCTCAGGTGATCTGTCTGCCTTGGCCTCCCAAAGTGCTAGGATTACAGGTGTGAGCCACCGCGCCTGGCCTGCAGGCAGTTTACATTTTACTCAATGTTTAGATAGGTTTTACTACTCGTTTCTGAACCTCAATTTTCTGTAAAATAGGGAAACTATATGAACAGTTTCCTTTAAAAATTTCAGCTAGTATTACTTAATCAAAAATGAAAAGAGTATTTATTGATTTAACTAATAGAATAGTCCAGGTATAGGCTTCTGGAGTGGCTTAATCAGGGAATTTAAGTGATATCAATAAGACCTGGTGCTATCCATCTTCAGGTTCTGTGTCATCTCTGCTGGTTTCATGTCCTGACTCCATCTGATGGCAAAGTAAACAAATAGCAGCTCGCTACCTACATCTTTTTGGGTTTAACTCCAGGAACTACTGGGATTATGTTGGGTCATATGCCCGTCTGTAAGCCAATCCCTGTGGACTGTGGTCAGGGGGATAGAATATCCTGATTAGCCAGGCCTGGATCATAAGCTCCATTCCTTCCATTCCTGGAGCCATGATGAAGGCCAACCCAAAACTCATAACCTGAGTGTCAAGGAATTGTGTTTCTCCTAAGGAAATGTGGGCTACTGTTCCCTAGAGAAGAAAGGGAATCTATGCTGGTCAGGCTAAAACAATACTCCTTTAGATCACGAAGCTTAATATTTTTTGGTTCTGTGATTAACCCTCTACAGTTGATGTATTAGGTATCATCTATCCCCACATTACAGATGACAAAATGAAGGTTCAGAAATATTAAATTTCCCCAAGTTCTCCCAGTTGATAAAAACCATGGCCACAGGTCACACTTGTTCTTTCAACTCCAAAGCCAAACCTCAGTGAAAATATATCTCAGCCAAGGCTGCTTTCTATACCAGTCTTCTTTAGGATCAAGCCTGGGTCAGGCAGCTGCTGTCTGACTGGCTGACCGGGACACACTGTGGTCACCTTCACTCTGCCCCTCTCTGACTATATCCTGAGGACAGACTGAATGAGCAGCCACCTCTGTGTCTACTGGGGGTCTGTAGGGATTAATGACTCTGAGAAACTGACCTGACAGGTGTCAAAGGAACATTCCTAAATGTACTGCCTTCTGCTGTTGGCAATCTATTTGGGAGTCAAAATGAAGTAAGACGACAAATTAGCCATTTTCTGCTCCTGTGTCACAAAGGTAATAAATCCAGCTTATCTTTCAGTTGATATTGCCTACTAAAGAAAAAACTAAGCATTTCAGTGGGTTGTGTAATGGTTGTTAGGCCAGTAACAGTTCAAAACTCTTATTTTCCAAAAAGATCCAATTCACAATTGAACCTAATATGGGTGGTGGGACCTTAGTGTTACCAAATACACAACCCATAGTTACTTTCATGGCAGCAGGGTACAGCGGCCAAGAGCACTGATTTTACAATCAGATAGACTGCAGAGCTATTGCTGACCAGCTCTGTGATCTCCCTGGGCCCCCAGTTCATCATCTGTAAAATGGACATATGTAGAAGTACCTTCCTCACATAGTTGGCTGTACATCCATTTCTATTTTATGCTTCGTTGATACTTATTATACCCAGCATGTGTCATGCACTGATCTAGGAGAAGGGGTACAGAGTAGGCCACATGGTCCAGCCTCTGCCTCCTTATACCTTGAAACTTTTAAATAATGCTATTAATGCATCAAGATCGTACTGAACATGCGTATTAATCAACGAATCACCCATATACATCTAAAATTTCTAACAGTGAGGAGTGTTGTAAAAAAGAGAAAGAAGGTAATATGACAGTGGATAACTGGGAAATGTGACCCAGTGATAAGATGACTAGGAATTAATCAGGCACAGAGGTAGATTGATGGTATCTTTCCCATCCCTTTGTATCTATCCTATCCTTGTCCTTTATAATGTGCCTGCAGCTCTTCTCATCAAGCAGTAGAGCCTAGTTCTCCATTTCATGAATCTGGGCTAATCTTGTAACTTACTCTGACTCTACTTCCCAGGCAAAGAGACAGGACTATGGAACCAATATCCAGGAGAAATAATAGACAATAGAAATAAATCCAGAGAGCATTAGATAATGGGATTCTTAGACATGCGCTTTTATTCAAAAAGATAATATCAAAAATTTTAGCAGGCAACAGGAAATTATAAAATTGCATCAAATGGAAACTCTAAAACTCAACTATAAAGTAACTGAAATGAACAGTTTAACTGCATTTTAGACACAACTGAAAAGTGAAGTGGAAGATCTCAGCGAGATAACTACAATGATGCCTGGAGAGATAGAAAAATGGAATGCAAATTCTACCAGAGAACAGAAAGAGAGAATGCTTGCTAGTGCATTCTATGAGGCTAAAATAGTCTTAATATCAATACCCAACAAGAGCATTATTGGAAAGAAAATTATAAGCCAGTCTCTCTCATGAACATAGATGCAGAAATCTTAAGTAAACCAAATCTACTGATTTATGGGAAGGATAATACATCACAGCCAACTTGGGTTTGTTCTAGGGATTTATGGTTGTTTTAACATTTGAAAATCAGGCCAGGCACGGTGACTCACGCCTATAATCCCAGCACTTTGGGAGGCTGAAGCTGGCAGATCACTTGAGCCCAGGAGTTCAAGACCAGCCTGGCCAACATGGTGAAACCCCATCTCTACAAAAAATATGACAATTAGCTGGCTATGGTGATGCACTCCTGTAGTCCTGGTTACTCAGGAGACTGAGGCAGGAGAATCTTGAACCTGGGAGGCAGAGGTTGCAGTGAACCAAGATTGCACGACTGCACTCCAGCCAGGGTGACAGAGTGAGCTTAAAAAGAAAAAGTAATCAATGTAAGTCATTGTATTAAAAGGGAAAAAATAAGCACCTCAATATATATTTCTAAAGTGCTTAATAAAATTCAGCGCCCATTCATTATTAAAAACTCTTAGTAATCTAGGAATAGAATGTAATTACTGTCATCAAAGTATCTACATAAAACATATAAGATTTATTATCATCAATGGCAAAATGGTAAAAGCTTTCCTTCTGTGATGGGAAAAGAGACAGGAAGACCCATTAGCACCACTTGATTCTACATTGCCCTAAGTATCATGGTCAGCACAAAGATGAAAGATAAATAATTACAACTTAAATGAGTAAAAAGTAAAAGTATTATTATTTACAGGTAAAATAGATATACATATATAGAGTCCAAAAGAATCTACAGACAGACTATTAGAATGAATTTACCAAGATTGCTAGATGCAAGGATAATATGAAAGGAATTTCTTGCTTTTCTATCAACAATTGACAGTTACCCAACATAATTTAAAACTTTGCCATTTAGAATAGAATTTAAAGCATCAAATACCTAGGGGGTAAAAAAAAATTCAAACAAATCATGTATAAGTCATCCATACAGAAAACCATAAAACATTGGGAGTTAAATTAAATGAGATCTAAATAACTTGAGGACTACACAAATGTGTGTAGTCTTCATAGATCAGAATACTTAATATTTACAGAGATCGATTCCAGTGATCCATATAGTCAATGCAATCCTAATCAAAATCCCAGCCACTTTTGTGAAAATTGACAAACTGATTCTAAAATTTATGTGGAAATGCAAAGGGCAAAGATAAGCCAAGACAATTCTGGTTAAAAAAGTGGGAAGATTTGCTCTACAAACGTTAAATGTTCAGGCCACAAGACAGGGTGGCAATGGCACTAGGACAGCCAAATCGGCCAACAGAGCAGAAAAGAGAGTCCAGAAACAGAGCCCTACACGTGTGGACACTTGACTCATGACAAACTGGCACTGCAAATCAGTGCAGAGAGCCAGTTTCAATCAGTTGTGCTGGGTCAACTTTGCTTTCTACATAAAAATTTATATGTTGTCCAAAAAGTTGTGCTCGGTCAGTTTGCTTTCCATATTAAAAAAAAAAAAAAAGAAGTTAAACACTATAAAACATCATACACAAAAATCAATATTAGGTGGGTTGTAAAGCAAAAAGTAAAACGGTAAATGACACAATATAGCTTCTAAAATACAATATAAGACATTCTATATATAGATATAAGGCATTCTATGTATAGAATGTCTTCATGACCTTGGAATAGGGTAAAGTTATTTAAACAGGACACTAAAAGCATTAATCACAAAGACAAAAAGTGATAAAATATACATCAAAAGCCACCCTTACAAGAATGAAAATGTAACAGAATACAAGGTATTAACAACATATAATTGACAAGGTATGTATTGAGAATACATAAAGATATCTTTAAAAACAGTAAGATTACCTGATAGAAAAATTGCCAAAAAACTACCTCATCAAAGAGAATATCGAAATGGTCAATAAACACACAGAAATACGCTCAACCTTTTTTGTAAACAGGAAAATATTAATTAAAATCACAATAAGTTTCCGTGACACAATCCATCACAATGGCTAAAATTCAGAATTCATATAGTAGCAAGTATTAGAATGGATGAAAACCAATGGGAACTCTCAGGTGCTGTCAGTGGGAGTATAAATTAATACAATAATTTTGAATAACCATTTGACATTGATTACTGAACTTTATCATACACTTACTATATGACCCAGTAATTCCACCCCTTGGCAGATACTTGATAGAAGTGTGTGTACCCGAGGCACGTGCAGGAATGCTCACAGAAGTATTTCATGTATGCTCAGAGATAGAAACAACCCAAAAAAGTCTATCGACACTAAGATGCATAAACAAACTGTGGTGTATTTTTTTTTTTTTTTTTTTTTGAGACGGAGTCTCACTCTGTAGCCCAGGCTGGAGTGCAGTGGCGCGATCTCGGCTCACTGCAAGCTCCGCCTTCTGGGTTCACGCCATTCTCCTGCCTCAGCCTCCCGAGTAGCTGGGACTACAGGCACCCGCCACCATGCCTGGCTAATTTTTTTCGTATTTTTAGTAGAGACGGGGTTTCGATCTCCTGACGATCTTTAGTGGAGACCATGGTCTGGATCTCCTGACCTCGTGATCTGCCTGCCTTGGCCTCCCAAAGTGCTGGGATTACAGGCATGAGCCACTGCGCCCGGCTACTGTGGTGTATTTCTAAAATGAAATACTGTCTTAGAACAAAGACAATGAGTTAACTATATCAATTAAAATGAATCAACATGAATGAATATCTGAAACACAATGTTGAGTGAAAGAAGCTTGACCCAAGAGAATATATACTGTGTGGGTGAGCTTATTTAAAGGGGGAAAAACAGGAAAAGTTATATCATTTAGCAATGCATGTTTAACTGATAAAACCATAAAGGGAGAAAAGGAAGGGATTTCCATAAAGGCCAAGACAGAAGTTTCCCCTTGGACAGGAAGAAGGAACGAGGCATGAGGTGGGCCTCTGGGGGCTTGAAATGTTCTGTTTTTAGGTGTGGTGATGGCTACCTGGGATTTTGCTTAGTGATAAATCAGTGATATGGCATTTCCAATTAGACACTCTTCTGTATTTATTACATTTCACTATGAAAATGTTATAAATAAGTCACCAATATGCGATGGATGAGAACTATTGGCCTAAACTGAAACAAAGAATTTGAAAAGTGTTCTAGACCAAGAGATTTCTTAACTTGCTCTCATACCCCTCCCTGCAAGAACTTTGAAGGGCTAGATATCATCTTTCTTTTTAATCTGACAACTAACATTTCTCAACATGTTAATATAGTTTCAGCATTAGAACTATTAAAATTTTTCCTGTAATCCCAGCACTTTGGGAGGCCGAGGCGGGCAGATCACGAGGTCAGGAGATCGAGACCATCCTGGCTGACACAGTGAAACCCCGTCTCTATTAAAAATACAAAAAATTAGCTGCGCGTGGTGGCGGGTGCCTGTAGTCCCAGCTACGCGGGAGGCTGAGGCAGGAGAATGGCGAGAACCCAGGAGGCGGAGCTTGCAGTGAGCCGAGATCCAGCCACTGCACTCCAGCATGGGAGACAGAGCGAGACTCTCTCAGGAAAAAAAAAAAAAAAGAACTATTAAAATTTTAGCATAAAAATGTTCTCTCATTCTAAAATACATCCAATAGAATGGAAATATGAACAAGAAATTTTGTATTTTTCCTTGAAATTGCATTCTACTCACCTTCCTATGAAATTTTACACTAATGTAATATGTTTCTGTGTTTAAAATGCTCTTACTGACCTATCATAATTCGTGACATAAATATGCATATAAACTAGAATTTAGAATTTCCTGTATTTCCTGTGACCTTAAACTTAAAATTCTTCTGGGTTGAATTATCATTATGAATTACTAATACATAATTGATACAAACATAAATATAAATTTCAATACATTATCAGACATAAAATGTAAAATTTTATTGTCATTTCATCTCCTAATGAAATGCATAGCGGTAGGTTTATGGGACATTCATTAAAGAAGACTCTACGGACATGAAATTAGAGCACCTTGAGCTGTTCCTTTGGCACCCTGGAACACTACACCTTGGTTGGTGCACCATGGCAGGAACAGAGGTTGGCAAAAGACAGGCCCTTTCTTTGTAATGGAGCAGAAGAATTACTGCACAGTGGCAGGTGGGAAAGGTGTGCTGGTATAGTGTCTTTTATGAGAACTGCTGGTGCTCTGCTCGTATCCATGCCCTCCATGGCTTGACCTGATGCTTTCTCTGCACCTGAGCCTGCTAAGCCACACAGTCCACATTGACATTTCCTTCCCGATGCACACCCTACATGGGATCCCAGAGTATCCCCAGCAGAATGAGAGACTGAGAGCACACCTTTCATATGCTTCCTTTCCTTCTCCATCTCAGGTCCCACTCTAATACAGTGTTTCCCAGGATCGCCTTCCGAATTGACTACTTGCACTAAAATCTTTGTTTCTGCATCCAGTAACGGGAGAACTTGAGAGCTCACCTGCCTCCACAGCAGTGATCAAATAGATCACTTTTAGCAAAGAGTACAGTGGAAGCTGGGGAAGTAGATTCTCCTAAAACTCCCCGTGCATATACATACTACTTGGGAACAACTTGTGTACTTCAAGGGAGCACAGAACCCAGTTTGAAGTCACAGAGATTCATACCTCTGGAAAAGGGACAATTCCATACCCTCCTGCTTTGAAAGCACTGATCATAGGCCTTTATGAGAAGACAGCGTCTGTATTAACAGATACTAAGAATGTGAATATAATTTGTACATTATAAAGGGGAGAATCAAGGGCTCCGGGTTGCAGTCCCAGCCTGATTGTTGACTTACTTATGCCTCCACCCCACTTTTCTCCCCAGTTTCTCAATGTAGACAATAAGAGTTAGACAATAGCTGATTTATTTCCAGATAGCTGTGTCTCCATTCTCTTTGATAAGCCCAAATGAATATGTGTTCAAATACCTCAATACAGATAAGAATGAGAGACCACGCTGGCTCAGGGGGTAGAGAGTTCTCTGCCTCTATAGCCCTTACTTAGGTTCAATGTGGGGTGGTTCCTTATCCTATTTAAAGAAACCATTGGGGCCGGGTGCGGTGGCTCACACCTGTAATCCCAGCACTTTGGGAGGCCGAGGTGGGCAGATCACTTGAGGTAAGGAGTTCGAGATCAGCCTGAGCAACATGGTAAAACCCCATCTCTACTAAAAATACAAAAAAGAAAAAAAAATTAGCCAGGCGTGGTGGCACATGCCTGTAGTCCCAGCTACTCAGGAGGCTGAGGCAGGAGAGTCACTCATACTCAAGAGGTGGAGGTTGCAGTGAGCTGAGATCGTGCCACTGCACTCCAGCCTGGGTGACAGAGTGAGACTCCATCTCAAAAAAAAGGAAAAAAGAAAAGAAACCATTTCTCTGTCCTAGATATAAATGAAAACATATACCCTGAACTTTTGGATAATGTTTTTTGGGAATGGGCCATTGCTAATGGCATCTTACATAGCAGAGACACATATAAACGATACAGCATAACAACATCACACAACATAGAAACACCATACAATAAAACCATCCTTTTTTTTCTGCATGTGAATAAACCCCCAATTTCTGAGCTTCCAGTAAACTTTGAGCTAGTCAAATGGCCCCCAAGTATTTGCAACACCAGTTTCCTGCATAAGGATTATCACATGGCATATGTTTAATAAATATGTGTTGAATTAAAGAAACCCAGAGTTTGTTTCCCACCTTTAGTTGCAGCTATCTCTTGATATACTCTTGGATTTTCTTCTATCTTAACCAGCAGTTCTTGATCTTTCTTGAGTCAAGGATCCTATTGAGAATCTGATGAAAGCTATGAACTGCCTCCCCAGAGAAGGTACACATTTGTACAGGTACACAGTCTTTCAAGATCTGTAAACATGGACCCAGGAAATCCTTGGGCCTCTGGTAAAGAACTTCTGTCGTAGTGCTAAGACATCATAACATCTCCTGATTGTCACTGGCTATATGGAGGGCAATTCTGAGAGGGACTTGAAGGCTCTTGCTTGTCAGAAGGAAGGAACAGCATGTGCCTTGAAAGGGCATGTGGCGGCTCAATGCCAGGTAGCTGACATCATCTTCTAGATTCATAGGCTCATTTCTTAAACACAATCTGCATCCCCTCATCTCTACACCTTCCCTCCAGGTGCCTACTTTACCTAGAATGTCATACGCTCTCATGGGAGGCAACAGCGATGAGACCCGGAGCCCAGGAGAACAAATCCTTGGTCAACCTCTTGCTATATATATGCCACCTCTTACAAGTTACTTAATCTTTCCTTCCCTATTGCCTCATCTGTAGAACAGGGATTATCACATTCTATAAGGCACCTACCTCATAAAAAAAAAAGTGTTGCAAGGATTAAACAAGGCAGTGCAACTCACTTAGCATGGTGAACAGCATCCCAAACACACTGAATAAATATTAGTTATTTTCTAACTGCCTGAATACTTTTCTCTCAAGACAGCTTCTCATGGGGGCTCTGTGTTTCCCTATAAATAAGATCAATACATTCCTTTTCTATGTCCTTAAGTGTGATGATGTTGTCTCTGTTATTATTGCTTTTCTCAAAATGATTTGTGTTGGGTGGTGTTGCAACAGCCCAGGGCTCACCTCATTGTATAAAGTGAATCGTGCACATAATTGAAACTATCTTTGAAAATCTTTTAGATCCCCAAGAAACTGTAGCACACATGGCTTTGGGTACCAAACAGGAAGTGTAATTATTTTGCATATCTAGGCATATATACAGATGACTCTCTGCTTTTAGACAACATCTTCTTCTTAGTGGTAAGTGAGGGATTGTGGAGAATTCAGAAGTGTTCTCACTCCATCCTGTTTTAATATTGACCCTCAAACATTTCTGATGCAATTGTAGAGTTCTATCTGTCATTTTGCTTAGCACATGTAGGTAATGAATAGGTGAATAATATGTTCAACTGAATTGACCCATATAATCAGACCACTGAATTTAGCATTATTAAATTCTCAAAATGGCCCATTTTTTGGACTCACTCTTGAGGAGTAATAGATTCATAACAGAATAATAGGAACAAAAATAATTTACCTAATTCAAGAATAAAGTTTGTTTCTGGATATGCCAAAGGATTAATATTCAATGAACCAAGAGACCAAATAGAAGAAATTAAACCACCTAATAAAAAAGACATAATTAATTCGCAGAATATGAAATACAAATAATCAAACTGATACGAGAAAGGGTTCCTCTCATTAAACAATGAGATGTGAGTTCAGTTGTAAATATATCCTTTTTGTCTATCGGGTTGGTGACAATGGAAAAGAATCCCTGTTATTCAGTATAGCTGTGCACTTGGGCATTTGCTTACAGGCACTTCCCTGCACTGCTGGGTGATGTAACATGGAGCCTGCTTTCAGAAAGATCGTTCACAAATATGACTCCAAAGCCTTACAATGCTCATTGGTTTTGGATTCAACCAATGGACTTTTAACCTGTGGAAATAATTGGCTAAGTGTACAAATATCCACACACAAGGATGCTGATCACCAGGACCACCCTGCCATGGCTTCATACATTAGGGGTTCTCCTGGCCCTCCTCCAGCAGCCTTGTCCTTGTCAGGGTGAGGAAGCCTCACATCAAGGGGCTGTGCCTGCCTAGAGCCTGTACCCCTCCCTCTAGAGACCACGCCTCAGGCTCACAGGACCTGGAAATGTCTCTGAGCTCCCAGATCCATCTCCCAAGGGCATTCAGTTTATGAGGTGGCTGTAGGATGAGCTGAAGCTGGGAAGCAGGTGCAGGGGCCAGGGCCAGCTTGCTGTGTTCTGGCACAAAGCTCAAGCGGTCCAAGGAGTCTAAATTTGAAACTGGCCCTCCTGAGAATAACGTCATGATTATCATGGTTGGAAAATAAAATGTTTTTTCACTTAATGGCTTATAGGTGACTTTGTAACTTTAAAATATTTAGACCCATGCTATGTCAGCCTTCACTTTTACTCTTCAACCAGATTGCAGATTCACAAATGTTAAGGGTAGGACTGCTCATCCCAATTCCATTTTAACAAAGGTTAGTAGCAAACTATACTAATTGACCTAGAAAGAGTTTTTAAGCTATATCAAAGGGAAAAGGATCTAAAACATTTGATCCAATTTGTGTGGGGAGAGGAGTATGAAAATGAGTATGGATGTATTGGGGAGAGTGTGTATTTACTCCCCATTTAAAAGCAAAAAGATCTGAAAGCATTCAACAGAATGAGGATAGAGGTTATCTCTCAGTGGTAAGGAGAGTAGGGGTCCAGGACTTGAGGTAGTACTGAGCTTTCTAGTTTTTCAACAATGAAGGAATTATTTGTGAAATAAATATTAAATCAAAAATATAGATCCTCAGTAGTTGGTCCCAGCCAGTTTTCTAATGCAGTTTCAAGATGCCTTCAAAATGAACAAGGGAGGACAAATTTGGCTTTCCAGCAGGGTTCCCGGGTGCCATCCCCAACTTTCAGAGGATATCATGGAGAAGGATGTCTCTCCTCGCCCACACATGGTCCCTAGGGGTGACATAGAAGTGGCCAGCTGAGCCACAGTTCCCAGCTTTGCACACAACTTCTCATGCCCTTCTTGCCATCACAGCTGCCTTTGGTTTCTGAGCTAGAAAAAAGAAAGGCTCAGGGTGCCTCTCAGGATTCTCAGGGGTAAAAGGCATGTGGGGACCAAGGTCCCCCATCCTGACCTGGAGCTGCTGGCTTACCATTTAATTCATGCCTACTCATGCCTTGATCCATTGCTGGGGCAGGACTTCTTTCAACAGAGCCAGAGTGGAGGCAGCATAGGTGAAAGTAACACAAGAGACTTTAAGTTCTCCTGGGATGCGGGGTCTCTGTAAGAGCCGGTAAAGAAGAATGGACCCCACCAGGCTGTTTTCTTTCCTGGGATCTCACAGCCTGAGTAATATCGTTTAAAGTTAAAACAAAATGCTGAAGCTTAGTTTATTTATGTCAACTTCCTACAGTCTAATACACGAACTGCTTCTGTAACTTATTGGGTGATTTTGAAGACTGGCCACAGACTATATTGTCCAGATGTCATTTCAGCTTTTTATTACTAGTTTTACTTTGAAAACAAGCAAAAAAATATATATGATATTAAACCAATCAAAGATGAAAACTTTTATTAGCGGAAAAGGGATAAAGAAACCCACACAAGCGCCTTTGTGACTTTTCTGCACTCATGAGCTGGCTATTTCAAGTGTTAGTTGTATATAAATGATTTGGTCTGAGATGCTCTAGATGGACCTCAAAACTGATTATAGTCTATGAAAAAAGAAACATTTCTACATTCTCTGAGTCCTGAGAAATGGTGTGCATCAGTTATTGGCCACTGTAATACATACAAATTTCGAGAGCAGATGGCTTGGAGTTAACTGCCTTAGTATTGTTATCTGAGAAAGGTGATATCCTTCAAGACCAATGGGAGGATTAAAGAGCCAATCTGATGAGTTTCAGAAAGGAAGGAGGGCTTGGAGGGCAGGAGCGTGTGAGAACAATATGACTGCCATAACCATATAGTTTAATCCATGGAAGGTCCAGGTTCCATTGTAAATGTCTTGGGAATTGCTACTGCTTCAATAACACCCAGATACAGCGCCATTAATTCTATGATTTTGAGCAAATCACTTTGCCTCTTCATTTTAACTTCTTCATCTACAAAATGGGCACAATGATAGTATTAACCTCAGAGAACCATTGTGAAGTACAAACAAAAATATGAATGAAGGCCAGGCTCAGTGGCACACATCTGCAAACCCAGCACTTTGGGAGGCCAAGGCAGGCAGATCACTTGAGGTCAGGAGTTCGAGACCAGCCTGAGCAACATGGTGAAACCCTGTTTCTACTAAATATACAAAAACTTAGCCGGGCGTGGTGGTATGTGCCTGTAGTCCCAGCTACTCAGGAGGCTGAGGCAGGAGAACAGCTTGAACTCGGAAGGTGGAGGTTGCAGTGAGCTGAGATTGTGCCACTGCACTCCCACCTGGGTGACAGAGTGAGTCTCTGTCTCAAAAAGAAAAAAAAAAGTGAATGTAACATACATTTTTACAGAAAAAGCAAGTCACAAATCCCCCTTTAATACAAGCTCTTTTAACTCTTATTATTAGAAATAATATAATTAGCCTAAAGTTAAGTAGACTTCAACCCTAAGCATAGATGACACATACTCTAATTCAGATCCAGATTAGATCAGTATATGCGAGACACTATTGAATGCATCTCATTAACTCATTCCTAAAGCATGAACTTTCCATATCACATAGCAATTAAAGGATTATATGAAAGAAATTGTTCAGATTAGGGTCCAACCCCAAGCAGATGGCTAAGTGCGTCTTGCTGTTAGGGAAGAGTGAGTGTACCCTCACTAAGCAGTAATGATTGATCTGTCCCATGGAAATAGGTAGGTTGGGTCCAATGATGCTACACAATGCAGAGGCTCAGTTGATTAATGATCTACCAAAGCCCATGAAGGGACCAATAATTAATCTTGATTGTTTTCAATGACGATAAGAGCATTGCCAATTCAGTTGGAAAAGACGATTGCAAAGGGGTGTGAAACATTGAAACAGAGACAAATGTTACATGCCCAGAAGCCAGCTTTCTTCAGCAAAAGGAAGATATTCATCATAGGATTGCAGTCACCCCAAGAGAAAGTCTTCAGTATAAGGGTTAAGAGAAAACTAGCTTTCTCACAAGTTCATAAAGCCATGCCCAAGGGGACAATAGAGGCAACACTGTTCTCTAAAAAGACAGGGCCAAGAATTAATGAGGGATTCAGCTAAGGCCAATGGATCCAAAATGACGCAGGAACCATGGCAGTTAATTGACATTAACAAGCCTGGGAAGCAGCTCTGGAAGTATCATGGAATAAACCAAGATAAAACACGAAATAGGAGCTTTATGTAGGTCTAGGTCTGGGCACATTATAAAAACTGGGGTATGTGAGAAAAACATTTTATTTACCATGCCAAGGACAAGAATTCAGAGGCATCCTAGATTTCAAATCTGGAAAATAAACATTACATAAGAATATCAATGGTTAAGCCAGCTGCCTAGAAGAAAAGATCAGATTTAGGGATGTTCATTCCTTCCCAGTTGGGCAAGATCAAAGTCTATTCATCACCTCTTCACAACATGACTAGAAAGTAGTGAACAGCTCATGTGAAGTCAGTATTGTATTGGCCTCTGGGTACCAGTTCAGATGAAGAATAATGCATTTATATTCATCCATGGAATAAATATTCACTGAGATATTTCTTGCATTTATATAAAGTTTTATATTAAGAACAATGCAATTGTAGAAATAAAGGGCCAAAAATCTGAAGTCAGTTCGATTGGAGCTTTATATAACCCCCAAACATTCATTCCTGTCATATTTCCTAGTACACATTACTGACATACCACCCAATGAACAGTAATATTTGCATTAAAAAATTTTCATTCACAATCTCTTTGCCACTGGGGCTTGGAAAATCCTCAAGTCTAATTCAGATGCCTGCTCATCTGACTTGGAATGGAGCCTTTGAATCATCTCAATTATTTTAGAATCATTTGGGTTTTCTTTAAGACCTTTGCTAAAGAAGAAGGTCCAGGCAGGATCTAAAACCATTGAAATAGTCATAGTCCCATGTGCTAGGTGGCCCAGACAAAGGCTGGGATATTGCAACACAACATCAGTGCTACTCCAACATCATTAGCTGACAAAGATAACATTGCTAGTTACTCAAGGACTTTAGGTGAAATCCACCAGAACAAACCAACTAACCAAAACATCTGAAATCCACATACGAAAAGTGTCTAAACTTCCTTTCTAACCTAGCTGTGGATTCTTAGGAAAAATAATTCCTATTCTTACTGGAGTAAGTCAGGCAGACTTAGGACTGCACAGATACCTGGGTGGAGGGCAAACATTTCTTCAAAGCTATAGCGATATAAATTATTTTCTTTTGTGGAAGACCTGGGAAGGTTATATCTACACTAACAAACAACACTAACAAACAAAATCTGCAAGATGGGAAAATTGTATATATACACACATGTAAATATATATATATAATATAATATATAATATAATATAATATAATATATCCTCCCTTCCTGATTTTTTAATTGGCTTTAGGAGTAGAAAAAGATTGCCACACATGTTGAAGATCTTGGAAACAGCCTCTATTGCCAGATTGAATTTGTGTACATAGGCAAAGCACACCAATCTTTATGTTTGCAATTTTGCTTGAAAAATCTGGGTACTTCAAATTATACCCAATATTTCCTCATGAATTTATATCTCGATGTGTTTAAAATGAATTGTAAAGAACAAACATCAAGGCAATGAGCATTCTTGTTTATTAAACATTGCTGAGTTATATTTAAAATAAATATAATGGGCTGAAGGTGGAGAACTCCAAGTCTAAATCGCCTGGGTGGCTTTCCCTGCAGGGTGGTCATTGGTTGAAGGGGCTGCTGGGATGAACCGTTCTCCCACAGTCTCATCTAGATCAACACCAGCCAACTCCCTTCCTTGCCGGTGTCCCTCAGAGTTGTCTGGTAAGCATTTCTGACACTACTAACTTCAAAGGCATTTTCTTGAAAGCTTGGGGAAAGAAACTACAGTGAGTGCGACTCCCTTAAAGGAAGGAGTTGTGCTTTTATCCCTGAGAAAAAGTTTCTAAATACTCTCCCTGTATGCGCAAAGTTTCTGAGTTACTATTGAAAAAATGAGGTACATTTATTTTCTCTGCCTTTTTTGTTGCTTTCCTACAAATGTTGGTTGTTTCTAGAAATCCTTATCCTGGTCATCATTTCATGAGAGTTTTACAGTAACTCAATGAAGGACCCAGCTCAAATATTTTTATACGTCCTTTACAGAGGAGGAAAGCAGAGCACACCAAGGGTCTGTGGCTTGCTGAGTTTTCGAGCCTGAGGGACCAAAAATTAGTAAAAGAATCGAGTCTCCTGGCTAGTATTTTATGACACTGGCACAGCAATGACCCATCAAGACTCCCAGACTATAGTCAGGCTACAGTGAGACTCTTAACGTTCTCAGTCGCCTGTGGCTACTTTCAGAAGAGCACAGAGAAATGCACAGAGAGCCTGGAAACCATTTGTTTCCTGGCTGCGTTCTTTGAACACCACCGTGGATGGATGCTCTGAGATGCCGTGGAACAGGCTTCAAACAATTGGTGATCTGATAGCCGGACCTCCAAATGAACTCTAAAAATAGTGTAAAGGTTTTTAATGCACTGTTTTAAATGAACTGCTTGCACATTTTAGATTCAGATTCATATGGGAATTTCTACAAAGTTTGCTTGCTTGCTTGCTTGATTGATTGATTCACTGAGACAGAGTCTCACTTTGTAGCCCAGGCTGGAGTGCAATGGCGTGATCATGGCTCACTCTAGCCTACACCTCCCGGACTCAGGTGATTCTCCCACCTCAGCCTCCCGAGCAGCTGGGACCACCGGAGCACCACAATGCCCAGCTAATTTTTGTATTTTTTGTAGAGTTGGGGTTTCGCCACATTGCCCAGGCTGGTCTCAAACTTCTGTGCTCAAGCCATACTTCCACCTCGGTGTCCCAAAATGCTGTGGTTACACATGTGAGCCAAGGTGCCTGGCCTCACTTCATTTATTTAATACTGCAGTATTTTGTTTTGGCAGTGGAGGGGATCAAGTGTGTATCACACTTTGTGCTTAGAACTGGTGTATAAGTGTGTAAGAACTGATGTGTGAGAATTGGCATAAACAATGCGGACCTGGTCCCTGACTCCATAAAGCTTGCCTTCCAAACCAGCACTGTCCAATAGAAATAAACTGCAGGCCACAAATGCAAGCCCCCCCGCCCCCATGCAATTTTAAGTTAAAAAGCAAAAAGGAACAAGAGAAATTAATTTTAAGAACATATTTTATTTATCCCCAAATGTCCAAACTACTATCATTTCAATATATAATCAATATAAGAATGTTTAATATAGTATATTATATATTTTGCTAGTAGCTCTTCAAAATCCAGTTTGCATTTTGCACTTATAGCACATCCCAGTGTAGACCAGGCACATTCCCCATGCTCAATAGCCACACTGCACAACAAAGGTCTAGAGAGGGTATGGACAAATTAATTCAGAAACAGAATGCCAAATACCACATGTTCTCACTTCTAAGTGGAATCTAAACATCAGGTACTCATGGACATAAAAATGGCAACAATAGAAACTGGAGGTTGGGCGTGGTGGCTCATGCCTGTAATCCCAGCACTTTGGGAGCCCGAAGCAAGTGGATCAGGAGGTCAAGAGATCAAGACCATCCTGGCCACCATGGTGAAACCTCGTCTCTACTAAAAACACAAAAATTAGTTGGGTGTGGTGACACGTGCCTGTAATCCCAGCTACTCGGGAAGCTGAGGCAGTAGAATCGCTTGAACCAGGGAGTCGGAGGTTGCAGTGAGCCGAGATGGCGCCACAGCACCCCAGCCTGGTGACAGAGCGAGACTCCGTCTCAAAAAAAAAAAAAAAAAAAAAAAAAGAAGAAAGAAAAAAAAGAGGAAAAAAAGAAACTGGGGACTACTAGTGGGGAAGGGAGGAAGAGGGGAAGGGTTGAAAAACTTAATTCAGTACCTGGGTGACAGGATCATTCGTATCTTAAACCTCAGCATCATGCAATATACTCAGGTAACTAAGCTGCACATATACCTCCGAATCTAAAATAAAAATTGAAAATAAGTAAACTTGTTCCCAATGAAGTGCCAAAGCCTCAGAGTTAGATGTTCTGTGTTTGTATTAAATTAATTCTTCTTTCTTCTTGTGGGTGCTTTATCATTGTATTTCCATTTGGAGGATGGAGGATGGTTAAGGTTGAAACCTAAAATGCTCAGAAAGATCACTGGGTGGGACAACTAACTACTCCAATAGATGTTTTAAATCAATGACTTGTTTTGTGATTTGGGAGGTTCCTGAGAGATAAATACACTTAAAACACATTCTCCCAAAAACCTTTGTTTTTCTTTCTCATGTTTGAAATGCTGAGACTCTAACAACTGTATTCAAATTTCTCCAAACTTTAAGATGTTAACATTCAATTAGTTTTCTAAGCTATCAGTTTTCCTTCCATTCAGCTCTCGAGAGTAAATCTTATTCTAGAGAAAGCAGGATGTTTGTAAATGAGTCACCATTTAAGCCATATTGTCACTACTCGTGCTGAGTGTGCACTTTTTTCCATAGCATGGGTTCAATCTTTCTAAATCCTATGTCATTTTATGAAATTTTATTAGCCATTCATTCAGGCATTAATTCATTCCATCAATGCTAAGCGAGCATCTTCTCTTTGTCATGTGAAGTAATGATTGGAGGAGCAGAGCTGATGCCAGGCAAACCCAAGCACTGGCCCTACAGAGTCTACATTCTCCCAAGAGAGACAATGTTATACCAAGAGTTACACAAACACATGCCTGAGGTCCAGCAGTGCTAGAAGCTAAGGAGGAAAGTCCCAGGCTGCAGGGAGAATCACAGGGACACAGTTTAAATTGTGAGGAGAGGTCGCCCAGGTCCCAGGTGATATTTAGGCTGGGACTTGAGCTCTGAACAAGTCTGGCAAAGAGAGGGTGGGAGAGCACTGAGGGTGACGCAATGGCAGGAGTGGAGAGAGGTCTTAGGCAGACTCAGGTTCTGTGAGTTGATGTAATAATGGAAACCATGCAGCCAGGGCAGTAGAGGCGGAAGGAAGAGTAGGAGAGAGGTCAGGCGCTGGGTCATTCAGGTTCTCAAGGGCATAAGAGGCTTAGATGCCCTGTAAACACAATGGGAAGCCACCAAGGTTTAATCCAACTGATGATTTAAAAAGATGGCTCAGAGGACAAGAACTATCAGAGGCTCTCAACTCTAGCGAGATTTTTTAAAAATACTGATGCCTGGGACCTTCCCTGAACCAATTAAATCGGGATCTCTGAGATAGAGCCAGTGTTCTTAGATCAATACCCAGGTGTTTCTCACATATAGCCAGTGCTGGGATCCACTGATTTTATGTGTGGGAAAAAGTGGATCTCCCACAGCACGGGAACTGTTTTTTGTTTTGTTGTGGTTGTTGTTGTTGTTGCCTCTGCTGGCTGGGCTGCATTTAGTACAAAGAAAAACAATTAACTTAAACTTCTCACACCGATGTGGGTGTTCAGTTTACGCTGAGTAATTCAACCACAAAAACATTCTAATCAATGGCCCAAAATGCAATCACTTCAGTCTGATGGAAGTCAAAGGGGGAGAAAAGTCTAAGTAACAGAAACAGCTGGCGATATTAATTACATACCAGCCAAAAATAACATTGTTCAGCGTGCCACACCTCCGCTGTGTACTCTTGGTTGGAAATATGTCATTTGCTATGTACACATCAAAATATTCCTGCTAAAGCCCTATTAGGAAACTATTCCGGGCCATGTGGAATCAGTTAAGTCCCACAATGCTGTGAACTACTGTGTTGCTAAGCTGCATGAGCCGTCCTCCAGCTAATGAACCATATCATTAACTACAGATACCTCAAATAAAAATGCCTAAAAGGCAGGCATGATATACACAATAAATAAAAAGGTCATGATTTGCAAAGTGGCCGGCTCATTCTGAACCAATTGTCTCTTGTTTTCCTGGGCTGTAATTGGAGACATTAATTTGATTTATCACACTGGGCTGGGAAAGATCTTTCAGTGTGCAGAGATTAGAGAGTTGTGAAATCCACGACCCCCAAGTGCTTTCACCAAGTGCAGACAGTGCATTTCAGATCGGGTTTATTATTGAAGTGACTATTTCCAAAGAGAAAGACAAATTGCAGCGAATAACACTCTCAAAAATATTTTCCATCCATTTTCCAAAATGACACTCTGGTTTAAAGGGAAGAGCTAATGAAGCAACTCCCGTTACTGCTAACAAAATCAAATGAAAATGCATGAATTATTTTACTTAATGATAGTAATTGTCAAGTTCTTTAAGTAATGCTAACTTTTTAAAAGAAAAAACAGGCTGGGCACAGTGGCTCACGCCTGTAATCCCAGCACTTTGGGAGGCCGAGGTGGGCAGATCACCTGAGGTCAGGGGTTTGAGACCAGCCTAGCCAACATGGTGAAACCCTGTCTCTACTAAAAATACAAAAAATTAGCTGGGCGTGGTGGAGCATGCCTGTAATCCCAGCTACTTGGGAGGCTGAGGCAAGAGAATCACTTGAACCCAGGAGGCGGAGGCTGCAGTGAGCCAAGATAGTGCCATTGCATTACAGCCTGGGCGACAGAGCAAGACTCCATCTCAAATAAGTAAATAAAGTAAACAAAAAATAATCTCCATTGTTAATATATATTTTTAACAAAGATGTATGGATATTTATCTTTTCTTTCTATGGCTTTATGTATGTGTAGTTGACTTTTGGATATGTATATGTATGTATGTAATAAGACTCCCAAAACCAATTAAATGAAATTCCTTAATTCCTATCTATTAGGGATTAATAGAATTATAGAACAGAATGCCTAATTCCTCAATGGATGAAAATTAGCCTGTTAAATGTATCACTGTAGCAACAGCAAATAAAAAACAACATTGTAGTAGTCTCATGATTCTCATTTTATAAATGAGCATCAGCAGTCAAATATCAATTATGTACTGGTCATAAGAAAAAATAAGAGAAACAATATTAACCAGTTTGTTCAAAGTCAAGAGCCAGTCTGCACTAATGTCGGAAATGAATAATGTTAATAATGACCTTTTTTTTTTAATGACTACAATGTGCTGGGGGCTTGGCATCTGGCAGCATCTCCAAAGCACCTCTTTACACCCTGTGCTAGCCCAAGCCGGGAGTTCTGGGAGGGCAAGGACCAACATCTGCTTTGTATACAGCGAATCCTTTTGCCCGGTACATCGTACATGTTTAATAATATTTGTTGAATGATGGACTGAATATATACCTTGGGTCCAAGGCTTTCCAGACGTTGAGAGTGAGCTGGGGTGTTTTCATTTTTTTTTCAGATTCCTTAAATCGTGAAAAGGTAGAGAAGATGTCATGGTACCTAAGAACTTTTCATAAAATCTCCTACATCCTCCTCCCTACCTGTGAGGTTGTATTTGTCCATGGTGGCAAAACTCTAAATGCATTATGCTTTATGACTATGAGACCTTAACCCAAGTGCTCATCCCTCTCTGTTCTCCCACTGCCCCTGACCTGCCCCATAATAGGGGTAGGGAGACTGACTTGGACTCCACCCAAGGGAGTTTTAGAGCAGCTCGATCCTGTAAACAGCCTTCCCAGAGGCCTGCTTTGACCCAGGCCCTGTGCCTGATGTACCCCGCAGGGTTTTATGATCTGATAATCTGGAGCATTATCACCATTTCTAGGACAGCTTTAGCCAAAAAGACATGATCTGTTTTAGTAGAAAGTCCCATTAAGCAGATGGACTGGGAAAAGGATGGTATTGGTGATTTGCAGAGAGGAGTGGGAACCTTATGCCAGTAGAGTAGGAACCAGGGTTATAAACAGGCAGACCATCCAAATGAGGACCTTTTGGATGGTAAAAGAAGGTGTTATTCATTCCGCTGGGACAGGAGGCTAAACTAAGGCTGTCATCTGAGGAGGTCATATGGTGAGGTTTATTTTGTATTTCAGTTCCTTTCCATTTAGTGTGTCTTGCTGTGCCTTCCTGGGCACTGAAAATCACATTAGTTTGTTGGGTCATGAACTCCTTTGCGGATCTGGTGAAAGTCGTGACCCTTCTTCCCAGGAAAATGCACAAGTGCAAAGACCCACAAAACGGTGCTTATGATGTCAAGGAGTGTGTGAGCCATCTGACCCCCATTCATGGTCCTGAAATCAAAGACCCTGCAGACTCTGATGTATCTTTAATGATTTTCAAAACAAGTCTTTTACACCATAGTTTGGCACTCCACTTCCCCTGTATTTTTTTCCTTCCCTTTGCTAAACCACAATGTTACCTTTGCAGACAGAATATTAGACCAACATACTAAGCCAAGGGATGCCAAGCCAGTGGTTTTCCAGAGAAAAGAGCCACATGAAAGTCCCCTGAGCTGCATTTGCTGTATTTCTAACTGTTTAGTGGTTGGGGAAGTGGAGAAAATAACAGCCAATAGGTATCCAAGCTAAATTTACAGAGGGGATAAAAGCGACCAAAATGATAAAATCTCTCCACTTTTGGAAATGAACAAATACTTGAATCCACTGAAGAACCCAATTATATTAATTTTGGTTTTATTAGAGGATTATATAATTTCCAAATGTACAAGGAAGCTTAAAAAATAGTAAAAAAAAAAAAAATTGGGAAAAGGTTACCATCTCAGGGAGTCCTCCCAAGAATGTGGGGAATATTTCCATCGAGTTGAATTGGAATCAATAATTGCCTAGAAAATGTCTCCTGGAAGCACAGCCGTATTTAATTAACAAGAGTCTTCATTCAAAAGGATAGTGTGGGGCAGCTCTGCCAAGACTCTTCCTCACAGAGAAGGAGGCAGTGACATTGATTGGGTGCAGAGTCCCTGAAGAAGAGGGATCATCTGTCAGTTCAGCTTTTCTTTTGCCTTTCATGGGAAATATTTTCAGTTGCCATGAGCAAACTCTGGAGTCCCAAATTAGAACTTCCTTCCTTGCCCATAACCTTAGGGCCACATGAATTTTCTACCCATCATTCCTCCTCAGCTGGGTGCTCCCCATAAAACAAGCAGGAGATGGGCAATTGACTGCCCTTGTGACAGAGCCACGCATGTGAGAGGGGGCCCCATGGGGGCCTCATGCTTCCTGCCACCTCAGACACCTCTGCTCTTGGAAGTTGGCTGTCTGGCTACAATTCTGTCAATAATTGAAAGATAACCTCAGTTGTTGGCTGGGTACGTGTGTGCATATGCATGGGCTGCTGAGAACAGAGGTCTGACAACCTTGAACATGCTCCTTCCAGACAACACCCAGAGAAGCAGGACTGTAAGAAGACAGGGGATGTTAGAGGTTAGCTGGTCCTCCAAACAAAAGAGTTGGATCATTCTCATGGTTTAGCCCATCTCTGGATCAAAAAGCAAATGATCATTTTGCAATCTGTGAAATAACCCTATTCAAATAAAAATAAAAATAGACATAAAAACCTTTAGGCAAACCGTTAGTGGAGAACTAGGTATACACATGGTGCCAATGAATTATTCCACAGACTTGCATCTCATAAGAAGAAAACCTCTCACTGTCATTGTCTTAAGTAGAAATTAATCTTGACATATGTCATGGTGGGGCCACCAAATACGACATGCCCCAGCAAGATGCAGTACGAAGTACCTGGCATCACTTATAAAATGAGCATATTGAAAATGCTAAGGGGATTCTAATCAAGTGTTTATATTTAATCTCCAGCTTATTGGAAACAGAGATAAGGGGGCAGAGGAAGAAGTTTATCAACACCATGAGGAACCAATTAAACAAATCCAGAAGGTGGGACAGTCTACAGCAGGGTTCCCCAATCCCTGGGCTGTGGCCTGATACCAGTCCGTGGCCTGTTAGGAACTGGGCTGCACAGCAGGAGGTGAGTGGTAGGCCAGCGAGCATTACTATCTGAGTTCCACCTCCTGCCAGATCAACCATAGCATTAGGTTCTCATAGGAGCAGGAGCCCTATCGTGAACTGCGTGTGCCAGGGATCTAGGTTGTGTGTTTCTTACGAGAATCTAGCTAATGCCTGACAATGTGAGGTGGAAGTTTCATCCTAAAACCACCCCCCTCAACACCCTGTCCCTCCAACCCCACTGCCCACAACCATCCCTGGAAAAATTGCCTTCCACAAAAACTGTCCCTGGTGCCACAAAGGTTGGGGACCACTGGTCTATAGGACAGTTGGCCTGGACCCTTTAACAAGTTTAAATGTCTTGGGAAAATAAAGAGCCAGGAATGGTGGCTCATGCCTGTAATCCTAGCACTTTGGGAGGCCAAGGTGGGTGGATCACCTGAGGTCAGGAGTTCAAGACTTGCCTGGCCAACATGGCAAAACCCCGTCTCTACTAAAAAATACAAAAATTAGCCAGGTGTGGTGGCAAGCACCAGTAATACCAGCTACTTGGGAGGCTGAGGCAGGAGAATTGCTTGAACTCGGGAGGTAGAGGTTGCAGTGAGCCGAGATCACACCACTGTACTCCAGCCTATGTGACAGAGCAAGACTCCAAGTCAAAAAATTAAAATAAATAAATAAATAAAGGTGGTGGTGAGGGTCTGTTGCCATTAAAAGAAACTCAAGAGAAACAATAATCTAATAAAATACACGACTTTGATTGAGTCTTAAATGGAACAAAGCAGTTGTAAAGACATTTGGGGACAGTGGGGGGAAATGGGAAGATAGACTTGGCTTAGATTATATTAAGCAACTGTTAATCTTGTTAGGAATTATACTGATCTGTGGTATATAGAACAATCCTCCAGTATTCATACTTATCCATTTTAGAATAAAATGTCTTGATGTCTGTAATTTACTGCAACATACTACGGAATAAAAATTAGATTAATCAAACATGGTAAAATGTTAACAATTGTTAGAGGAAATGGTCTGTGAGTATGCATAATATCATGCTTGACTTTTCTGTTTGTCTGAAAAAATTTATAAGAAGTAAAAAAAAAAAGTGTGGAAAAGTATAATAAAAGTATAAGAATAGTGCGGGCAGCTCTGCCAACGGTCTTCCTCACAGAGAAGGAGGCAGTGACATTGATTGGGTGCAGAGTCCATTAAGAAGGGGGATCATCTATCAGTTCAGCTTGTCTTTTGCCTTTCATGGGAAATATTTTCAATTGCCACGATCAAACTCTGGAGGCCCCAATTAGAACTTCCTTCCTTGCTTGTAACCTTAGGGCCACAAGAATCTCCTACCCACCCTTCCTCCTCGGTTGGGTGTTCTTCTTCCCAGAAGGTCAAGATGTAGAGAGGGATGGGGAAGCTATTACGTCTATGTTATAACCAGGGAATACTGCCAGAGAGAACACAATTAAGTGTGAGTCCCCTTCCCTTTTAAACCTTTCATAGCTCCTCATTGCCCTTTGGATGAGGTCTAAACCGCTAGCACAGCCCTATGGACCCTACCCCAGCAGGTCCTGCCTGCTTCCCCAGTATCCTTTGTGCCACCTGCAGCCCCATCACTGTGTTAGACTCTGTGGTTTCCTCTCCTGTTCTCTGTGCCCATGATTTCTATCTTCATTACTGGGTTTTGCACACATAGTTCCTTCCTTATGGAACACCCTATCAATGGAGCTCCGCTCAGCTCCATTCAGTCCTGCCTCCTTTCACGTGCAAGAGGCTCAGACCACTGTCTTTGAGATCTGCAATACATGGGAAAATGAAGAAATGTTTCAAAAGGGTGACAAATTCGCAGCATTTAAATGTTTAACAAGTTGGATTATTTCATACACACAGATGTACTCATATTACAATGATCATATGTACATATATGGGCATTTGCCAATAAAGTCAAATTTAAATTTGAGGCTCTTTTTGAAGGTGAAGTCGGGGTTAAATCACTCATCCCCCCGCTCCCCAACCCCGCAGTCATACCCTGCTGATTTGTCGTGGGCGATGTATGTTCTTGCTCCCTCTTTGGACTCTAAGCTATGCAGGGTGATGTAATCATTTTCTATTGCTGTTGTAACAAATTACCACAAACTTAGTGGTTTCAAACAACATAAATCTATTATCTTATAATTCTGCAGGTCAGAAAGTTTGCACGGATCTCACTGGACTGAAATCAAGGTGGAGACAGGGTTGCCTTATTTTTCTGGAGGCTCAATCTGTTTCTTGCTCATTTGTGTTGTTGGCAGAATCCAGTTCCTTGAGGTTGTAGGATCAGTTGCTGGCTATAAATTGAACGCCATTCTCAGCTTCTTTTTTTTTTTTTTTTCCTATAGACAGGGTCTCTTCCTGTCATTCAGGCTGGGGTGCAGTAGTACAATTATGGCTCACTGAAGCCTCGACCTCCTGGGCTCAAGTGATTCTCCTGCCTCAGCTTCCCAAGTAGCTAGGACTACAGACCCACACCACCATGCCTGGCTAATTTTATTCTTATTTTTGTAGAGAAAGGGTCTTTCCATGTTGCCCAGGCTGGCCTCAAACTCTTGGCCTCAAGCAATCCTCCTGCCTTGGCCTCCCAAAGCACTGGGATTATAGGCATGAGCCACTGTGCCCAAGGCTATTCTCAGTTTTTAGAGATGACCAAATTCCTTGGCTGGTGGTCCCATTCTTGCATTTCAATGCCAGAAATAGCAAGTTGAATCCTTTTCATGTTCCATTTTTCTGTGTGAAGCTGAGACAGGTTCTCTACTCTTAAGGACATTGTGATTAGATTCAGCCCACCTGGAAAATCCAGAATAATCTCCTCACCTAAAGGACCAAAACCTTAATTGCATCTGCAAAGTTCTTTCTGCCATGTATGGTAATATATTCACAGATTCCAGGGATTAGGATGTGCATATTTTTGAGGGACCCTTATTGTGCCTACCACAGGCAGAGACCAGGATTTTCTTGTACTACATGATAAACGAATTAAATAGAAAAACAACAAGTACAATAGAATTTAAAAATCCTAAAATATTTCCTTGAGAAGACTGATAAAATTGAATAAACTGCTACCAAGAACTTTGAAAAAGATAGGGAAACTAGCAAGAAAGAGAAAATTTTCACCACAGACCCTACAGATATTAAAAAGCAAATAGTATGTTACAACAAAGAGCCTTACGCCAATACATTTGGAAATCTGGTTGAAATGAACACATGCCATGAGATATGCAAATTATGTAAGCTGACAAAAGAAGAAACAGAAATCTGAATGGTTTGGTATCTACTAATGAAATGGAATTCATTATTAAAAACCTCTCCACAAACAAAACTCCGGGCACAGAAGACTTCATTGGTGCCTTTTTCCAAAATTCAGGAAAAGGTAAACTAATCTTGTACAAAGGCTTCTAGAAAGTAGAAAAAAAGAGACTCCTGCCTAATTCTTTTTATGAGGCCAGCATAAACTGATTTCAAAACCTAAGGAGTTGTAAGAAAGAAAAACGACAAACTCTTTCCTTCATATAAATGTAAAAATGTTACAAAATATTAGCAAATAGAATCTAGCAGTATATGAAAAGGATAATATAGCAGGACCAAATGGGGTTTATTCCACATATGCAAGACTATTTTAACATTTGAAAATAAATCAATGTAGTTCAGCACATAAACAGAAAGTAAAAACTAATTTAATCATCATCTCCATAGATGTATGGAAAAACATTTGACAAAGTTTAACATCTATTCAATATGAAAAACTCTCTGCAAACTAAGAATAGAAGGAACTTCCTTGATTGGATAGGAAAAAATCTACAAAAACCTATGGGAGGCATCATGCTAAATGGTGAGATATTGGAAACATTTCCCTTAATATTGGGAAAGAGACCAGGTGATAGATTCTCAATTGAAAGGAAGGTGATAAAATTTATATACGCTTACATGGAAAAGGCTCCAAGGCATATTGAATTTTTTAAAAAGTTAACCTGATATGTGTAAGCTATAACTATATGAAACAGAAAAACAAAAACATAAATATTTAGCTTAATTGAAAACCTTATGGAAGTGTATGTCAAAAACTGCCAACAGCAATTTCTTCATGGAAATAGAGGGGATCCACGTTTGTGTACATGGAGAATGGCGATGTTTGAAGGGAATCTTTTTATTATGTTTCATGTATCCCTGTATGATTTGAAACAACAGTATATTCATGAAATATGATTATAATAAAATAATACAATATCAGGTCTTGCTCTAAAAAGAATGTTATTCCAATTTAGGGACTTCCGGGCAATTAATACTTCTGTCATCTATAAAAATGTTTCCTTGTGAGTATTGACTTTGGTGGAGGAAATTGAGAAACCAGCTGCTAATTTATGTAAATTGAACAAACAAAACCATGGTTGTGATGTTTCTGATTGAAGACACCTCCCATCTTATGGGCATCTGGAATGTGTAGCTAGTTATCTGTAATGGTTCTGGAATTATTCTATTTTAACCGATAAGTGTTTCTATTGCTGGTGGCAGCAAAGGGACTATGACAGCCAGAGCAGAGGCTGCATAGAGTCAAGTATTTGGGACAACCAAGCAAAATAACCCAGTCCTTGGTCTTATTCATTATAACACAGGAACACAGTCCAGGAACAAATTCTTTTCTCCTCCATGCAGGTACAGCTACAGTCTGACTGGTTCAGAGGAAAGCAGATTCTAGCCATGAACGAATGGAGCTGTGGTTGCTCATCTCTAATTAGATTTGGCTTCAGAGGCCAGGACACTGACAAGAGCTTCTATAATCAATTTTCAGGGACAGAAATTGGCTGGTTCTCAGCCCTGGGGCCCTTGGAGCCACAAGCATAAGGAATGCTGGCTATTTGTGTTCTACCCAAAAGGTCACATTCATGCCTCTTCTTCCCAGACAAGCATGGCGGGTACCAGCTTTCAGAGTCCTGCTGGACAGCCAAACAAATTTCTCCCTTTTCCCCTTTAATGACTTCCAAATACAAGTCCAATTTTTAGTTGACCCGTATCCATTAACCAAATGACTAACACAGAGTAGAGAAGACAACGAGAAGAAAATACGCTTTGTCTTCAAAGTATGTTTGAACATTTCATGTTAATTACCTGTGCCTTCAGGGTTTCTTTTGGATGGTGTGACGAGATTATGGGTGACATGTATTAGGATCTTAGGTTCAGAGGATGCCATGGACATCAATCTTCCATCCCTTTAAATGGATTCTGCCAAAAAGACAAGATTGAATTAAAATACTTTACAAAATTTTCCAAGTATGTGTTTTGCCATGGACATCAAACTAAACAATGGAAACAATGATCCAGGTAATCTGACGTGAAGTTCTTTTCATTCTTCGCCGTTTGTGTAGATGTGAGCATTGCATTACCCCTTACAGTCTAATCTAATAACATCAGTCTGGAAATCATAAGAGCTTCCCACATCCTCTGTAGCTGCTCGGATGAAATTTAGGAGGGTGGGAATAAAAAAATCTCACTTCCTGGATCAAAATCTACCCTCCATAGCCAGAATACATCTCTTTGTAGATTGAATATCTCAGCATATGTCTGTGGCTTTTGCAAGATGTGTACAAACCTGACCCACTATAGGACTGGATTGGGCAGAAGCACTGTGTGTCAGATGACATCTCTGAGAGCCTTCCTAAGGCTAAGTGTTTAAACTAAGGGACAGTAGAGGAAACTGAGGGTGGTCTTCCTAGGCATGAGTCAGCTTTGTGGTGATCTAATTGGTGTTCCTAGAGATATGAGGTGGTCCAACCAAATTGATCTAGACAGCCTTTTCCCACTGGCAAAAGCACAAAAACTAGATAACATAATTCACAGGATAGGAAATTAGGAGCAGATAGAAAACACACACCAGACTACTGTATTCCTTCCAAAGGGAATGCACATATTGAATAGATTACTAAGGAGGATCCTCGAAGTTGGCAGAGTCAATTCATTCAAGAGATAGCAGCAGAGGACTGGAGAAGATGATGGGCAGAGCAGAAAGGCAAGGAACTTAACGAGTGGAATATGACCAGGGCTCATTTTTTCTCTCATTCCTTGACTTTCTGTCCCCACTGTATGTTTGGTAATATTGTAATTCAGCATTGACATGTAGGCTAATGCAGCTTGCTGTCTGAACATCCAACACTGCGCTAATGTCTTAATTATTTTCCATTTCCTGTGACAGATTTTTTTTTCCAAAAACTTGAATGAAAGAAATTAAGTTGAAGCAAATTACTTGTAACCACCCAGAAATTTGGGCTTATGGAAACACTTTAGAGAAAAGTGGCAAGAGTAGGTTTTGTCTTTGTCTGTCAAGTCCCAGCACTTTTCCAGTGCAGTGGGGAACTGTTCCCTTCCCTTTTGAACCAGGAAAAAATATATATTTTTGGAGCTTCATGACTACACCACACTGGCCAAAATTTACTCAGCAGTGTCCACAGGCAGCCATGTCTTTCAACACATCCTCTTTTCCCCTTCTTTGCAAAAACATTGGAAAAACTATAGCCTTGTAATAGAGACTTTTTTTTTCTTGAAAGTAAGGATGACAAATATAGCATTTCCGCAGCTACCCCACACCAGTGGAAGACAAAGTGAGAATGACATCCATTGCACAGCTGGAATTGTGAGCACTTGAATTTCCCATAAGGATCCAAGCATTGCTTGCTGCTGGGAGGGCTGTGACACCAGGTGAGCATGATTGAAATTCCCCAAATTGTCTCCTTTGAGATTAGCTCAAGTGCGGATGCAACAGAAGCTTATCCTGATGTGTGTGGGTGAAAACTTATGCCTGGGGGACACCTACTCTCTGGTGTTGTTCTTAAGGAGCGTATAACCATAAAAGAGCGGAAGCAAAGGAACTGTGATTTCCAGGTCCTTCAATTCTTCAACGAACCACGTTGGGTTGATTGCAATGGCTCTGTGAATCCTCTTTTACTTCCTGAATTGCTTCCAGAGCATGGCACAGAGGAGTGGATTGTGGCTCAGATCTGGAATGGCAAAATATTAACATGTGGACTCGACCAGTAGACTAATCCTGGTTCTGAGAGAGTGCTCTTTTTTGACTCACTGCAGCTGGAGGGCTCACAGGAGAGAGAGGTGTGATAGAACCTCATTGTCTCTTTGGAGCCAATGCCTAGCCTGGGAGGTATTAGCACGTTGTGGTTAAAACTGAGCTAGTGTCAGGCCAACTAGGATTCTCACGTGCTCAGAAAAAAGAGAACCCTGGACAAATAATCACTTTAAGATTGGTTCCCTATTTATAAAATGAGGGTGTTAACCACCTCATAGGATTGTTCTTAAAGTTAAAAGAGATAATTCTTAAGTGCCCAATTCATTACCTGACACACAGTAATCGCTCAAAAGTTCTCTTGATTATCACCAAACCAGAAGCCTGGAGAAGCACCTGGGCTTTTGAATGAGCAACTCTACATTGCTCAAGCCTGTGGGAATCAGATATTTTGAGCCCAATAGGGATGCCTATGTTTTGATACTGGGAAAGTTTTCTAAAGTCAGGATGATTTGTACTGGATGGGTTCCATAAATAGAGTCTAATATTTGGAGGCATGATGTGCACAAGTTGCAGGTGATATCAGTGGTGCAGGAATCAGTGGTGCAGTCCAGGGCATGATTTATAGCCTGTCAGTTGTACGAAGCTACAGAGTGGAGTCTCTGATAAGAGAGTGTAGTTAGAGGCTCATGAACATGATTAAGCACCTTCCACTTACTCTCAATAGAGACTTAATTAAATACAATGTTTATTTCCTTGACCACCTTTGCCAAAGCTGCAGAGATTCTGAATTGTTATTGCTGCAATTATTAGCAAAAATAAATGATTCTAGGAATGATGTTAGGAATTAAATTAGCAGTTGCAGAAGCTAAAAAAAAAAAAAAAAACTATTACAATGCAGACAACATTAGTTTTTCTCCCATCTTCCTGAACTGGTGGTGGAGGCCAACTATTAATAGCTGTACCTCAACTGTATAAAAGATCCTCTCTCTATTCTATCCACCCTGTAATGAAAAGAAATCCTCCTACAATATTAGAATAATATAAAGAGGATGAACAGCATTATGCCAAAAGTGAGGTGGTAGCGTAGAGTGATTACTGCTTATCTCTGTTTCAAATTTTCCATAATGAAATTTTGGGGAGGAAGAGCTGTGGATCACAAAGATGCTCATTTAAACCCTGTGTGTGCTATTTTTTGTTACTTAATTTTTGTGTCTTAGGTTTTGCATCTGTACAATGGAGGAAGTAACACCCCCACCTTGTGAGGATGACATGAGACCACAAAGATATTAGAAGTGCTTGATACAATGCCTGGCACATGGAAACATGGTCAGTAAATGGTAATCATTATCATGTTTCAATTTATTATAATTATTAATTTACTTGAAGAAACAAATTAAATGAACAAAATCAGAAAATAAATGCACTTTAAAATGTCAAAATAAGAATACATTAGGATGTAAAATGGGAAAACATTTTATTCTCTGAAATGTAAATGAGGGATGGCTTATTCAACATGGATAGTTTTACTCCTACATGATGGTGGGCAATTAACCCAGCCTTTCCCCATGAGTAAGCTCGTCTGATCCTTCCCATTGGAGTAGGTCTGATGGGCACTACCTTCTCAATTTGCAGGGGAAGAAACTGAGCTCAGAGAGGTGAAGATTAGTTCAAAAATTAGAATGGGGACTACAATCCAATGCCTTTCCCTCAGACATTTTATGCAGAATTCTAGGGGGCCGGTGGGGTCCATTGTGAAACGTATGTCCTACTGCAAGGGGACTGGGGAGCTACAGTCCAGCACTTAGGCAGGGCTGCATTTCCTGGGAGGCAGACACCTTTCCTTAGCTGAAACCAACTATGGATGTCAAGCCATATGTTCAAAGTGCTGAATCAGAGGGGGTGCCTTTTGCTAATTCAGACCAGGGAATGCTGTTGGCTAGCTGGGTCCTCAGCCAGTCTGTGCCCCACACTTTAGTTCCAAGGTTCCTCTTGTGGAGCAAGCAGGAGGAAAATTACTTTTTTTTTTTTAAATAGCAATACAACTTTTCCATTTTATTTTTTTCCTTCTTGTTTTCCCTTGGGATACAAAATGGTGATGCAGGTTTCGTGATTATATGTGTGTGTGTGTGTGTGTGTGTGTGTGTGTGTATAATTTTTACATCCTGTCTTTAAATATTTTTATTAGGTTTTATCTAATATGAAATGCTTCTCCTATCAATTAGGGTACTTAAAAGATTTATTTTCCATCCACTTGGTTCTTCATTATTTACAATTCTCTGTGACTTGAGCTTATTTGAAAACTTTATCTCACATCTCAGACCAACATCCAACTTGTTTCTATAAATAAAAAGCCTGAGTCACTTAATTTTGCAGACTCCCCTACATGAAGTTAAATGGAATAGGCTGAAGTTTTCTGGTATTAATCTATGATTTTATTTTAAATCGTAGTATTATATTGCCATCTTATTTTAATTCTTTTTACTGTTCCGGGATCACACTTGAAATTAGCAAGGTTATCATAATAAATGATAACTCTTAAGAATGCTAAGGCTTCTCTAATTTCTGCTTATTTTTATGAACACTGGGGCAGTACTGTTTGGTTTTCCCAACCTTATCATTTCAAACCAGCTGAAGCCGCAATAGGCTATTTGCGATCCTGAGTGATGAGGCCATGCATCCCGGAGCCTGGCGGATCTTGACTTGGCCAGGAATGGAGTTACACTACATTGAGCTTTGCTCTTGACGAAGGATGTTGATGTAAGTCAGAATTCTCTTAGAAAAAAGCATGAAGTAGCATTCCCACTCTGTAAATGTACTTTCTCTTTCAAGTATCTGAGAGTCTGACAAGGGAGCTCGAGTGCGTTAGAGGTGATTTCACCAAAAGGGTTTGTGAAAACGTGAAGTGCAGAGACTGGACTGGGTCTTATCCACTGTTGTATTCCCCTCCCTACTCAGCATGGAACTTTGCAATAATAAAACCACAATTAATGTCTTCTGAGTTGAATTCAAATAGCTACGTAATAGCCAATAGAATATAGCAACAACCACAAAACGCTTGGGAAAGAATTAGGGGGACAGAACATAACTTTTAGGGGAAAACACCATTTGCCTATCTCTTCATTCATTCATCCATTCATTAATTTCTTGCTTTGTATCTGAAAGTTTTTAAGGCAATGATGAGAAAAGACTTGAAGAAGGTAGCACATGAGCTAGGATCTGCAGAATCGATAAGATTTGGGGTAAAGAGGTAAGAAAGAAAGCGCAGGGGGAACGGCATTTGAAGAGGCAGAGGCTGCATTTTGAAGGCTGGGCTTGAGGAAGTGTGAGAGATGTCCTTTGGCTGGAGACTGGAGGCCATTGAAGGAAGCAGTGAACAGAATTTGGAAAAGGAGGCTGAAGCCAGTCACAGTAGCCCTTGTACGTAGTGCCACCCCAGGGAACTGATGATGAGTAAGGGGTACAGCACAGTCTACCAGACTCAGTCATCAGGCAGTCCTAGATGCAAATGGAAGCTCTGGAGACATAATATCACTTTTCTGACTCTTGATGCATTTGTAAAATAGGGTGCTAGTAAAGATGTGAGAGCATCCTGCGGGTTAAAATTGGGTGCCATAGACAGTGACGCCAGTCACTGGATGCTCGTTAAGCATGAGTTTCCTGTTGTTCCTGATCCTAAGCAACTCTGATCAATATAATTGTGTTCTTAAATACATACAAAGTGTTTATTAAATACAGACAAGGTGTATGTTAAAAATACGTCTTAGATATGTTTCTACATAGCAAAATATTTTATTTAATTTCTTACAACTACAACATGCAGTTGGTTATTCTCAGAGCTTTCTGGTTACTTCTTGATTAGTGGTATTATGTTTCTTTTCTTAGCAAACTCCTCGCTTTTCTGTTGTTGGTCCTGCACCTATGATCTTCCAGATTTATCAATCTGATCCATGTATGCTCACCCATCCCAACGCCTTCTACACAGCCTCCCTGAACATGTACAAACTTTTTCGCACATCAGTTTCATTTTAAATTGACTACTTACGTCTTCAGACAGAAAAGCTACAGGAAAGCTTTGACTACTTACGCCTTCAACTAGAAAAGCTACATGTAAGGCTTACTTCCATGAAAATTAATGGGCAAAAGGAGAAACTGTCTTTGTTACATGGGTGCATTTTAACTTACATTTTAGCATTTCACTTTTTCTGAAGAGTGAAACTCAGACCCAGTACACAGTTGTAACCACAGTGACAAGTGTAATATTTATTTTTGTATTTCCCTACATTTAATTTATTGCTAAATGGAAGATGCCCAATTGGTCACATGATAGTGGCATAATGTTAAATGCTTTGTAAGTATTTTAACCATTTATATAATCTTAATCAACAGCTGTGACTGTGGTGCTTTTATCAATATTTTGATTATTTTATTTTCAGACACATGGCAAGGCTGAACTTCCCTGCTTCCTAGAAGTTAGTAAAGCCAGAGGATTTGCTTTGGCCAACGAAACATGAGCGGAAATGATGTATGTTGCTTATAGCTGGAAGCCTTTAAGAGTCAGGGAGTACAGTCGTCCTTCAGTATCCACAGAGGATTGGTTCCAGAAACCCCTGCTGATACCAAAATCCATGAATGCTCAAGGTGCTTATATAAAATGGGATTGTATTTGCATATAACCTATGCATATCCTCCCAAATATTTAAAATCAACTCTAGATTACCTATAATACCTAATACAATGTAAATGATATGTAAGTAGTTATTATATTATTTTATTTACTTATTTATTTGAGACAGAGTCTTACTCTGTCACCCAGGCTGGAGTACAGTGGTGCGATCTCAGCTCATTGCAACCTCCATCTCTCCCAGGTTCAAGCGATTCTCCTGCCTCAGCCTCCCTAGTAGCTGGGATTTCAGGCATGCACCACCACGCCTGGCTCATTTTTGTATTTTTAGTAGAGACACGGTTTCACCACGTTGGCCATGCTGCTGTCAAACTCCTGACCTCAGGTGATCTGCCCATCTCGGCCTCCTAAAGTGCTGGGATTACAGGCGTGAGCCACTGTGCCCAGCCTATATTATTTTAAAATTTGTATTATTTTCATTGTTGTTATTATTTTTTAATATTTTCCATCCATGGTTAGTTGAGTTGGTGGATGTGGAACCCGTAGATGCAGAGGGCTGACTGTAATTTGCCAAATCTCCTTCCCCTGGGGAGGTGACTGGTGAAGCTCCAGATGGCAGAAGCTCCAATGGCCTGTGTTATTTTCATGGGCTGGACCCCCAGCCACACAAAGGAGGACATGTAGCTTGAGTGAGGAGTAAAGCTGTGTTGTTGTTGCTTAACTTCTTTTGTGAGATATTTATACACTCATATGCAAGGAGATCCTATTACTTTTTATCCAGTTTTCCCCAGTGATAACATCTTGCATAACTATAATACAACGAACAGAAAATAGACATTGATAAAATCCACTGACTTCATTCAGATGTCACCAGTTTTACATGTGCTCCTTTGTGCATGTGTGCTTGTGTGTACTTAGTTCCCTGAAATGTTATCACATGTGTGATAAACAGCAGAGCAGTCCCCCCACAGGATCCCAAGTGCTACCCTTTAGTAGTTACAGTCACCTCCCTCCCTTCTTCCCTCTCCCCGACTCCTGGCAACAACTAATCTGTTCTACATATCTACGTGTTTGCCATTTCAAGAACAGATCAATAGAATCATACAGTATGTGACCCTGAAATTTTTTATTGTAGTAAAATATATACAACATAAAATTTGCCATTCTAACAAAATTTTTTTTTTTGAGGTGGGGTTTCACTCTTGTTGCCCAGGCTGGAGTGCAATGGCATGATCTCGGCTCACTGCTACCTCCACCACCTGGGTTCAAGAGATTCTCCTGCCTCAGCCTCCAAAGTATCTGAGATTACAGGTGCCCGCCACCACACCCAGCTAATGTTTCGTATTTTTAGTAGAGATGGGGTTTCACTATGTTGGCCAGACTGGTCTCAGACTCCTGACCTTAGGTGATCTACCTGCCTCGGCCTCCCAAAGTGCTGGGATTACTGGCATGAGCCACCATACCTGGCCATCATTCTAACCATTTTTAAGCATACTATTCAGTGGCATTAATTACATTCACAATGTTGTGCAACAAAATATGTAACCTTTTTTTCCACTTGGCACAATTCCCTTGAGATATACTGAAGTTGCTGTGTGTATAGATGGTTCATCCCTTTTTCTTGTTTAGCAGTGTTCCATGGTATAGATACACCACAGTTTGTTTAACCATCCACCCATTGAAAGACATTTGAGTTGTTTCCAGTTTAAGGCTATTATGAATGAAGATGCTATGAACATTTATGCACAGAATTTTGCATAAACATAAGTTTTCACTTCCCTGGGATAAATGCCCAAGAGTGCAATTGCTGGGTCATATGGTAAGCACATGTTTAGTTTAGCAAGAAATTGCCTTGCTGTGCCATTTTACATTCCCGACAGAAGCTTTGTTGTTTGAACCCCAAAATTTTGGGGTTATTTGTTACAGCAGCATAACCTAGCCTGACTAATATATTACTAGATCATGTTCTTTGCAAGGTCAATATCTAATCACATTTAATTTCAATTATGGAATAAGAGGTGCCTTAATGAGATTTTCTTTTATTCATTTACTCATTTATTCAATGAATGAGTTGTTTATTAAATACATACTATTCTTGGGAACACACTATGTGCCGAGGATACAATAGTGGCAAAAACACTTTTGAGAGAGCTCAGTGTCTACCAGGAAAAGAGGATGAAATGGAGACACAGAAAGCAGAAGACAAAACAAGGGAAGTGGTGCTACACAGGAGCAGCACACGACACCATGATGGCATTACAGCGGCACTGATGCAGGGGCCAGGTTTAGAAGACAGGGTTTTGGCCGGCAAAGGAGTTTCCTGAGTAGATGATGGCTGAGCTGAAATCTTAAGGTGAGTTAGCTAGGTAGAGGAGGCGGGTGAGGAGGTGAAGGCGGAGGGAGCATCCTAGACAGATGGAATACCTGATCAACGCTTTTTGGGGTCCAGAGTCTGGATTATTCATGAACATAAGGATGAAGGTGGCTGGAGCAGTGAGAACATGCATCAGAGAAAGGTAAGAGGAGACCAGCGACCTGCAGAAGTCACAGTGCCCAGGACCACGAGGCCACACTGGAGATATGGAGCTTGAGGGTCAGAGCAACGGGAATCTCTGAAGAGTTTTGAGCAATGGGAATCTCTGAAGAGTTTTAAGCAATGAGGGTAATGTAAGCATATCTGAGCTTTTAAAATGTCACTCTGGTTATTGTGTGGAGAACAGATGTATGGGAGGCCAGTGTGGATGTGTAGAAATGGCACGTGTCTGAAATTACAGGGTGCCATAAAGACAGAAGAGAAATCAGTATGGAATTCTCTCACACCTCCTCTCCTCAAAATGAATCCCACCCTCCAGGCATTGCAATATAATAGATAATAAATCTAGAATGTAATATGATAAAATAAGATGATAATGAAGAGGAGAGGATCCAGGGAGAGAGAAAATGCCTTATAGAATAGACCTGAGTCTGTTGCTAAGTACACTAAGCATGAAAAAAAAAAATGTGGAGTCTGGGAGAGGCATGTAAAATAATGGCAGGATCGCAATGAACAACTGATCTTAGGTGGAAGGGATTTAATGGAATCAATACTTATCCTATACACTGTAGAGCACATAATGAGTATTGTGGACCAAATGCTGTGTACCCCCCAGATTCCTACGTGGAAATCTTATGCCCTAATGTGATGTTAAGAGGTGGGGTCTTTGGGAGGTAATTAGGATTAGATGAGGTCATGAGGGTTGAGGCCCCATGAATGAGATTACTGTCCTTATAAGAGTTCCGAGAGAGCTTACTTCCTCCCTTCCATTAGGTGAGGACCATCCGCTTAAAAGAAAGTGCCATCTATTAACCAGAAAGCGGGCATGAAATTAAAACTGCCAGTGCCTTGACCTTGGACTTCTCAGCTCCCAGATCTATGAGAAATAAATTTATGTTGTTTAAAAGCTACCCAGTTTGTAATTTAAAAAAAAATCACCCTCAAGCTGACTAAGACAATGAGTTGAATATGAAGAAACAGAAAATATGAATGTCTGGGTGTGTTTGTACGGGAAAGGTGGCCTTATGGCCCCCTTGTTCAATGAACTTACTTTATCAGTTACTTTATCTTTGGTGTTTCTCGTGGAAATGTCAAGGATTGGGTATATTCTTTCTGGGATTCTATGTTATTTCTCCCTCAGAATGCTTAACAAAGCCTAAACAAGTCTCTTTTTTATCAAAGCTCAGGAAAAATACTAGGATGATAACACCCAATGCTTGGGTGTCTTAAAGGAAGAAGAAAAAGAAGAAGAAGATGCCTGGGAGGTTTGCCACCTGCAGCTTGGCACTTCCTCATCCTAAAATTTGGCTGCTAATTTCTGCTGATGCTTATGGAAAATTTCCCAAAGACTCTGCTCCTGAATGAATTGAAAGCCTTTGAGTTGAGTTTGTATTCCTTAACCTGTACCCTGTAAAAGATGGTAGCCAAGTAATGGAACTGATGTTAACAAAACAGGAGACAATCTTTCTTCTGGATAGATGGAAGACATTCCTGTTTGCCTCCAAAATAAGCCTCTTTTCCCATCACTGCCCATGTGGATTTGACAGTGCATGCCCAGCACTCTTCTCAGTAAGCATCGAGAGCAGAAGAAGATAATCACTTGGCGGGAATTGTGCAGACTGCAATTCTGTCTTCAAGGAACAATTTGCCAGGGGAGCTGCCCATGCTGGTCACATTTTGTTAGTTTCTACCCACCAAGCAGCCACTTGTGACAAAGAAGCTCCTGTCCTTCACTGGATTTGGTTTCAGGCAAATGAAATGATGCCTTGCCACTCTCTGGCAGACAGAAGTAGTTTCTCAAGATAGAAATTCAGGCTATAGAAATGGATTTAGAGGATTTAGGGTGTGGGGTGTGAGATGGAGCATGAAGGGTGTAAGAATGTGCTGAGGGAAAGCAGGAAAGATCCAAAATTGACACCCTAACATCACAATTAAAAGAACTAGAAAAGCAAGAGCAAACACATTCAAAAGCTAGCAGAAGGCTAGAAATAACTAAAATCAGAGCAGAACTGAAGGAAATAGAGACACAAAAAACCCTTCAAAAAATTAATGAATCCAGGAGCTGGTTTTTTTGAAAAGATCAACAAAATTGATAGACCGCTAGCAAGACTAATAAAGAAGAAAAGAGAGAAGAATCAAATAGATGCAATAAAAAATGAAAAAGGGGATATCACCACTGATCCCACAGAAATACAATCTACCGTCAGTGAATACTACAAACACCTCTATGCAAATAAACTAGAAAATCTAGAAGAAATGGATAAATTCCTCAACAAATACACCCTCCCAAGACTAAACCAGGAAGAAGTTGAATCTCTGAATAGACCAATAACAGGTTCTGCAATTGTGGCAATAATCAATAGCTTACCAACCAAAAAGAGTCCAGGACCTGATGGATTCACAGCCGAATTCTACCAGAGGTACAAGGAGGAACTGGTACCATTCCTTCTGAAACTATTCCAATCGATAGAAAAAGAGGGAATCCTCCCTAACACATTTTATGAAGCCAGCATCATCCTGATACCAAAGTCTGGCAGAGACATAACCAAAAAAGAGAATTTCAGACCAATATCCTTGATGAACATTGATGCAAAAATCCTCGATAAAATACTGGCAAACCGAATCCAGCAGCACATCAAAAAGCTTATACACCATGATCAAGTGGGCTTCATCCCTGGGATGCAAGGCTGGTTCAACATATGAAAATCAATAAATGTAATCCAGCATATAAACAGAACCAAAGACAAAAACCACGTGATTATCTCAATAGATGCAGAAAAGGCCTTTGACAAAATTCAACAACCCTTCATGCTAAAAACTCTCAATAAATTAGGTATTGATGGGACATATCTCAAAATAATAAGAGCTATCTATGACAAACCCACAGCCAATATCATACTGAATGGGCAAAAACTGGAAGCATTCCCTTTGAAAACTGGCACAAGACAGGGATGCCCTCTCTCACCACTCCTATTCAACATAGTGCTGGAAGTTCTGGCCAGAGCAATCAGGCAGGAGAAGGAAATAAAGGGTATTCAATTAGGAAAAGAGGAAGTCAAATTTTCCCTGTTTGCAGATGACATGATTGTATATCTAGAAAACCCCATTGTCTCAGCCCCAAATCTCCTTAAGCTGATTAGCAACTTCAGCAAAGTCTCAGGATACAAAATCAATGCACAAAAATTACAAGCATTCTTGTACACCAATCACAGACAAACAGAGAGCCAAATCATGAGTGAACTCCCATTCACAATTGCTTCAAAGAGAATAAAATACCTAGGAATCCAACTTACAAGGGACGTGAAGGACCTCTTCAAGGAGAACTACAAACCACTGCTCAATGAAATAAAAGAGGATACAAACAAATGGAAGAACATTCCATGCTCATGGGTTGGAAGAATCAATATTGTGAAAATGGCCATAGTGCCCAAGGTAATTTATAGATTCAATGCCATCCCCATCAAGCTACCAATGACTTTCTTCACAGAATTGGAAAAAACTACTTTAAAGCTCATATGGAACCAAAAAAGAGCCCGCATTGCCAAGTCAATCCTAAGCCAAAAGAACAAAGCTGGAGGCATCAGGCTACCTGACTTCAAACTATACTACAAGGCTACAGTAACCAAAACAGCATGGTACTGGTACCACAACAGAGACATAGATCAATGGAACAGAACAGAGCCCTCAGAAATGATGTCGCATATCTACAACTATCTGATCTTTGACAAACCTGACAAAAACAAGAAATGGGGAAAGGATTCCCTATTTAATAAACAGTGCTAGGAAAACTGGCTAGCCATATGTAGAAAGCTGAAACTGGATCCCTTCCTTACACCTTATACAAAAATTAATTCAAGATGGATTAAAGACTTACATGTTAGACTAAAACCATTAGGATCCTACAAGAAAACCTAGGCAATACCATTCAGGACATAGGCATGGGCAAGGACTTCATGTCTAAAACACCAAAAGCAATGGCAACAAAAGCCAAAATTGACAAATGGGATCTAATTAAACTAAAGAGCTTCTGCACAGCAAAAGAAACTACCATCAGAGTGAACAGGCAACCTACAGAATGGGAGAAAATTTTTGCAACCTGCTCATCTGACAAAGGGCTAATATCCAGAATCTACAATGAACTCAAACAAATTTACAAGAAAAAAACAAACAACCCCATCAAAAAGTGGGAGAAGGACATGAACAGACACTTCTCAAAAGAAGACATTTATGCAGCCAAAAAACACATGAAAAAATGCTCATCATCACTGGCCATCAGAGAAATGCAAATCAAAACCACAGTGAGATATCATCTCACACCAGTTAGAATGGCCATCATTAAAAAAATCAGGAAACAACAGGTGCTGGAGAGGATGTGGAGAAATAGGAACACTTTTACACTGTTGGTGGGACTGTAAACTAGTTCAACCATTGTGGAAGTCAGTGTGGCGATTCCTCAGGGATCTAGAACTAGAAATACCATTTGACCCAGCCATCCCATTACTGGGTATATACCCAAAGGACTATAAATCATGCTGCTATAAAGGCACATGCACACGTATGTTTATTGCAGCACTATTCACAATAGCAAAGACTTGGAACCAACCCAAATGTCCAATAATGATAGACTGGATTAAGAAAATGTGGCACATATACACCATGGAATACTATGCAGCCATAAAAAATGATGAGTTCATGTCCTTTGTAGGGACATGGATGAAACTGGAAAACATCATTCTCAGCAAACTATCACAAGGACAAAAAACCAAACACCACATGTTCTCGCTCATAGGTGGGAACTGAACAATGAGAACTCACGGACACAGGAAGGGGAACATCACACTCTGGGGACTGTTGTGGGGTGGGGGGAGGGGGGAGGGACAGCATCAGGAGATATACCCAACACTAAATGACGAGTTAATGGGTGCAGCAAATCAACATGGCACATGGACACATATGTAACAAACCTGCACATTGTGCACATGTACCCTAAAACCTGAAGTATAATAATAAAAAAAAAAAAAAAAAAAAAAAAAAAAAAAAAGAACGTGCTGACGCTCAGGGCATTGAAGCCACTTGGAACTCTGAGACCTGAGTATCTTGATTCTAGGAGTATCTGGCATTTCTTACCCACTCATTCAACAATGTTTACTGAGTATCTAGAACGTGAGCCAGACACTTTTCCAAACAAAAGAGACAAAAACTGTACCCTCACGTAGCTTGCATTATACAAGGGAAAGAAAGATAACCAAATAGTATAATATACAAGTAACTTTCTACACTATACTAGGAGGTGAGAAACACTATGGAAAAAAGAAAACGTAGTGCAGAGTGAGTAGAAGAGGGGTGTTGGCAGGTGGGCAAGTGGTGGCATGAGGAAGATGGTTTGAGCAAACCTCATCGAGACTTGGAAGGGTGATGAATTAGCCAAGTAGCATTTGCAGGAAAAACACTGTAGGCAGAGAGAAGTGCTGGAGCCAAGATTCGAAGGTGGGAGCCTGCCTGGAATGTTCACTGAATAGCAAGGGGGACAGGGAGTAATGGGAGGAGTATCAAGACATAAAGTCAGAGGACAAGTGGACCCCAAATCATGCCAGGCCTTGGAAAGAATCTGGCTTTTCCTTGTAGTGAAACTGGGAATCATTGGAGGGTCAAAATATATATCCTGAGGTCAGGCGCCGTGGCTCTTGCCTGTAATCCCAGCATTTTGGGAGGCCGAGGGGGGGCAGATCATTTGAGGTCAGGGGTTCAACATCAGCCTGGCCAACATGGTGAAACCCCACCTCTACCAAAATACAAAAATTAGCTGGGTGTGGTGGTGCGTGCCTGTAGTCTCAGCTACTCTGGTTTCTACAGACTCGAATTCTCTCACACCTCCCCTCCTGGAAACAAACACTCCAGCCTGGGCAACAGAGTGATACTCTGTCTCAAAAAATAAGTTATATATATACTATGTATTTTGTGTTGTTTTCTTGAGACCATTCCATAGGGCATGAGCAGAAGCAGCACAGAGCTCTATTAGGAGGGTACAGCTCTAACCTAGGAATGAGGTGAGCATGGATCAGACTGGAATTGTAGCAAGGGAAGTGGTGAGAAATGGCTGAATTCTGGATATATTTCGAAGATAAAGTCAGCAGGATTTTTTATGGGTTGGATGTAGCAGAGAAGAAGTAGAATGTAGAAGATTGTAAGGATTTTGGCCTGAGCCGCTGGAATGAGGGCGTTGCCATCAATTGAGCTGGGAAAGGCAGCAGGTAGAGCAGCTTTTTCAGAAAGATCAAGAGTAAGTATTGGACATATTGAACTTGTGACGTCTATTAGACTTCCAAGTGGAGACAGTGAATATATAAGTTTGGAGTTTGGGAGAGAAGTCTGGTCTTGTGAAATTGGGGGTTGGTGGCATATAGCTGACATGAGACCATCAAGAGTATAGAGGGAGAAGAGGTGAAGACCAAGGGCTGAGCCCAGGGCACTCCAACATTAAGAGCCAAAGGAGATAACACATGGCAGAACACATGTTGCATCTGCACGACACAGAGTCAGTGTTCAATTAATATGACCTAGGATGGCTATAATTATTATGGTATTTATTATATCCATAATGACTGCTTGTTTTGTTATGATCTAAATTAGAAAATAATAATCTCAAATATATATTTTTTTCAGGAGCATCAAGAGTGACAATTCAGTGCCCCCAAATTCCTTGCTGTAGCATAAATGGATAATTATTAAAATTAGGAGGAAGGTTAAGATTACCTAGAGGGATCGCTATTTATCAAATTTTTTAAGTGTGGCAGGCTCTGTGCTGGTCTGAGAAAGGGCACAGAGAAGATTGCTGTCCTCAGGGAGTGTACAGTCTAATGGGGAGACACAGAACTGTGTATTAAGTGTTCTGGATACATAAAAGTACTTTCAGAATAAAAGAAAATAAAATTTAATTATGGGTTTATGGCTTAGGATAAGGTAAGTGCAGGTGGATATGGGCAGTTATTCATATGTATAGGTCAGTACATACGTGTGGTCACTTACTTTTGGAACACATAATCACCTAAGGAATTTCAGGATCAGATGATGGAGCTAATGGAAGCTGAATAGGGGTTGTAGAGACTGGGGTGGGAGCACAGGGGCAAGTTCAATGATGTGTCAGACTGAAAAAGTCTGGGAAACAATAGAAAACAGTTTTCAAAGAAAAGACTCAGGTCCCACCCAATCGTCTTTGATGTTCTGCCAGCTTCCTTCAGAATCCCACACTCATTCACTTTGACCTGAACCTCTGGCTTTCACCAGGATGAGGAAAATACTTTGATCTACTTAAAAACGGGGTCTTGGAAAGGTGATGAGTTTCCAAGGGGGTTCTTGGCAGACAGTTCTTGTGGGCCGCCAACCACAAAGGCAATTTGGGGTCCTGCTGCTATTGGCCCCAGCAGTAGCACCTCGGTGTGGTCTGTAAAAACTTGTGCATTATTCTCAAACCCTGAATCAAAGGGAGAATTTGATATCAGGGTGGAAAGAGGCATTCCCATTGGAAACTCTGATGTCACAGTCAAATGCGCTACCGTTCACAGTTGGGTTCCCCATTTGACAGCTGAGGCTTGAAACAGAATCCTTTTTGAAATCAGAAAAAAGGAAAATGTTGGAAAATGAATTTCAGGAAATGCCCTAATGATGAAATCTGGGAAACGGCAAACGTGTATAACCAGGGAAGTGGTATGCGTCCCAAAGCTTGAGTCATTCAAAACCATGTTGGAGATATCATCGGAAAAAAGTTGGGAGAGAAGGGGACTGTCTTGGTGGAAAATCTGTGAAGTCCCCCCACAGCATTGTAGTGGCACTTTTCTGAGTATCTGACAGGAACTGGCTTCTAAATATGCCTTGCTTTCCTCTGTATCACGCACTATTTAGAGCGTAAATAAGGCACAGCACAAACTTTCCATCTCGCTCATGTCCCAGGCATCATTCTCTCTTCAAATATTGAACCGATTCCGAAAAAAAAAGCTTCCAGAACAAAATATGATAAATATGACAGATAAAAATAAAGTATAGTTAGTTACAGATCAATTTTACACAGTCAGACACATGTATTATCTCATTTAAACCACAGTTCATCCTATTGGTGGGCATTCTCCATTTGCGGTTGAGATCACTGAGATTTAATGAGGTTATGACTGGTCTGAACTTCTGACTTCTAAACCACTCTTGTGGTTATTCCTGCTCCACTCTACTCAGCCTCTCAAGAGAGTTAAGGGAGAAAAATCCCTCCACATTTATAAAAACTTACAAAATCTCATTAAATTATTAAAGGAAAATCTATAGTTTATTAGAAGGCAAAGGTACGCCAACATGAACTCCATCAACTACCAAAATAATTTTTTTTGTTTGCCTTTAAACCTAATCTTTCTTCCTTGCTCTGGAATCCACATAAGATGAGGTCTTTGCTTGCTCTGAAATGAACATCCTTATAAACCTGTAATTCACACATTTTCCTGACTCTCCTTAGATCAACAATAACCTCTTTCCTCTGGTACATCTTTAATTTTTCTCCAGTGGATGTTTCCTCTACTCTACAAAACTGTTCAAATTGTTTCCACCCCAAACTTACTCACATTTGTTTCAACGTCCTTACCTTTCTGTCTTACATTCCTTTAACTTCTGAACTTCTTGACAATGAAGCACAAACCACATTTCCCCATTATTTTCTCTTTAATGCCTTACAAACTAGCTTCTTCCCTATACTCTCCTGAGATGCTCATGGAAGTTGTAATCAAACCAACGACCTCATTGTTGTCTGCTGAGCTGACTACCACAGCCTGTTTGACACATCCATCACGTGGTTTTAGAAACATAGTAACTGCCTAGTAGTCTTCCATTTTTTTTCCTCTATCCTCTCTTATAAATAGACATTTAATAATGTCCATTTCCCAGCAACATTATTCCTCTTAAAGACCCTTTCAGGACCATTTATCACTCCAAAGGCTTGACTTTCACTTCTAAAGGCATGATCCTCCAATCTAAGTCTCTTGTCCTAAAAATTCTACTGAAATTTGGATATTTGCCTTTGAAATCCCCAGGAAAAAGACCAATCTGAAGGATTTACCAGCCACCTTTGATTCAATACAGCCCAAACTGAGACATTTTCCATGACCTGAATTTGGTAACACCATTTCAAAACTCCTGGTCTCCAGGTTCAAATCCTTAAGTCATCCTTGCTCCCTTCTCACTTCTCAGGCCCAATAGCCCTATTTGCTTCCCTATCCTGCCTCTGAAAGGTACATGCATTCCTCCTTTTTGCTTGGCACTGTCCTACCCCAGATGCTCACCATTTCTCCCTAAGCTATTGCAACAGCCTCTTGATTGCTGATGATGACAGCAATGGCTAATATTTATAAGACTGTACCATGTTGAGGAACAGTGCTGAGCAGCCTGTGCACATCCACAGCCCTGTGAGTGAACCACTGCTGTGAGCCCTTCTTTCTAGTGGGGAGACTGTGGTCCAGAGGGTGAATGTTTTTCTCAGGTCACACCATGTGCACAAAGTATAGCCATGATTCAAATACATTTCAGAGTCAATGCCTGAGCTTCTATTCCCAAGGCATATTGTCTCCCCGTATAAATAACAAAATCCAAATCTTTCAGCCTGACCATCAAAACTCTACAGAATATGGTCTTCTCCAACCTTCTCAACTTTATCGTCCAGTTTATTCCTTTAGTCTACTCTATGCTACTATGACTGCAAAAGATGATCCCTTTATCTACATTGTTTACCTCCTCTTCACATCGACATTTGAGGTTCATCTCAAAACACACATTCTCCAAGAAGACTTCACAGATATCCCCACTCAGAATCAGTCTCTCCCCATGTGCCTTGCATGTAGTTTGTTTCAGCACCAGAGCAATGATTTGCTGCATGGTGTTACTTGAGTGTACATGTATTCATCTCACCTGTTCATGTCTTGAATACAGGGCCCATGTGTTACACCTCTCTGTTATATTCATGCCCCCACCTCCCCACCATGCCAGTAGTGCCTGGCATGTGACAAGCCTTCAACAAATTTTGGTAGAACTGAAGAGCAAGCTTGGGTATGGTTGGGGGTTGGATTATTAATAGTGTTTCCAAGTGGGAAGTGAGACTGTCACCCTGGCCAGTCTATTCCTGAGTTACCACAGATCCCAAAAGGTCTTTAGGCTTAATCATCCACAGAACACAGCCAGTATTAGGAGCAAGGCTCTCTTCCAATTAATAACTGAAGTCCAGTGTTCAACTTCCACAAAGCATTTACTCTATAATTGGTATTAATTCCTTCAGAAGTAATTTCCACTGTTCTTCAGCTCCCACCACCAACTAAACCTGAGTATCAATGGTGGTAAAAATAACGATGACAAAAGCTAACATTTACCAAACTTTACGTTTATAAATCTCCATTTGATCTTCAAAACCACTTAATGCAGTAGATACTACTATCATTCCCTTTTTCTGAATGAAAAGATTGAGGTTCAGAGGGGCTGAGGAACTTCCCAAGATCACTAAGCCAATAGGAAGTGATGAGGCTGGATGCAATCTGACACCCACACTCTTAACCACTGAGCCTCACCATCTCTCTAGAGGCCTGAAGTTAATACATTTCAGTTTCCTCTCCTCTCCCCACATGACCAGAAGACTTGAGACACAGAAGCCTTGGTGCAGTGCTGCTGAGTGTTACCCACCCCCTGCTTTGTTTTTGCTTGCCCGTGCATGGCCAGTTTTACAGCCGGGCTGCTTATGTGAAGACGTCCACTCACATCCTGGTCATCATTAATCCCCTCATTAAGCAACCCATGAGGAAGAAGCAGTGGGAACAGCTGTGGCTCTGCACAGGTTGGGCTCTGTTGGAGATGGGACGTGAAATCTTTGCACGCCACTGGCCGTGAGTCATTGGGAGACTGAGCTGTGTCCCAGAGAGGATGAGAGGAAACCGCAGGCTCTGGCTTCACTCTTGTGGTGACAGTCTTTGAGAGGCTGGATGACCATGGTGGTTCAGCTGTTCCCTGATGGCTGCCTCCCTACCAGTGCTGGGCTGTGTTTGTCTTGGCCAGTTGGAATGTGGAATCCTTGCTGGCTCAGTCAGTGCTGTGGAAGGAGACAAATCTACTTCCCAAGTCTCCACCCCACTGCTCCAGCTACTACAGCCATTTTGTACAACTCCTTCCTGCTGTCTGGAGACATATTTATGGGCATTTGGGGCACAGGGACTCTTCTCCTTGGCAACAGCTTCCCACCAAGCCAAGCAAACTTTGAAGTGATCTTGGTTCCTGAGTGAGCAGAACATCTATCGTCCGGCAACATATTCCCTTTTGTTTGGCTCCCAGTTTCATGACCTCTGTGATATAAGATGGTACCTTCAACAACAAGCCCAACCAGGAGTCTTTCATTCTTGTGTTGAAAACTTCTTTCTTGATTCATTTCTGTCCCACTTCATGCATGGATCACACTCACCATCTGAAAAATTTAGTATCTGTCTTTTTCATTAAGAAAAAGAAAAGGTTTCATCATGCATTTAGCTGTTAGTATGTACATTGCACCGTGTGATGCCCATAGAAGGGCAAAACACAGCCCTGATCATCTAGAACCTAGGGGAGACTTAAACAAATATGTGAAAAGCTGGGGAGAATTGCATTACTGTAAGAATGACTGGAGTTTGGCCTTAAACCAAGTCCTGAATACAAGTCTTGTTTCTGCTGCTGAATAACTGGATGTCTCCTTATTTGCATCCATAAAACAGATGAACAAGCACCTCTGTCTCTTCAGGGTTGCTTGTGAAGACTAAATGAGACAATGTCCTATCAAGCACTTGTCAGAGTCAATCACATGTAATTAACACTCTGTAAGTAAGGAAGCTGTGATTATTTCTCATATTTAGGATGTGGGGGTATGTACAGGGCATTGTCTACTTTATAAATGTCTCTTCTTCCAAAATGGAACTGGACAAAGTCAAGACAGAAAACAGTTTCAGATATCCATTCAAAGCAAGGATATGTACTTAGCACTGAAGCAAAATCTTTGCTAAGTTATCTATAGGAATTGCTAAACGTAAATCATTCAGGGGGTCTTTTTAAAACGTGGTCTGAGTTTATCCCCTTTTGGGTCAAAGACAGATGTCAGAAAGCTTCTTCTTTACCCAGCTTTGCAACCTCCCATCTGCCTTCAATTAGGCAAGCGGTCAGCCTCTCCACATTTAGGGTACACCAAGGCAAGGCCCTGGGTTACGATCTTGTCGCAAACCCACTAGGAATGACTTCACAGCTGGACACGGCTTGTCCCACAGAAATTCCAGACACAACATTGCCCAAAGCATTTAGGCCTTGCAGACCACGAGATTATATTTTAACATGTCACTCATAATCCTGATTCTTCCTCTCTCCCTATCTGGAAACTCACGTTTGCCTCTCAGATTGCATCCTCTATGCTTTGAAAACACTGAGTGATAACCACACTGACTCATCTGTTCTGAGAGGAGGCTTGCTCTGGCCAGGCCAGTTTGAACTCTGAGCCACAGGCACTGACTTCTGAACCTTCTCTAATGAGTCTGTTGGGTGCCTTACATATTTTTACCCAAAGATAAGATCTGTTCTCATTTTCTCTAGATCTATTTATGCATCCCTAATAAGCAAGTTGTTATAAAAAAGCAAGTTTAGATGTAGTCTAAACACTTGATTGTGTAGCAGCTGCAAGATTACCTGTTTGAAGTCTGTTGATGAGACTTCTCCCAGGGAGGACATAGCAAAAGGCAAGGCATTCAAATCATGAGAAGTACATGAAGGTGGGGTTTTTGGTTTTAGTTTTGGTTTTATTCCAAGCAAAAAGACTAAGCTCAGAGAGCATAATATCTCCATTCTTCAAGGTCATGGCCAGGCCCAGACGTTTTTTGCTTTGTCCAACATTTGTAGGCTCCTCATCTCTGGCCGTAGGTGCATACGGTACAGACTTGACTTCCTTTGAATTTCCTGCCATTAATAAGGCCCAGGGTCAATATAAAATATGTATTGAATATCTAGGCACATTTTTTCAGGCAACACTAAAATTCTTCTCTATGGAACGTCATGTTTGATGTACTTGGAAAAGGCTACTTTGTTTTATAATATGTACCCCCGAGGAAGTCAAATATTTGTATTCCTTGATTCCTTCACTTCCTTCTTTCCTCCCTCCCTCCCCTCCTTCCTTCTTTCCTTCTACTCTTCTATCTTTTCATCTATTCATTCATTTCTCCATTAACACATTTTTTCACATTTATGTCAAGCATCTACTGTGGGCCAAGCAGTGAGCTAAGTATTAGAGATAAAAATAAGTCTAACATCCAATTTGATTTTTAATCTTGTAGGGGAGAGAAAGTTAAACTGGGAAAATGATGTAACCAAAGTATAAGTAAAGTTCACTGGGAGAGTCAATAACGTTCACTGGGAGACCCATGGGGGAAGAATTTGCTTCTAGAATAATTAGAGCTGGGCTTGAAACTGGCTGTCTCACTAACTAGCTGTGTAACCCTGGGCTTTACTTAACTCCTGTGAGCCTTGGTTTCCTCATCTTAAAATGGGGATTATAGTAGAATCTACTCCATTGGATTGTAGTGAGTGAATGAGATAATCATAAAAAGGGTTCAGTGCAGTACTTGACTTCTCTATGATTAGAATTAGTGATCCTGTCTAGGAAAACCTTACAGAAGAGGTAACATTGGTCTTAATCTTGAAGAATGAGTAGGGACTTGAAAAGGGGGAAGAACATTGCAAGTAGAGGGAAAACCATGTCTAGGCCTGGAGTCATGCATATGTGTGATGTGTTAGGCAACAGATGGTCAGTGTGGTCAGACAGAGCGGGTGTGTGGGATGGGAGTTGAGACTGGACAAGTAGGACAACTGGAAAAGGACTATGTATTCCATGGTGAACTACATGCTTCAGACAGGAAACAATGGAATGTAGCATGGTAGTTCTCACTCCAGAAACCAGAGACTGAATCCTGGAAAGAGGGAGATGGATAAGAAGCAGTTTCTTAGCTGTCCATCGGCCTCCTAAGGTTCACATAGAGCTTTCAGCTCTGTTGTCCGTCCAGCAACCCTCAGATATTTTCCAGTTTAGGCTAAGGTATTTGGCAAAAGATTCGGGAGACCTCCTGCCTTCCTCTTCTTCTGCCACTGGCACACCCTCGTGGTCCACTCTGATGGTGAAGGGCTGAGAACTGGGAATTCTTGGGTCTCCTCATTCATCATCATGGCTGAGTCTAATGGGATAATGGTTGAACAAGAGGATCTTCAAGGTTACCCCCAGTGCTCAGTCGATTCCAAGTTACAGGGATTCACCAACCTCATAAGATAAGTAATGGGCCCAAGGTCATACAGCCAGGGAGGAGAAGAACCAGGATTTGAGCCTAAGCTGCCTAGCTCTAGACTCTGTACTCTTAGTTTTTGCCTTACACTGTCTCTATTCTGTGCTCAACCATTTTGCCTAGGCCAGTGATCACATTTCCCTACTTTGTGTTGTTCTCAAGTTTAGACTTAGAATTTAACTTGGGAGCAAGTGGGTTTTGTGGTCTGTTTAATTAAAATTCTAGAACACAGAGTTCTCAGCAGAGGTCTTGCTCTGGAAAGCATCCTGGGGGCTGAACCATAAGCAAGGCATGGGAACACTTGCAGCAAATTTCTCCCTGTACTGTAGGCTGTCCTTTAGGAGTGGGGCTCCTGGAGAGGAATATGATTGGCCTCACTGCTCCTCTTGCCACATGTAGGGTGGCCAGATTCTATTCTTTTGCAGCACAGGTGAGGATGAGGAAGTGTGCCTGTGTGTGTATGTCTTGTGTTGTGTTTGGAGGATTGTCCATAATGGAAGTGCATAAACATCAATCAAGGCTTCTTTTTCTTTTCGGGTGTTCAAAGTGCGGTGGTGATATATCCTGTTTTAAATTGTGAATGGTATTTTCAAATACTTTAAAACAACGCTTATTATCAAAGGGCAAAAGGGATGTGCTTAAAGGTAATAACACCTTATTGGCTTAGAGGCACCTCGCTGGCTTTAAAATACTTTCTTGGCCTGGAGTGTAAATGTTATTGGCTTTGAACTCACTCCCAAATTATGCAAAGCTTTTGTCCCTCTCTTGACTGCCAAATGTTTGAGCCCCCCTTCAGCAGTGTCTTGCTGAGAGGCCACACTGCCATAGACCCTCAGACAGCTGTAAAATCTGACAGCCTGAGTGAGGGAATCCAAATCTGTTTCTTATTGAGTAGCCAAGATGGCTGGGTAACTCCACAGCCAGCTGTAGATCACTTTTATGGACGGCAAGGGATGTGTCATCTCAGTAGCATCTGCACAAAGTATCTTCTTGGATGATTCCAGGCTGAGGAAGGGCCAGGTGTGGCTGTACATTTTTGTAAAACCCCTCACATGTGAACAAAGTCCACCACTCAGCACATCCTGCGCTTTTCCAGCATCTCTTAGATAGTGAACTTGGTACCTCTTGATCTTTGAAATTCAGGAATCAACTTAAAAGGTAACTTTCTGGTGCTAAAGCACATCTCTCTCCTTCTAATGCCGAATTCACTTCATTATCCAAGCGCTTTGGTCTCTGACTTACAGTAAATAATTATCCACAGCTGTTGCAAGTTGGTTTATCCTCCAATAAAGGTCAGGATGACTGACTAGACATCAGAGGAAAAACTTCCAAAATTTGGTGTTTAGACTAACTTACATCTATGTTTATCTCTTTTGTGTTTGTTGTAACTAAATAGGCGAGTGCGGTTTGTGGTTAAAGCATGACCAGGCAACCTGGATGTCATGGTTTTCTCTCTAGTTCTTTAATTTTGATGCACGTGGAATTCTCTTTTCCTTCGATGCCTCGATTTCCCCAGCTGTCACACACAGATCAGCATTCAAGGGTTTCTCTCATAGATTTCCTTGGGGGTGATGGGGAGAGTAATGGGGATCTGCTTGTCCATACTCTAAAAAACCAAATACTGGAAGCCAATTCTCTTTATAAGACCCAGGGAAGGCCAATCCACCTCTATTGCTTGACAGACCTCACCTAAAGCTGAAGTAGTCACAAACTAAAGCTTGCTGGACCATACAATGAAGCTGGAAGTACTCCCCAGGGAAGTTTACCTTCAACACCAGGAGGCCAAAGAAACAAAAAGGTCCCATGTCCCAGCAGGAAATGGGACACACTGGTGTATTTCCATTCACTAGGAGAACTGGGAGGAGAGGGAAAGCCTCTGCCACACACATTTCCAGATGGGATTTGTGGGCTTGGCTCATGGTGGGGCCCACACAAGCTCTCCAGCTGTGTCCTGGGATCTCTAGGAAGAGGCCTAACAGCAGGATGAGGCAGGAGACGTACTCCCAGGGATAAAAATTTATTAGGATAAAACCTAATGCAAACACAATTTTCTCTGGAAACACCAACAAGAGGAGCAAAAGAATAAGCAAAGATGATTCCAAAGAAAATGAAAGCGATTGCGATTAATGGTTGGGGAGGAAGGGAGGAAACTATAGGCCAAGAACAAAGAACAAGAAACCTCTGAAGCTTGCTACAAAGGGAGCTCTTGACCCCCTAGTTGAAGTCATTATTATTTCATGCCTACTAGGGCTGCCAAACGGGCCTCTCTGAACTTGAGCTCTGCTTTTTTGAATAATACATTCCCATCATCATGTTGATTAGAGTACAGACTAGGGGCATGGTATAAGGTAGAACCTTTTGGGATCAGACAGACCTGGAGCTGTATGAGTTATTTAACCTCACTGTGCCACAATTTCCTCATCTGTACAATGGGGATATGACACTACCTGCCTTAAATGCAATCATGCTTGTGAGGTACTTAACACACTTACCCCTCAATAAACGATATTATTACTTCTCCTTAGCACTATACTTCTTTCACACCACTTCCCTGCTTAAAACCCTTTCATGACTCCTCATAGCCCATGGCATGCATAAAGGGTGAGAAATTTTTTTTTTTTTTTTTTTTTTTTGAGACGGAGTCTTGCTCTGTCGCCCTGGCTGGAGTGCAGTGGTGCAATCTCGGCTCACTGCAAGCTCCGCCTCCTGGGTTCACGCCATTCTCCTGCCTCAGCCTCTCCGAGTAGCTGGGACTACAGGCGCCCGCCACCACGCCTGGCTAAATTTTTTTTGTATTTTTAGTAGAGACGGGGTTTCACCGTGGTCTCGATCTCCTGACCTCGTGATCCGCCCACCTCGGCCTCCCAAAGTGCTGGGATTACAAGCGTGAGCCACCGCGCCCGGCCTAAGGGTGAGAAATTTTTTACAGTCAATGGCTCCACCTTGCTTTCTGGACCAGAGCTGTCCAATAGAACTCTCCACAACAATGGAAATGTTTTCTATCTGTGCTTTCCACTCTGGCAGCTATCAACTCCAGGTAGCTATAAAAAGTGGATAATTGAGGAACAGATATTTTAATTGTATTGAATTTTAATTCATTGAAATTTAAATAGCCACGTGTGGTTACTGGCTATTACATTGGACGTCACAAGTCTTAGACTTTTATATCTGCTTCAGAAAGCCTCCACTCTAGCCAAATGGAGTTTTTCACTTCTTGCTTTTTTGCCTCTAAGTCTTCATGCCTGCAGAGTGCTGCGTATGGCTGAGTGGTTTGTGCACTGGAAAAAAGAAAGAAAAATTAAGTGGTGAGCGTGGCCCAGAGAGCCAGAAAGTGGAAGCTGAAATTAAGCCAGCTTTTGCAGGAAGGACAGGGCATCTTTTTCTAATTCACCCACCCAGAAGGGAACCTTGTTCTAAGGTGCCTTTAGGTTGGCAGCGTGCCTCTGCACCACTCCTCCTTCTTATCCCCTCTCTGGATGAAGCCAGCTTGCCTTTTGGGACTAGCCCAAACTCCTGCTTGCTTACAAAGCTTCTCCTTCCTCTGACCTTTCAGAACTTTCTTTCCTCTGTGAGACGTGGCAGAGGCCAGTAGCTAAGAGGCCAGTATGTGAAGCCATGTGCCTAGCTGGAATCCCAGCTCTCTCACTTATTTGGTGTGTAACCTTGGACACCTGTCATCTCTCTAAGCCTCAGTGCTCTCAGCTATAAAATGGGAATGACAACAATAGTGTTTCTCTCATAGAAAGGAACTAAAGAGTTCTAATAAGTAAATGAAAATATGGTTAGGTTCGTAGCATGGTGTCTGGCACAAAGTGAGCGTGGATTGCATGTTTATATACTCATTCTTTCTTTCAATAAGTATTTACTGAGCATCTACCATATGCCAGATGCTTTGTCAAGCTCTGGAGATCCAACAGTGACTAAACATGGATAAGATCCCTCTCTATCTGGAGGTGTATCTTAAATGATGACTCAAACTGTAGAGCTGCAGCTGGGACAGGTCCAAAGGAAAGATCCTTAGTGCTATGAGAGCCTGTTGTAGGTTTTATCTGACACGAGGAGGTCAAAGAAGGCTTTGCTGAGGATGGCATGTTTGAAGTGAGATTGGAAGGAAGATAAATAGGTGTTGACTAATTGAAGAGAAGAGAAAAGGGTGTTTCAGACAGAGGGAACAGCATATGCAAAGGCCTTTGCTTGGTGGGGCTGGAAGTTTCCCAAAAGGAAAGCAACAGAAAGAATTGGATGGGGCATGGCATAAGACCAGGCTGTAGTGGTTGGAGGAATGCCCCAGGCAGAATCTCGTAGGCATGCAAGAAAGAGCAGAGGAATGACATGGTCTGCTTTGCTTCTCCACAAAATCTCTCTAGTTTCAGTGTGAAGAATCAATCAGACAGTAGACAGGGTGGAAGCAGATCTGGAAGCCACTGCAGCTCTCCAGGCAAAAGATGATGGTGGAGGAAGAGACCAAAAAAATAAGTCTGGATTTGAAAGTTATTATTACGTTCCTCTCATCCAAGAATTAATGACATGCTAGTTTTTGATGGCTAACACAGTTTTGTATTTCTATTTATTCAAGTCTCCTTTCACCGTCTGAAATACCCTGCCCTGGTGCCCCAATTAGAGGATAAGATCATTGCAGGCAAGGGTTGTTTTCATGTTTCTTTGTAAAACTTGCATAAGCAAAGCAGACCATGCTGTTCCTCTTCTCTTTCTTCAGTGCCTACACCCTGCTTATAGTAACTACAAAAGGAATAATTGCTAACCCATTTTCTATATTTCATGAACCAGTGAGAGGGACAATAGTATGAATGGATGAAGACATGACAGATTGTGGAGTACGTAATAATGGAAACCTCTTTTTATCTTTGTTGCCAGGGAAACCAGTGCAAAAACTAATAAAGGGAAAGAAAAAGACTCACAGCATCACTAGAAAAGGAGGAAAACTTCTTTTCCAGGTGGGCAAATCTTACCTGAAGGAGGTGAGCAAAGCAAGCATAACAGTACTCACCTCCCAGGGGTGTGTATACATACAATGAAAGACAGGATCTAACACTAACCTTCATGCATGTGTTCTACATGCAGAAGTTGCTATTATCGTTGATAGAAACAACACAAAATAACTAACTGAGCTCTTTCTTCCTTATTCTCTTCTCAACTTCAGACTTTCACCTAGCTTTTTGTTTTCAGGAGAAAGCAACAAAAATTCCAACATAAGTTAACCGAAGGAAATTGCTCTGTCAAACAACAAGAGTGAAATCTGGTCCAGCATCCTGGCCTTCTCCAGGAATGTCCGGGAGCTCAACTATGCCATCAAGAGTAAGATTGTTTTCTGCTCTCTGTTTTGCACAGGACTAGGCTCAAACCCAAACTGGTTCCCCTCAAGGTCATAAAGTAAATGGGGCAGCCCAGGCAGGATCTTGGCATGGAAGGGAAAAGCCCTAGAGCAGAAATAGGGTGACATCCCTTGTCTTTCCCCAGAGAAAAAAAATGAAAAATTTCTTCCCGTGCCATGGACTTAAAACTCATCCCCTTCAATCTGATTGGGCCAACAGAGGTCACATTGCATCTTCCCAGACCAATCATAGTCTCCATGAAAAAAATGCCATGTTCTGATTGGCTTAGACTAAGAGTTACCACTGGGATTGAGGATACAGAGGTTTCCTGAACAAAATTGGGTGCATTCAGAAGTAGAAAAGGTAATCAAGCATGCCCTTATAGTAGTGAGCTACTTTCTAGAAAAATGAGATGCCTTATAACTCACCCAAGTTCCACTTCCTTCATCCATCCATTCACTCACTCACTCAGGGAATATTTATTGGGTGCTGACTCTGTGCCAGGGACCAGGCAAGCTTATTCAGGCACCTCAAGAATTTTTCAAATACCTCTGCACATATTTTTCATTCACTGGCCACATATGGAGGCAAGTAGCCATATAAATAGACAGACGTACTCATGTGGCACATTTTCAAAAATCCATGCTCCTAACACTCAGTTCTCACATTCAGATCTTCATAAATCTGGATTCCACTGGGACCAGGTCACGATATCATTTTGGGCCATTGTCAAGGAGGATTTACGATGGTTGTTTGCATGACCCAACCATAAGCTGTGGCTGGGGAAATACTCTGGTTAGCCTGCTTTGACGTATGTATTGATGACAAAGAAAGTTACACCACACCACAGGAAAAAAACAACATGAAAACACTCCCAAATCTGTCCGTAAGCTCCCTGTAGAAATAATGACCTTCCTGGTAAAATCAAGAGATGATTAAAAGTAATTAATGGATATTTCTCAAAAAAGACATAACAATCAGAGGATCTGGAAGCCAGCTGTTGTAACATTTCTTGAGAACAAGGTGCATTTTATTGGCTTCATGAAATGCATGCCTTCGGCCCCACAGCAGAAGGCCAGGAAACGCAGATCTGACCCAGAGATAATGCCAGTTTTCTGTTCTTATATCCTTTCAGCACAGAGCTCAAGTCTTAGAAAACAAGGTGCAATTTTCTGAACTGACTTGATGTTTTCTTGTGTGTGACCTGACAAATGTGAGTGCCTTACTTGATGATCTGAGGGAACAGGCCCCTTATCTTCATAGATACAGCAATCACTCAATTCTAGAATGAAGCCAGGGAAAGAAGGAAGACAACAATCTCTTGAGCCTTGGTTTCCTCCTCTGTAAAGTAGAATAATACTATCTATACTGCACAGGTAGATATGAAGATTAAATAAAATACTGAACATACAGAATATTAGCAAGGGCAGGGAGTGGGGAGAGGGGGTGATCACAAAGCAGCAGCTTGAGGGAAGTTTTTTGAGTGATGAAACTATTCTCTATTGTGGTAATGGGGGTGGTTATATAGCTGCATGCATTGTCAGAGATCATAGATCTCTACATTGAAAAGAGGGAATTTTAATTTATACAAGTGAAAAAGTAAATAAGATGCCCTAACACGTATTTTTAAATTAATAAATCCCTAATGGAAAGCTAAGTGTTCATAACTTTTAAAAAATTACAGTGCCTAGCTTCAAAGATGTAATAGTTTTGGGGGACAGATGTATAAAATGTCAGCTTTCTCACCATTTCCATGAAAGGTCTCTTCATATACACTCAGCTCTCTGACTGCAGACTTGTCTTGCTCCTGCTCCCAGGCTGTTCAGATTTGCCTTGTCCCCTCCTCACATGCTGTTCCCATTGCCTGGCACAATTGTATCTGCTGTCCCCTTCATTTGATTAGTCCTGACTTGCTTCTTACATCTCAGTTTAGCCACTTCCTCTTGGAAGCCTTCCTGGAGACCTCCTCCCCAGGCTCAGGTTCCTGCTTCTCTTCTGTGCTTCTCAGCACCTCCCACCTGGGACTCTGCTTACCTGCCTGGCATCTCCATAGATTGTGAGGTGGTGAGAGTGGGGAGCTAAAGTCCTGTTTGCTGTTGTATCCCAGCATCCAGGACAGTGCAGGGGCCATATGAGGGAGTAGAGAAATGTCTGTTAGGTGGATGGGATGTGCGGGCAGGTGAATGAAGGCTGGAGAGGTTATAAGTGAGGAACAGATAAGGCCTGCTTTGAGATCTCAACTTCATCAGGATTCTTTACCTTGACAAGGAACAGGAGCCAACTTGAACAAGCTTAAGCAAAATAGAAGATTTACTGACAGGATATTGAAAGAGCTCTGGAACTCATCATCAATGTGTTACATAAGAACCTGGAACCATAAACTAGATCGCCACTGGAAACCCGAGTGAATTCTGAATTGTTTTCTCCATCTCTAATTTTCATTTTTTCCCCTACAGATCACCTTCATCATTCTCTCTGCCCCAATTTTGTTCTCTCTTTCCCACATGTACATTTTGGAAAAAGATCACCCAACAAATAGTTATCTCCTCTTCCGTGAAGGAAAATAGCCCAGACTAACTGGCTGTTTGTAAATTCCAATGCCCAAATCCTGGAAGGCAGAATTTGATTGCTTCACTTTGGGCTGGGTCTCTGCCTGCCCATCAATCAACTCTGGTCAGGGTATGGGGTCCCACAGCACACACATGGCTGCCACAGTTAACCCACGTCTTAGAGAAGTAGTGTTGTTTTGGGGTTGAGCAAACACTCTAATTAGTGATCACTGCTTTCACACACAAACTCATTAAGGTAATCCCCCTCAGGGTCATCTGGGGGTGTTCATGCCCTTGAAGGTAGGCAAGACCTGTGATTTTTTTTTTTTTTTGAGATGGAGTCTTGCTCTGTTGCCCAGGCTGGAGTGCAGTGGCACAATCTCAGTTCACTGCAACCTCCGCCTCCCTGGTTCAAGCAATTCCCCTGCCTCAGCCTCCCAAGTAGCTGGGATTACAGGTGCATGCCACCACACCCGGATAATTTTTTTTGTATTTTTAGTATAGATGGGGTTTTACCATGTTGGCCAGACTGGTCTCGAACTCCTGACCTCAGGCAATCTGCCCGCCTTGGCCTCCCAAAGTGCTGGGATTACAGGCGTGAGCCACCGTGCCCAGCTCTGTGATTTTCTTTTAGTCAATAGAGCATGAAAAAGGGGACAAAATATACGTGATTACATGTATATGATTATATAAGATTGTAGCACCAGTCTTGCTGGGGTCTCTCCCCAGCGTGCTTGTTTGATGTGCCACGTGGTCAGGTTGGAAGACCCTCCATGTCAAGGAACTGAGGGTGGCCTCTGGTCAACAGCCATAAAAAATGGAAGTTCTCAGTTCTACAGCTTCAAGAAACTAAATTCTCTCAACAACCTCAATTAGTTAGAAAACAGATTCTTCCCCAGTCAAGACTCAGATGAGACCACAGCCCTAGCCAACTCCTTGATTGCAGTTTTATGAGACTCTAGGCAGAGGACCCAGTTAAGTAGTTTCTGGACTTCTGACTTACAGAAATTGTGAGATAATAAATGTGTGCTGCTTTGAGTGGCTAAGTTTGTGGTAATACTGTTACACAGCAATAGAAAACTAATAAAATTCCACAATACTTTTCAACTAAAAATACTCTGAGAAGATTCACAGGTTCTCAGTAAAACCTGTATGGCAGCTTCTGAATCAAGGTCACACTGTTCTTGGTAGTCAAAGGAAGGTATGGTAGCGATATCCAACAGTAAGTTGAAGGGGTGTCCGAAGCCCTAGGCAGGGAGTCTCCACTTACACAGTTTAGGAGATTTAACTTTGATCCTCCAGCTGCTGCCAGGATACTGATATATTCTGTTGAGAAACTTGCTCTCAGGAGATCTAGAGGTGAGCTCATCTGGGGGCTTTAAGGTATCATATTTAAGGTGTTGATCTCAGGAATTCAAAAGAGTAGTGAGCCCAGAGGCAGCAAGTGAGTGGCTCAGAGAGGAATGTGAGAAGAGGAGGTGAGGAAGGGCAAGCAGACATCTACAACTGTGTCTACAGTGTAGCTTTGCTCTACCTGAACTAATTATGCCCTTAAAGATAATGAACTTTGGTGCTGCTAAGTTGGGTGCATGGTAATGGGTCCTCATCTCTCACCCTCAACTTTAGTTACCATAGGTGGCTAGTACACCAGTCATGAAAGACACCTGGCTTCTTCTTCATGGAGTAGGAAGCTTTGGCAATGCTGGAAACATCCACACCATTGTTCCAGACTTTACTGATAAAAGTTGCCTGTGATGTTGGTCAAAAATCCAGATTTCTGGACCTTTCATCTAGAATTTCTGCTTCAGTATTGCTAGGTTGATCCCAGGAATCAGTTTTTTCACCATCAGGGAAGTTTGGGAAACCGCTGTACGTTAGTGTTTGTGGAATCTGTCCCCTGTGATTGCAATAGTTCTTGCCAATGTTAGAGAGGCCACGGCACAGTGGTCTAAGATTGGAAAATGATTCATACCTGCATACTCTGCATTGGAGGCTCTGAGACTAGAAAAAGAACCCACTGATGCCCAAGCAATCATGTGGCTGGGCACTCCAAGACTGGAACAACCTTGAAATCTTATTTGCTTTAGGGTCATGATCAAGGACAGGCAGAACTTGACAGTGTCTCTCAAACAAATGGGCCAGCAAGGTTCCTGGAAAATAGGTGTTCCATACCCCATAAAACCACATGGTGGTTTGGTCTCCAAGGAGCATGACTTGCACAAACACAATCAGTGAGCCAAAAGTAATAATAGAGGAATAGAGTTCTTTTACTCCTGTATTTTGAGAATAAGAAGATGTAGATCCTTGTAATACTTACTTCAATCTTATTTCTTGTCTTATAGCTTCCCCAAACCCTGAAGTTACACTGGAACCACCCCAGCCCCCAACACATACACTCACACACACAGCACGCACTTGCAAAACACACACATGCATGTATACCCAACATACACACCCTACATGCACATATTTGCATGCCCTTGCTGTGTTCTGAAGATGGCACTTTGCTTTCCCCCCTCCTTTTTCACTTGATGTTCTATTGTGGAGATTGACTCAGTTTTTCCCACCCTCTATGTCAGATTCAGTCATCCTGCCGATGGTGGCTAAGAGATAGAAATGGAGGCTGTACCCATAGGATTCTCTCTACTAGGCTGGGAAAAGATGAGCCTGGGAATACTCCTTAATCCATTTATCCTATTGCATGAGATTATTACAGGCAGGTGAGAAATCTGCCTGCTTACAGACGAACTTTCTGATCCCTTGGAGAAAAGAAAATTAAAACTGTTCTTCTTCTTTCCATTAGACTGTGAGCTCCACAATAGGTGGCCCTGGGCCCTGTGATCTGCACCTCACTAGGACTTAAACCATGACTCATACTTAGCACAACATCTCCTAGAAGGAATTATTTATTGGGTAGTTACTATGTACAGCTAAGTAATTTACATGTATTAATTAAATTTTGCTTCAATCCATATCATTGCAGAGTATAAGTTCTAACATAATACTAAGAGCACTCTTGAATAGTTACATAGTTCTTACCAAGCACTGTTCTGAGTTAACAAATATTACCTCATTTGATGCTCACAGAAGCGCCACGAGGCAGATCCCATTACTATCCCTGATTTACAGTGGGACAAGCCCAGAGAGGCTCTGTTGCTTGGCACGTTTGCAGCCTGTAAGTGATGGAAGCTTGCCGGGATCCAATCCAGCTCACAGTCCCTGGCCTCAGCTAATGTTAGCCTGTCTCTCATGGTGTTGTGTCAGAACACATTCCTTGGATCTAGACATTTTGACCTGACATGTGACTCTGCATTTCTAGCTATATGAACTGGGGCCACTTATTTAACTCATTCAAACCTTAGTTTCCTCAACTTGGCCGGGTGTGGTGGCTCACACCTGTAATCCCAGCATTCTGAGAGGCCAAGGCGAGTGGATCGCTTGAGGTCAGGAGTTCAAGACCTGCCTGGCCAACATGGTGAAACCCCGTCTCTCGACTAAAATACAAAAATTAGCCGGGCGTGGTGGCACATGCCTGAAGTCTCAGCTACTTGGGAGGCTGAGGCATGAGAATAGCTTGAACCCTGGAGGTGGAGGTTGCAGTGAGCCTAGATTGTGCCACTGCACTCCAACCTGGGTGACAGAGCGAGACTCCATCTCAAAAACAAAACAAAACAAAAAACAAACAAAAAAACACCAAACCTTTGTTTCTTCAACTGGACAAGAAGCTAATTGTGATTCTAAACTCAAAAGTTGCTGTGATGACTAAATTAATACATCTTTCTAGAATAGTCCCTGGCATGAATTAAATCTTCATGAATATAGCTATTACCATTAATATTATCACCTTTTTGAAGATGAGAAAACAGGACCAGAGAGGTTAGTTCACTTGCCCAAGGTCACACAGCTCATCAGTGGTAGATATAAAGTGGAAATCCAGGTTGGTCTGTCTTTTCTCCTGTGGATCAGAGGCAGTCTAACACACCTCATCACTATATTTTTCTTGAGCTCCAGACTGTGAAAGCACAGTAATTTTTTTTTCATAGTTCATTTCTTGTAAGCAACTACCACTCCTGGGTAGATCCAGCTCCCAAGGACACTGGACAATCAAGGAAGTATATTTCCAAATCTGCAAATCACCAACAGAATTAAATCTAAATGTCACATTACATCCTGTCTGATATTTGGTCTTCCCTAAACAGACATAAAACTAAAATCTTCTTGGACTGCTTTGCCATTTTCCAAAGCATTTCCCAGACTCTTTCTTCTATCCTGCCTGCAAAGTCCTGCATTAGCTCCTCTCCCTCACGGGCAGCTTGGCACGGGCTATGGTTCAACACATGTGGTCTTCAGTCTACTTTTGCAAGACAGGGTTCGTCAGGCATTCTCTGCAACATATGAAGCTCCAGAGGGCTGAAACTCAAGTGTGGGAAGCCAAGGCTCTGAGGGGCATGTGCAGCTCATGAAGTAGGTGGCTGATGCAAGCAAAAGTATGTCCACCCTGCCTCACAAACTCCAGATGGCACAACTAGGAACTGGAAGGAGATAAACTGAGCCCAAATGAAAGGAGCCCTTTACTGAATTTAGTGGAGTAAATTAATCTAATCTTACTCCCCTAAAAGTGAGATGGATTAAATTCTCAATTGCTTTGAATTAATCTCTAAATTGCTTCAAGAACATATTTTATAAATAAGAAATTCATGGTGCATTACATAGAAAGCAAGAGATGTTAAAAAAGTCAAACTGGCATTTTTGTATATCTTTGATTTTTTTGTTGATGTCTGTCTTAATCTGCTGCTATACCAGAATACCTGAGACTGGGTAATTTATAAAGAAAATAAATGTACTTGGCTCATGGTTCTGGAGGCTGAGAAGTCCAAGATCAAGGGGTCTTATCTGATGAGGGCCTCCTTGGTGTGTCATCCCATGGCAGATAGGCAAAGAGAGGGTGAGAGAGAAGCAACCAAACTCATCCTTTGATCAGGAGCTTACTCCCACAATAATTAACCCACTCCCATGAAAATGACATTAATTTATTCACAAAGGCAGAGCCCTCATGACCTAATCACCTCTTAATGGTCTCACCTCTCAGCACTGTTACGTTAGGGATTAAGTTTCCAACACATGAATTTTGGGGGACACATTCAAACCATAGTAATATCAGAAAGAATGGCCACAGTTTCCAACAAAGTTATCTGACATTATTTTGGTAAAAGTTTTCTGGCTTAGAGAATTGTTTTTTCCATTGAGTAAAATTTCAGTGACACTCTATTTGCATAAAATTATTCATAAATACCATCTGTTTATCAATTAAAATGGAAAATACTGTTGCAACTAGATGAGAGTATTTGATTTTGATAAGACATGTAATGTACACATTGTCTAGAGGCTAGGAATATATCTATGTGATTTCTGCACCCAGGAATCAGGGCCATAATAAAGATCATCACCTTGGCAAGCTCCACAGTATGGTTTTTATTAGTATTTCCTGTGTCCATGGTGTAGGAGGAAAATACATCTATGCCTACAAATCGAATCGCATTGACCTAAAATATTGCTTGCTTATTAAAAAGTCCAAATTAAATCAAAACAAATTGAATTTACAATTTTCTCAGTCACAGATGGATTCTGCCTCATTTTTATTAGTTGATGTGTGTTTTAACAAACCATTTAAAATTCCTAGCACTCTTAAGATGTCTTTTTACATGCCTGTGACATTACCTGGGAGAATTCAGCTACATGAACATGAAGCTCTAACATTTTATGATTCCAGAATCCAAAAACAATTTTTTTCCTAAAAACAAGCAAAAAAGGGCATGTTTTAAGAATAAATAAATAAAAATATAAGTGCATCATTGGGATATTTTATGTTAAAGCTAGCCATGGCAGATCTTTCTGTGATGTTAATAATTAGCTTCTGATATATCTTGTGTTTCTTTTTAACTCATTTTCTTGTATCTAAAATAAACTTATTTAAGACACAAATGTCCTGCTTAAGCTTAGGTACTTTGGGTGTTTTGAGTCAAACATTGCGTTGTCAAATATTATTTCTCTACATCTCTGATAGTTCAATATATTTTTAAAATTACCTTCCTTGTCTCAGAGAGAAAACTCTTTCTCCTTACATTCCAACAATTGTTCTGTGAAAGCTCAGTGTTCGTTGGAGACAGGATAAGGGTTTCTGATAGATCGACCTGGCTTGTACCCTGCAGTGCAGGCTCTTGCCTGTCTGCTAGGACCTAGGGCCGGTAGAGCTGTAACTGCACAGAGCAGACTGCCTGCTTCATATAGGCCGGTTTTCGCTGTCTGGGAGAGTTTAGCTCTGCCATGCATCCTCCGCCTCACCTGGAATCCTGCGTCTATCCTATCCCGTTCCTACGAAATCAGTTTAGAACACCAAACATACCACCACAGTTTGACCCTTTTTGGCAATCTTAGAAACCCAAGCCCAGAGTTCAAAGAAATGTGAGCACCTGTATGAAGAGAAGATGGGTACAAAGGAATGAGTGGGGGTTCCTCTTCATCATCCCTAAAACTGCGGCAGTATTTAGCGGCACCATTGATGAGGCTGTTCTCAGAACTGTGAAAACATCTGCCCTGCCTGGCCTCTCAATGAAAAAGCTTCTACCTCTTAACAGGTATTTCCACAAACTCGCTGTCCACCTCCCTGTTACAGGTTAGTAAGATGATCAAGCCTTTTATTTGAAAACACGAGGAGACACCTCCTTAGTTAAATAATAAAGAAAATTCAAGATACCCAACACATGCCGAGGAATGAAATAGCTACATCAGCATAACAGATTCTGAGGCAGCATTAGATTCTTTCTGGGCATGTAGGCAGTTTCAACTGAGTGTGCATTTTCCCTGCGACTCAATTTTCCATCCTGAGTTAAATGTCTAAAGGTAGAAGACAGACAAAGATGATTTCCCAAGGTTGTTTCCAGCTTCTAGATCTTGGTGCCTAGAGTTTAAATTATTTTGTTCTTAAAGTGCACCAGCTTATTTCTAAAACATTAAATGTATGATACAGCAGAAGAGTTAATAGTCCTTGAATTTATTACCTCCTTCTCCCTTTCAAGAAATATCTGACATTCTCTTCCAGAGCAGGGGTAATAGCCTCATTCCTCTCAGGATCCACAGTGCTAGGCTTAAAGTAGCGGTCTAGCATATTCTGAACTGACTTGAAATCACACATTTGGATCACTTAATAGTCAAGTTCCTTACAAATGTTAGGCATCCAAAGAGGGCTGAGGATACATCTTCAAAACAGATTATTAAACGATGTAGATCTATGCATCCTGACGCAGATAGATCTCCAAGAGATCTTGAGGAAAAGAAAGTGTGGAACAACACTTTCTTCATATGATTCGGATTATGTTGTTTAAAAGCAACCCCAAACTATGTGTTTCTTTAGGTCTGTGTCTCTGGATGCAGATGTATTAGAAAAGCAGCAACAACAGGAATGCTATCCAACGCACTGATGGCAGCCTCTAGGAGAGGATGGACTTGGAACTTCATCGGACTTTGTATTTTTAACAACCAAAACTTATTAATTCAGGACTTGCGTTCCTAAAAGTGAGCAAAACGAAAAAAAGGAGGTATAACAAATTTCTTATCACCAACAGAATCCAGAAAAAATAAGCAGATAGGTCAATGTTGCATAGTTTATGAAAGCAAGGTGGAAATGCATAAAATCAGAGTGCCGTGGAAAGGATAATGTTGGGGCATTTTTCAAATGCATCTTGTTCGAATGTACTCTGAAAGGTGGTATAAATTAGCAGAAAGTCACCCTAATGCACAGCAAATGCAAAGGCAGAGGCATTTGAAGGAGTCACTTATTTTAAAAACAAATCTTAAAGGAGCATATTTAAACACAGAAGTTAACATAGATGTATAATTACATTGAAAAATAATTTTCATTTTTGAAATACATCTCCTTTTTGGAATTTAATAAACAGGTGAAAGAGGTTTAGACTATAAAAGGAAAATTCAATTTAAGTTTTAAAAAATTTGATGTTAACGGTTTTTGTGGGGATTTGAAAATTATCTAAAGATTTTGATGAAAATCTCTCCACATGAATATTTAACAAAACATCTACAAAGAGAAATTTTACGTTGGTTGAAAATTGAATTTTTCCACCCACTCTATCAATCTTTTTTATGATTTTAATTAGTATAATATTATTTTAGTGTGAAACATTTCATGGCCACTGCAGAAAATCAGAAAGTACAAAAAGCAAAAAGGAAAAAAATGAAAATATTCATAATTTAACCAGAAATATCTATCTTGGATTATGTCTTTGCTAACCCTCTTATGCATACATGTATTCACATTAAAAATGATATTTTTTAAAAAAAGTTAATGTATTAGAACATTTTTCATGCTATTAAATATTTTAAAACTTAGAGACAAGAAGGCATCCTGTTTATCAAAGTTTTCTAGTTGAAAATTCACTCAACAAAAATCATTTGTAATCTCAAATCACTCACTTCATTTGATCCTCCCAAAATCTGGTGAGGGAGGAGGTGCAGGCACAATTGCAGGGAATGGAGCCAGAACTGTTAACGTTCCTGGTGAGACAGCAAAGTCAGAGAATGTCCACGAACTCCCCAAGTTCATACTCAGCTGGTGAGTAAAGGAGACGGGACCTGACCCCGGGCCTCCTAATAATAAATCCCAAATCCCACGTTCTGGACTATCACACTCCCATGGCTTTCTCCCTTGTGCCATTCAGGATTCTGTTCAAATGAAACCTCCTCAAAACCCCTTTCCTTTCTCATCTTGTTCCTTGCTGTCTCTGTGAGGACCATGACAGCAAGTTGGTTTCCACCTGTAGCCCAGCAGCAAGCACAGCATCTAGTATATAGTAAATGCTCAACGAAGGTTTGCTGATTGAACACCACACCATGGCGCCACTGGATCTCAACATGACCACAGTTTGGAGAATTGTCAAAAGAGATGACGAACATAGGCTCTGACAAGCTGGCATATCTGTTTAGGTTAATCTGAGTAAACAGACTGAATCAATGTACTGGTTGGATTAAATTAAGTTCCTTATTTTTATCTCTGGGGAAAATCAATAAAACAAAAGGAGATTATGAGAAGCAGATAAAACAACCATTATTGAACTAAAAACAAACCCCAAAATAACAGCAGTTGATTTTTTTTTAAAAGTCTGTTTGGTGAAGAAGCAAAAAATAAATCAATAGTTTTATACTATCTAAATAACCAGATGATAGGATAACCGGACTCTTGTCACTTTCTAAGCAGCTATTTCTATGTGTATGACAGAAAATATTGGAGTACATCTTTGCAGTTTATTAATTACTGTCCTTTATAAGAATGGACCAATAGAAAGGCCCCCTAGTGGCCAGTTACAGATTACATCGCTTTTTGGTTGGCACATTGAAGTTTTTTAACTAAAAACAGTCCTGTACACGGCTGCATTTCTGTTTAAGCACTGTTTGTCAAAAGCACTTTTTTTAAGAAACCAGCTTTTCTCACAAATGTCTAAAAGCTCTACATTTGAAACATTTAGTCTGTAAGAATTCTTTGTCTTTCTCATGTTTACAAGCATAAGTAGTTCCTATATAAAGCTAAAGGAGGGCAAAAACTGTATTTCTCTGTCTATCTTCTAGACTACTTGGTCTATTTTAAGCTTTTTCTTTTTTCTAACTATTTACCCCAGTAATATTCACCCAAAGAAATGTGTAGTCACAGTATATTACTACACATTTCATACTGAAATGTCTTTATTAATAACTTTTCTCCAACTTAAGTTAGTCTCACTAGAATAGTAGTATAGTTTTAAGTTGACACATTTGAAAATAATTTATATGAATAACTTCATTTTCAAAAATACATGTATACTTTGAATACTGTTGGGGTAAATGTGATGTCACCAGGAATTATGATACTGAAAGAAGTTAGTTCTCAAATCTTAAAAACAAAGCAACAAAAACTCAACTTATAGTTTTTGAAAATATAAGATATTTTTATTTTGAAAAATAATGTCAAACTGTATATATTTTAAATGTATTTAATATTTATTCTAAAACCCATTTTCTTAAAAATGAAATGTAATATTTGAAGCCTTTCCTGTAATGATAATTATTGTTTTCTGCATTGAGTGGAAACATTTTAATGATCCTTTTAAAGGATGCAGTAAAAACAAAACACGCAACCTTCAACCGATTCCACCTTTGTATAAAGTAACTCTTCTTTCGAGATTCACATTTCGTCTGCAGACTGATATGATGCCATGGCATTTCAGGAAATGTAAACGCAAATGAAAGACAGTGATGAAAAATGAGTGACTGATGGGTTTTATTTTGTTATTATAGTACTCTTCCTCCAGTTTATGCAGTTTATTTTCACTAAGCCTTGTTATCTCTTTTTGTGTATTATATTCCTTTCAATAAATGAGTGGCTTTGATCATTTTTCAAAAATGAAAACACACATAGGCCATGTATACTCATATTTTTCTGAATCTGTACAGAACTATGCGAAAGAAAAGAGAACACATCTTTCTCTTCCCAAAGCATAGCTGTGTTTCATTGCTAAATTTTTATACATCATAATTTCTAGAGACCTCTTCTTAAATTGTCATTAGCGGAAGGTCATTCTGGCCATGTGAATTATTGTGAGATTTTTCATATACATAAAAAATAGAAAAAGGCTTCCCATTCAGGTATTTCAGTCGCTTTCCTAGTTTTGGTTGATATGATATACTTAACATTGGGGCCATTTAGAGATCACTTGTGACTCAGTTAAGGCAAGAATGAAAAACATTTCTTTAAAAGTTTCTTGAACTCAATTAAATGGTATCCCTACCTCTCCCTTCTCCCCTTGCCCTTTTGTAGGAGATGGCATGCTGCTATGAAATATTACTGCCTTGCTTTGGCAACTTTATTTTGGGCTTTAGTTGTGGAGGCAGTGGAAAATTTTAAACATTTTAACCAAACGGATTAAAGAGATCATCTCTGTGCTTCCTTTGCATGGGGTAAAAGGTCAGCTCTCACGCACTTCCAATATCCTACTTTCCCCCAGCCAGTTGGCAGTCTCCATGCCATGCTGCATGTATGGACAACAAGCCTTGAGGTCTTTTCTGTTACAATATATAATCGCCCAGAGTTAGAAGTGGAAAATGGAAGCCTCTGATCATATGCTCATAAAAGGCAATTTCAGTGTCAGAACAGTGGACTGAATAAATATAGAAAGGATTTATTATGAAGTTCTGTAGTGACGTTGGCACCAGCAGCAAACTGCTGGGCAACATTCTATAGCCAAAATCCAGGAACAAGCACAAACATTGAACCACTGTGTTCTTAGTGACAATAAGGAGAGTGGCTTTATGATTGGCTGGCATGGCCACAAAAGACACATGCTGGCATGTTTCAGGACATAAATGATAGACCTGCTGCTGGGAGTTTATAATTATTTAATCAAACCCAGACTGCAGGACCTGGAGACACATTGTTGTCCTCCCAAGAGTGGAAAAAGGACCGAACTCAAACACTGACAGGCTCCAGGGGAACGTGGAGGGGTCTGGGAGTGTAGAGGTGTGTGCTTTCCCTGGCCAGCCAGAGACCAGCACAGGCCCAATAAAGGGTCACTTCCCTTGGGCTACCTCTCCCTTGCAGCCAGGGCTGGTAGGAGTTGAGTTACCCATCATCCTCTTGATGTGCTGATGGAAGTGGAATTAATTATGTTTCCTTTCATAGAATGAAACTTATGTCCTGCTCTGAACAGGAAAGCACTCATTTGATCCAACTGTTTCTCCAACACACACACACACACACACACACACACACACACACACACACACACACACACTCTTACAAAGGACTCCTGCCAGCCGCTTGCATTGTGTGTGCGTAGTTTTAAATCCTTGATCCTTGAAGACTAAAAAGCTCCACCCATTCAACCTTCATCCCTGCATTTGGAAAGTAAGATGATGGACATGCTGTGGTCATGAAACATCCTGTGGCACTGGATGTTTAGAGACGAGGGTCTGGGATGCAACTGGACTTTGCACTTCAAATCAGCCTGTAATTCCATCCCAGCCTGATGGAAAAAGAAAGTTGGGGAAGGGGGTGGGATTGAGGCTTTCACAAGCAATGATAGTGCGTTTTGGTGGAAAGAGAACAAATTACTAAATTAAATTAGCATTACATTTCATTCCTAGCCCCTAAGAGATTTGGAAGTTTAAATAAGGTACTCTCTTGAATTCGGTTGTTACATGTAAACTTTAAGTTTCTATTTTAATGCCCCAAGAAATAGTGCATGAACTGATGATGTCATGAGGCCATGGATTTTTTAAAGGGATATTAAGTTAAAGCAAACGCGTTAGAGAAAATGAATTCAATGTCATCTTCATATAACTAATCAAAGTATCAATTCTTTTATTTATGTTTCTGTACAGAAATGCTTCAAAGAGTGAATAGTACCAGCCAAGCAAACAGGAATTCCTCCCTATTTCTTTCTCTTTGCAATCATATGTGTAATCTTCACACTTGGGATACCATAAAACATTTACAATTATCCAAATTGATATTTTTTCTCTAAATATGATTTTTTTCTTTAAGTAGCTATGAAAATTGTACAAGTGGCACATGGATACATTTTCACTGTAAATAAAATGGTGAAAGAAGTGAGAGCCCCCTCATTGTCCCCACTTTGTGGTTCTACTCTCTAACCCCAGAGGTAGCCATCATAATAGATTGGGTGTGTAGATTTCTTTCCCCCATATGTTCGTTCTTTGAAAGGAACAAATTTCAAAAACAAAGTATGGAAAATATTTAACCTTCTGCCATGATTATTAGGTTTTGATGTTTAAGAGGGAAAAATGCCCAAACACATAAAAGTGGAAAATACCCAAACAATTTGGTAAGATATGCATTGTAGATTTCTTCATTCTGAGAAGTCCTCCAAAGGTTTGACAGACATACTTTCGAACATATGTAAAGACATCTCCACTTTTAGAAAATAAACTAAAAATGAGGTCGATTTTTTTAAAAAATACAAAATCTTTTATCAGTTTCCAAAGGGGGGAAAAACAATCAGAAGGAAAAAAATTAAACCATATTTCAACTACTCATGTCTCATGTTCAACCAGTTTTGTCTTTTTTTTTTCTGCATTGCACTGACATAATTCTCAAACAGCTTCAGGAGTTTGGGGATTTGAAACACAGTCTCTTGCCATGATATAAATGCACATTTAAAAAATTGTTGTTTGTTTTTAGCTGGCATTTTGACAGAATAATAATCTTCTTTTATTCCTTCTTTATATACCTTCAGTAATGCTAAAATAGTTTATATAGAATCTATAATTAAACAAAGATGTAGGCTTACTTTATAGGTTGCAGTCAACATTCTAATTTTGTTTTATAAATGAATTAAGAGGAATTTAAGCTAGCAGAAGAGGTTGAGACAATGGTAATGAACAGTCTGCTTAAGTACAAAACGATCAAGCAAACACAGTAACGAAATTATCCAGAGCATCTTGAATCTTCCCTTTCATGTCCTATGAAGATCCATGGGAATTTCCGTGCTTATGTTGCAAGCACCTCCCCTGACTAATAACTTATTGTTTACAGTTGCTAGCCTGTGCTGAATTTCTGTAAGGGCATTAATTATCAAGAATGCCATTTTCTATTGCCTGTCTGAGTAAGCTCAGAAACAGGAAGACATTTTAAATACACCTTTAGGCTATACTCTGTCTTCGCATGATGCTAAATTCAGAGAACAAAGGACAAACCAAACTAAAAAAACCACCAAGCCATTTCCTTGGCACCACATAGTCAACTAACCCAGCCAAAGTTTGAAGGCTCACGTTTTATTTGTTGTTGTTTTTTTTTAAATGAGATCCAGAGAGACAGAGAGAGAGAAAAGAGAGAGAACTCTGTAGCAAGAAGACACATGGTAATTCTACTTGAGAGGGTGCTGTGGGTGAAATGAAATACTCAGTCCTTGACCTTGAAGAATACACAGCCTGGTACAGAAGACTAGATAAATCGCATAAGATGAAAACATAATTCTGACCACAGTCAACGGAATGAGAGTCATAAAGTTCTAAAGAAACCTCATGGAAAGAACTATTTCTATGTTGTGTGTGTGTGTGTTGTGCTGTCTATCCATTTTTAACAGAAAAATGGAATTGAGTGATAGTTCAGTGATTTTCAACTCAGCCGTTTTTCTTCTTTTAAAGGAAGATTTCTCTAAATATTAATAGCTTCATTAAACGCATTCCCTCAATAAGCATTTCTTCAAGAATTGCAATGTTCCAGCAATATACTGGTGAGAGAGGTAACAATAATCAATAGGACAGGGACAGTTTGAAGGATATTTGATAGAAAAAGAATCTGAGGCCCAGTAGAACATGTTCTGAGAATAATAATTTTAATCTGGAAATCTTCCTATGCATTGTCAGTGTTGAAGGGGAGTTTGGAAATAAGAGGTGCAGTACAGGGATGCAGAGGGCTCACTCATCAGGTTTGGGAGGCAGAAGGTAACAGAGGGGGACACTCGAACGTGGCAGTAAGTGCAGGAACTCTTACAGGTGGACAGGAGTTATCAAGGGAAGGGATGAGAGGAGGAGCCAAGCTGGGGCACGTTTAGAGGAATTCCAATGCTCACATAAATGGGAAATAATGTTTGACCAGTGTTATTGTTTTGTTTGCTTGCACAGCATAAGTCGTACTTCTTTGTTCTTTTCTGGAAATCATGAATGTGAATGTCATTTGCAGCATGCATTCGTGTAGTGGATGGAAGTTCTCCATGGACCAGGCTTTCTCCAAGGTAAATCACTGCTATAGCTCCAGGATAGACAATCACATCTGGCTCTGAATGGGTGTCAGTAAATACAAATGTGGAAGTTTATCCACTGAGTACAGTCAAAATGTGATTCCCTTTAGTTTGAATTCATTGTTGCTAAGTTTACTGAAGTAAAGGGAAAGAATTCTTTAGAATTTTCTATTGTGGTACCACACGAAGTAATTAAAACCCCTACTTTGGGGGAATGTCTGTTTTTGGCCTTGATCATGTCATGTTGCCTAAAAAGAGTTTGGCTTCAGGATGAATTTCAGAGGCCACAGGCCAGTGGGTGTATCCAGTCCTGTTGGTGGCCCTGCCTTGAGTGGGTGAACACACCTATGGAGGTATCAGTGGGTTCCTTAATATCACTGGCCTTTTCCTCAAATGGAGAGAGACTTGTTGGAAAAGATAAGAAATGTTTTTGTAAAATTCTCCTAAATGTGACTCCTTTATTAGAAATATAGTAGTTTCATTTCAAAGGAGAAAACTTTGTTGCCTATTCTTCAATGTTGAAGAGCTGAGGTGGCATTTATGGGTTCTATATCAATATTACAAAGTTAAACATGAACACTGATCATCTTCTTTTAGCTTTAACCAACCAGTGCAGCTAATTGGCTGAACTAGACTTTGCATTGAGTTTCCTTTGAGTTAAAGGAGAGCTGGATGAATCTTCCCAAAAGAAGAACATCTCAGATTTCTGCCCAAACTCTGACCTACCTCACTGCTGGAGGCTTTTAAAAGAATAGACAAAAATTTCACTTTTACAGCATGAACTTCCTTTAGGGCTTCCAGTAAGACTTCTGTGCGATACCAGCCATAAAGGAGAGGGAGAAGGAAATTGGAAAATAAGGGCTAAGAAACTAGATAGGGGATGGCAAGTAAATATCAACTCTGATTGATTAATGGTAGCTGCTAGGAGCACTGGGTTGGAAGGATCAGAAAGTTACATCTGGGGTCATTGGAAGGAGCACCATGATTGATGATCATTGTCTGCCTTAGCTACAGAGTGGGATATAGGCCCGGATGCAATGACTTGCCCTCACCAATAGTTGATAACATCTCTCTGACTCACGCGTCCTATGAGTCTACATACGCAAAATTTTCATTTAGAAATAATAGATACTTTTTCAAAGATATAAGGATATAAAAGATTGCAGATTATAAAAAATTAGTGGCCTAGACCAAGCCCTTTCTTTAAGACTGCAGAATCTACTGGGGAGGCCAATAAAGCACGTAACTAAATAGACTAGAAGACCAAATATAGGGGTCCAAAAGTGACTAATTCTGAGTAGGTTTGGATGTGGTTTGTCCCTGCCAAAACTCATGTTGAAATTTAATCACCAATGTAGTGCTGTTGGGAGGTGGTACCTTTAAGAGGTAATTAGGTTTTTTTGTTTTGGTTTGTTTTTTGTTTTCTTTTTTTTTTTTTTTTTTTTTTTTTTTTTTTTTTTTTTTGAGATGGAGTCTCTGTCTGTCTCCAGGCTGGAGTGCAGTGGTGCGATCTCGGCTCACTGCAACCTCTGCCTCCCGGGTTCAGGCGATTCTCCGACCTCAGCCTCCCAAGTAGCTGGGACTACAGGTGCATGCCACCACACCTGGCTAATTTTTGTATTTTTAGTAGAGACAGGGTTCACCATGTTGGCCAGGACGGTCTTGATCTCTTGACCTTGTGATCTGCCCACCTCGGCCTCCCAAAGTACTGGAATTACAGGCATGAACCACCAAGCCCAGCCGGTGATTAGGTTTTTAAGATGGATTTCTTGAGAGGCTGGGTTAGTTTTGCTGCGAATGGATTTGTTCTCATGAGAGACAGAGCTTCTCCTTTATTCTGCTTTCTGCCATGAGTTGAAGCAGCTTGAGGCCCTCACCAGATAGGCTGCCAGATCTTGGACTTCCCAATCTCCAGAACCATGAATGAAATAAGCCTCTTTTCTTTAGAAATTACACAGTCTTACTCTGTGTAAATCTTATTCTGTTATAGTAATAAAAATAGACTAAGGTGGCATGGGGAAAATGTTCTGGAAAGGAGGGAATCAGAACTTGGCTTTAAAGGTTGAATAGTGGTCCAAAAGGCACAAGGGACAGAATTCCCTGCAGCAGGAACCCAGATGAGCAAAGGCCCTGAGATGGAGAAGGTCATGGTACATTTGGAGTCCTGGATTTGCTGAAGCAGCAGAAGAAAATATTGAATCTTGGAGGGAGGACGGAGGTGGAAGAGGGAGCTGCAAACACAGCCAGGACGTTAAGAACTACGAGAATCCGATTTTTTTTCTCTAGGCAATGGGGAGCCATGGAAATCTTTGAAGCAGAGGGGTGTCCTATTCAGAAATGTTCTATTAAATGATTATTGTGCAGCAGGGTGGAAGCTGGATTCGCAGGAAAAACACTGGAGACAAGGAAATTCAATTTAAAGTCTACTGCAAGAGGTAAGGAGGGCTTGACCAAGGTCAGGGTCAGGGGCTCTAGAAAGAGGAGGTTGGGCACATGCCCCTGTGGGAGGGGAAGCTGGGGTAGCAGTGGTAGCCATCTCTTGTGTTGCAGGCCAGCAAGGTCTCTCTCTCAGTCCCAGACCCACACTGTTCTTCAGTAGGGGGCAGGAGGGCAAGAGATCTTGCTCTGGGGGAATAGGTCAGCAGGCTTCTGTTCTGAGAAAAATATGCCGGCCTTTATCTTTTTCCTAGCGCCTTGACACCAACATGACCCTGACCGACATTTTCCTTTTTAGTCATGGCTGTACTTTTCCATTTAAATAAGATGCAAGCCCAGTTCCATGGGGATTCCAGGGAGTCTGGAAGGGTGACATCATCTCCTGTCTTGGAATACAGCAGGCACATTATTGCTTTGTTTTCAATCCTAGAATCTGGAAGTTGGGGAGGATCTTAAATATCCCATCTGACTTCCCTTAGGCAAGAAAGAAAGGTATGCAGACCATCAACAATGCCAATGGGCCTCTGATGGTGAGGAAGACACAGAGGTTTGATGTGGGGAGTGGGGGAATAAAACTTCATGCCCTGTCGGTACTGTGGCTGTCCTTAAACCACAGCTGCAACAAAGAAGCCCACGTTTATTAGGCCGTATTTGGGGAGGGAAGCAAATTGGCGCTGGATTGTCTCAGACCAATAAAATAATAAATTGCTACAGAAATAATACCTTGTCATGAGAGGGATCCCCTTTCATGTTAATACTTGCGTATCAAATTAGGCTAATGCTATATTAGGCTGTTACAATACCGTGCTAATCCAGAGAGTGAATGAACTTAGATATGCATATTAGTGTTCAGCTAAATTAATACAACCCACAGCCAAATGCTTCACCAGCTATGAACCTGATGTTCCTAACATGGTTGTAATTTACTGCAAATGTCTCCTTCAAGTCAGTGTCCTCCTTAGGAATTTTTATTGTCATAGTCCCTCAGTGTCAGGTCTTCCTGCTGTTGACTTAAATCATGGACATTTTAACCTATATTCAGATTCAAAATTAAACGCATTTTGTAGCATGCTCAGATGATTCTGATGTTGTATGAGGAAATGTCTTTATTCCTTTGAGACATCTGGAGCAGGCCACCAGTCCATGTGGCCGATCCCTTTCTTGCCCTGTCCAGATGTTCCGCCTTAAAGAGTGTTGCTATGTCTGAAGCACACCAGCCTGATTCAGGAGCTTAGTATGTGGAAAGAGTCAAAAGGGCTCTTTTCACAGATCCGTTGTTCACTCCCCTTTCCCAAAGAGCAGGCAGAGGCTCTGAGGAAGATAGAGTGACTGAGCCTGTCTCTCTGTCTCACTCACAGATGTGGATATCCATCCAGGATTTCTTTTCTAAACCCTCTGCAATCCATCCTGGGGTGGGGGTATTTGTAGTACAAGGACATTATTCTGAAATCTGTCAGTCTTCATGTTAAGTGGATTCTTACATGTTCACGCCTTGCTTATTTTAAAGTAAATTTATGTGTGGTCATAAGAGTGTTCTGAGACAGGGAGATTACTCCCGGAGCCATTCACTCTCTCAGAATGAATGGAAAGGGGGGAGTTTGGCTTGGCAGTTCATGAGATGACAGAGGTCCTTGGGGGCATTAGCCAGCTGTCCTGCTAGATGAAGGGTCTGGGACTGGTTAGAACAATCCTAGTAGCTGCAGTCCTACAGAGGATTCACCTAGAACAGCTCTACCCGAACTATGGACTGTGGACCAGCAGCATCAGCATCAACTAGGACTGGGTTAGAAATGCCCTGTCTCTGGTTTCATCCCAGACCCCCTGAATCAGAGTCTCCAAGCATCAGACCCAGGAATCTGTATTTTAACAAGCTTTTCCATGTACTTTTATGAATGCTAAAGTGTGAGAAGCATCAGTTTAGCATGTGAAGTGTGTCATACCCTCAAACCATTGTTCAAACCAAACTTGTCCATCACCTTGATATAGTCATTACCATGACAGCCTCTTTCACTTCCAATCTGTATGTTTTAGAAACTTAACCATAAATGAAGCCCAAGTTCACATCCTTTCTCAGCTCCTGACAGTCTTTCACAAGCTGCCGGGATACTTCAGAATTACTAGTTTAAAATATAGGGCTGGGAATGTAGTATGGAATTAAACATAAATAGATTTCATACTCAAAGACTCGTGACACCCACAAATGGCTGAAAAAGATTGATATTCAACCAACAATATTTTACATTTTGATAAGCTGTTTGAAAAATGTTTCCAAAGCTTATTATAAGAGATCATGTCATTTTTTCTGCTCACTCAGTGGAGTAAAGGGTAGAGCTGACATTACTCCCATTTGATAGAAAAGGAATCTGAGGCCCAGTAGAACATGTTCTGAGAATAATAATTTTAATCTGGAAATCTTCCTATGCATTATCAGACTTCAGACTGGGCGTGGTGGGCGGATCACCTGAGGTCAGGAGTTCGAGACCAGCCTGGCCAACATGATGAAGCCCTGTCTCTACTTTAAAAAAAAAAAAAAAAATTAGCTGGGCGTGGTGGCACACACCTGTAATTCCAGCTACTTGGGAGGCTGAGCCAGAAGAATCACTTGAACCCGGGAGGCAGATGCCGCAGTGAGCCATGATTGCACCACTGCAATCCAGCCTGGGCAACAAGAGCAAAACTCCGTTTCAAAAAAAAATTTTTTTTCAAAACCTTTCTGGTGGAGTGCATTGCTAAGGTCCACAGTCAGGAGGAAGGTCTGTCTATTGAATCAGATTAGTCTGTCCTCTGGCATTCCATCTATGGGAACTTTCAACCCCATATGAAATGGGAGGTCCAGTTCCCACACAAGCAACAGGGACGGAAGGGGTACATTCTCCATTTTCTGGAGTTCCACCAGGCACCAGGACCATCTTTCAGTGGGCAGATGACCCAATACCCCACTGGAAGCCCAACAGTGTTTTGATTTTAATGACTCCTAAGCTGAAGATGTCCCACTTAAACCAAAGCTGGGCAACCACTCAGCAGTGGGTTAATACTTTAACTATTTAGTCATTTGAAACAATGCAATTAAGGATGAATCATGGCTCAGTAACCTAAACAAAATCAAATTAACAAACGGGCAGCACTCCCTTTGGTCTGGGAGGCTAATTCATAACATCTCACCTAAAAGTCCCCTGAACCTTTTACAGATTTCAGGGCACCCAGACTCCGAACTCCTTCCCATTTCAGCACAGACTCAGTTGTGGCTCCTGGGTATACAGCTGATGACTAAAAGGAGAGGGCACTCTGAAGGGACTGGCCATGGACACTGATGTTATAGGGAAGTGGATATTTGTGCAGACATTGGGATCATGCAGACTACAACATGAGTCCCAGCTCTACCCTTTACTACCAGCAAAATGACTTTGGATGAGTTAATCAGTTTTCCTGTCTGAAATATTGAAATAAGAATAGTAACTTGTGTGTGTGTGTATACATGTATGTGTATGTGTGTGTGTGTATATATATGTGTGTGTGTTAGTGCATATATATACATTTATATATAACCACACACACACTACACATTATCTAGTAAGGATAACTATTAATTTGTGATGCTTTTGAATCAAGTCTAAAATACCATTGCAGAAGCATAACTCATTACTAGATAGTTTCCTATATTAGATGTAAAACTCCAGTTTTCCAGCGTGGTGAAATCCCATCTCTACTAAAAATAAAAAAATTAGCCAGGCATGGTGGCATGCCCCTGTAATCCCAGCTACTCAGGAGGCTGAGGCAGGAGAATCACTTGAACCCAGGAGGCAGGGGTTGCAGTGAGCCGAGATCACACCATTGCACTCCAGCCTGGGCAACAGAGCAAGACTCTCTCTGGGGGAAAAAACAAACAAACAAACAAACAAAACTCCAGTTTTCCTCTTGATATTAAACTATGATAATTAATGTATTTGAAATTCTGGAGATTTCAATAGGATCATAGGAAGCTGGAATGTAAAAGAAGTTTACCTGGTTTTTTAATAATAATTTCTATATTTTAATTTTGTGGGTACATAGTAGGTGTGTATATTTTTGGGGTACATGAGGTGTTTTGATATGGGCATGCAATGCACAATAATCATATTATGTAAAATGGGGTATCAGTCCTCTCAAGCATTTATCCTTTGTGTTACCATCAATCCAATTATACTCTTTTAGTTATTTGAAAATGTACAATTAAATTATTATTGGCTATAGTCACCCTGCTGTGCTATCAAATACTAGATCTTATTCTTTCTATTTTTTTGTACCCATTAACCATCTCCATCTCCCTGGCATCCTCCCACCACCCTTCCCAGCCTCTGGTAACCATCTTTCTACTCTCTGTCCCCATGAGTTCAATTGTTGTGATGTTTAGATCCCACAAATAAATGAGAACAAGCGATGTTTGTCTTTCTATGCCGGGCTTATTTCACTTAGCATAATGACCTCCAGTTCCATCCATGTTGTTGAAATGACAAGATCTCATTCCTTTATTATGGCTGAATAGTTCTTCATTGTGTACAAGCACCACATTTTCTTTATCCATTCATCTGTTGATGGACACTTAGGTTGCTTCTAAATCTTGGCTATGGCCAACAGTGCTGCAACAAATGTGGGAGTACAGATATCTCTTCAATACACTGATTTCCTTGCTTTTGGATACATACCCAGCAGTGGGATTGCTGAATCATATGGTAGCTCTGCTTTTAGTTTTTTTGAGGAACCTCCAAACTGTTCTCTATAGTGGTTGTACTAATTTACATTCCCACCAACAGTGTATGAGGGTTCCCTTTTTTCCACATCCTCATTAGCATTTGTTATTGCCTGACTTTTAAATATAAGCCATTTTAACTGGGGTGAGATGATATTTCTTTATAGTTTTGATTTGCCTTTCTCTGATGATCAATGACATTGAGCATCTTTTCATGTGCCTATTGGCTACTTATGTGTTCTTTTGAGAAATGTCTATTCAAATAGCTTTCACCTTTTTAAATTGAATTATTCGATTGTTTACTATACAGTTGTTGAGCTACCTATATATTCTGGTTATTAATCCCTTGTCAGATGGGTAGTTTGCAAATATTTTCTCCCATTTTGTGGGTTGTCTCTTCACTCTGTTTTTTGTTTCCTTTGTTATGCAGAAGCTTTTTAACTTGATGTGATCCCATTTGTTCATTTTTGCTTTGGTTGCCTGTGTTTGTAGCGTATTACTCAAGAATTTTTTGGCCCATATCAATGGCCTAGAGAGTTTCTCCAATGTTTTCTTGTAGTAGTTTCACAGTTTTACAGTTTTTTAGAACTTGATCCATGGAAACGTGGATCAACGTCCAAGTTTGTGCCATTTGAGACAAAAGTGTGAATGGGATCTGTCCTCCTCCAGTAATCAACTTCTCTTCAAGACAGAGAGAAGCCAGCTTTTCCCATCTGAAAAGAAAGATGTGTTCTCCACAGCAGTAGAATTCAGTAGAAATATAATGTGAGTTACATAAGTAATTTTAAATTCTCTAGTAGTCATATTTTAAAAGGTAAAAACAGGTGAAATTAAGTGTAAAAATATGTTCTACTAAATCCAATATACCTAAAATACTACCATTTCAATATATAATCAATATAAAATTTATTAGTGACATATTATATATTATTTTTTGTACTCCATCTTTGAAATCCAGAGTGTGTCTTACTCTTAAAGTACCTCTCAATTCAGATGCTAAGTTTTCATCGGACATATTTGATCTGTATTTAGATTTCATAAAATTTACAGGCAAAACGATATATCTCCATACCCAAGTTATTCCAAACTTACTTAAAGCTTTCCAATATCTAATTTAGTATTAATTTTTAAACTAAAATTAATTAATATTAAATAAAATTTAAAATTCAATTCATCAGTTGCACTAGCCATACATTGCAAGGCTACATTTGTATGGCTACATTTCAAAGCCTTAGTAGTCACATGTGGCCAGTAGTTGTCGTATTGGAACACACAGCTCTAATCTCTTCCAGCCCTAAGATTCTAAGCCTTGAGGAACATTGCTACAGTCTCCTACATAAAGATGATCTAAAGATGGTGATGGAGGCTGGGTGTGGTGGCTCACACTTGTAATCCCAACGATTTGGGAGGCTGAGGCAGGCGGATCACCTGAGGTCAGGAGTTCGAGGCCAGCCTGGCCAACATGGTGAAACCCCATCTCTACTGAAAATACAAAAGTAGCCAGGTGTGGTGGTGCATGCCTGTAATCCCAGCTACTTGGGAGGCTGAGGCAGGAGAATTGCTTGAACCTGGGAGGCAGAGTTTGCAGCGAGCCAAGATCGCGCCACTGCACTCCAGCCTGGGTGACAGAGTGAGATTCCACCTCGAAAAAAATAAAAAAAATAAAGATGATAATGGAGGAGGTAGATGGCTTGCCTGAAGAGATGACAGATTCACCATTAAAAGCTCTGGCCCTTGCTTGGGTGAACTTGGGTGAACATCTTGTTTAACCTGCCTGAACTCCAGTTAGCTTGCACATGAAATGGGGATTATAACAATTACTTCATAAAGTTACCAGAGTAGTGCACATGCTAGTGAATGTAAAGTGCTGATTCCAGGACAGGGATAGCAAGTGCAGAACAAAATGTAGTCCAACAGTTTCTGAACAGGCACCTCTACATTTCTGGTTGTTTCCATTTAACGAACATAAACACTTTACAAAGAGCTCGTGCTTGATAGCGCAGCCACTGCAATTGCCTCTTAATCTCTAGACATGCTCCTTAGACCCTGGGAAACATTCCCCTGATATCTCTGCATTTAGAAAGAATCACTATTAGGTGATGTGATGAGGCCAAATGCTCTTTTTTGACGCCATGCTTTTGCATTTGCTGTTGCCTTTTCCTGGAATGCCCTTCCTGGTTCCCTCTTTTTTGCCTGGCAAATTCCTACTCATTTTTCAGAACCTAGTTCAAAGACCCTCTTGGGACTCTGTTAGACAGAATTATTCAAATCTTCCAAGCATTCTCTCATTTATATACTTCAAAGAAATTGAATTTACTTAAAAAAAAAATGCAGTTACCAAAGGGCAGGGAGGAAGAATAGTAGCAACAGTAAACAATAACGATGTCTGTTAATGTCTGGCACTTTACATGGATTATTTTATCCAATCCTAATAACAACCCTGAGAGAAGTTATATGATTCTCCTTCAGAAATGAGGAACCCTGGCCGAATCAGTCCAATTTTAGAGTCCTGTTTTCAACCACTGTGCAGCACACACTTGCCATTTTGGATAATGTGACAGACCTTGCTATTGCCTCCCTCAAAATCCACTCTCCTTTTTTTTCTCAATAAGAGAACTCCAGATTTGTTTGAGGTATCAGTGGTACCCAGTTAAAGAAACTCATTTCCCCAGACTCCCCTGAAGCTCAGAGTAGTCATGTGACTCTCATCTGGCCAATGAAATGTAAGTGCAAAGTCCACTATGAAAGGCTCCTGGGACAGATGACTCTGGAGAGGACTTTGTTGCTTATCATTTTTTTCTTGTTCTAGCCTAAAGTTTGCATCCCATGCCTGGACTCAGAGCAGCCATCTTGTGGCTGTGAAGTCAAGAGAGACACTAGAAGGATTACAGGGCAGGGAACTAGGAGGAACCACCGGTCTCTGAAAGACTTTCTATTACGTTACCAATATTAAATCTGATTCAGCCACTACCGTCAGATTTTAGCTACAAGCAGCCAAATGCAATCCTAGTTAATAAAGAGAATTCACAGCCAGCCAGGAAACCCATCAGGCTACATTTGATTCCTTCCTCTTCACAGATTGCTACTTGTTAGAATCTTTTCTAATGTGGCATTTGACGCAGGAACTTAGCTTTGTCATTTCCATGGATTGGACAAGTATCTTTTCCTCTTTGTACAAACTGATTTTGTCACCACCAAGACATTTCCCAAGGAGAGAGATTTTCTTGGCTGACTGAGGTCATTCTTCCTGGACGACCTGCAGAGTTTCCCACAAATAGCACAGAGATTCATCTGGCAAAACTAAAACTTACATGATCACAGTGGCACAGATTCCTGCCTATCCTTCAGGCCAGAAGCCAAGCTGCGTGGAAGCCAGGGGCTCAGAGTTTCCAAAGCCATCAAACAGTCACCTACAAATGAAGTCTGTGACAGGGGTTGGCAAACTACAATCTGCAAGCCAAATTCAGCCTGCAGCCTGCAGCCTGCTTTTGTAAATTAAGGTTTTTTTTTTTGAAACACAGACAGGCTCATTTGTTTCTATGTTGTTTGTGGATGTCTTTGCACTACAATGGCAGAGTTGAGTGGTTTCAACAGAGACTGTACATAAAATCTTTGCTCTCTAGATCTCCACAGAAAAAGTTTGCTAATCCCTGCCTTTGCAGCAACTAGATATGGAAGAAAGACATGACAGAGACTAAACAGTAAGAAGAAATGACAACTCCAGCCCCTTTTTACCCATGGCAGCCATAGTGCCAATTAGATTCTTGCTACATTCTGGAAGGTGCATTTGAATGGTCCATTTTGTGAGTATTCTGAGGGCCCTTAACAACTTTCCTGAGGTGACATCTAGTGATTGATGAAGCCAGGATTATAACCCAATTCCATCTGCATCTAAAGACTATGATTTTAATTATTAATCCTTAATCATTACATTATATTCCTCCTCTTAAGCTTAATTCAATCTCTACAGTAAATACTGAAGGTGAAAACAGAGAGCATTTTTTATGTATGTATGTATGTATGTATGTTTGAGACAGAGTCTTGCTCTGAAGATGAAAACAGAGAGCATTTTTTATGTATGTATGTATGTATGTATGTATGTATGTATGTATGTATATATGTTTGAGACAGAGTCTTGCTCTGTTGCCCAGGTTGGAATTCACTGGTGTGATCTCAGCTCACTGCAACCTCCACCTCCCAGGTTCAAGTGATTCTCCTGCCTCAGCCTCCTGAGTAGCTGGGATTACAGGCACCTGCCACCACATCGAGCTAATTTTTTGTATTTTTAGTAGAGATGGGGTTTCACCATGTTGGCCAGGCTGGTCTCGAACTCCTGACCTCAAGTGATCCACCTGTCTCGCTAACTCAAAGTGCTGGGATTACAGGTGTGAGCCACCATGCCTGGCCAGCCAGAGAGCATTTTAAATTTCAAAATGACTATGTGGAAGAAGAAAATTCACTTAGCTCAGACAGGTCCACAACATAGAAGGGCATGTGCCTCCAAAGATGGGGAGAAGAAAAAGAGATATGGAATCCTAAATGGGGGGAATAAAAGTACTTGTGAGAATAGAGGCATCAATTTCTCTGCTCAAACAGGGCTACCTTCAGTGTCAGTTCAGGTGGACGTGCTCCCCAAATAGTGCACGTTTCACTGGGTGATGTAGCACCTGAAGTGCCATTAGCCCTTCAACTGAAGGACGCACTATCCCAAAGGATGGTGCCAATCTAGTGGGAAGATGCTGCGGGTCTGAGTCACAGGACTTCGTCTTCACTCCTCACCCTAGCTCCTTGCAAGTTATCAGTGACTATGATAAGAATGAGATGACTTCATGCTTGAAAAAAAGAGAAGTATTCAACAGATGTTAAGACAGAGGATCTGTGATGAGGCCTTGGAATTTGTAGCATATTTTTAGCTCAGGCAAGTCATACTGTAGGGGAGCACATGTGGAAAGAGCTGACAGTGTTTGAAGATTTAATGTTAGTCTAGTGTGAGCCTAAGGTAGGAGGCAGCCACTGGAAAAGGTAATTTAGTCTCTGGTGTGAATCGAGATATGGTATCCAGGGCATAGGAGATAACAACTTCACGAGGCAGAGCACACCTATTGTGTGTGTAAGTTCCAGGAACTAGCAGTTGAGAAGGTGGAGGTGAAGGATGTGAGGGGTCCGGAGACTAACAATTGTCCATTCATCCCAAAATTTTGAGAGCAGGCTATATGCAAGGCATAAGGGTCTTTACTGGATATGCAATCGATTTTACTTTTGAGCAGGGGATACAGATATTAAACCAATTCTCACACAAGCATAGAAGCCCATAGGAAGCATGGGCTGTATAATAACAGAAAGGGCAGAGTGCTGAGGCAGGGGGTAATAGGAATCCTAACAGAGATTAGTTGTCTGGGAAGGGCTCTGAGAAGGCGACAGTTTAAACTAAGACCTAACAGGTCAGTGGGAGGCAGCCTCTCAGTAAGTGGGGGAAGAGCATTTCAGGAAGAGGGAACAGCAAGGACAGAGGCCTGGAGGTGGGAAAAAGCCAGTTGGGAATGGAGAGGAGAGCGTAGCTGGAGCTTCGTGAAGAAAAGGCACTGTTAAATTTTCAGGTAGGGAGGAGGAGGATGTCACAGGGCATTAGGCTAATTTAGAGAGTTGGGTTTCAATCCAAGTTCAATGAAGAACCACTGAAGTGTTTTAAGCAGGGACGAGATAGGTTTATTTATACTTTCTGCTTTGGCTGCCATGGGCATTAGAGGAGTCAAAATATCAAAGGCCAGCTATGAGGCTACTGTAATAATCCAGATGAAAGGGGATGACAAGAGCACTGAGCAAAGGCTGGAAGGCCTGGAGAGTTGAGTCCTGTATAAACAAGTCTTAGGAAGGAATAGAGTGCTTGCCTTCTCATCTCCAGGGAGCCTGGATGTGAAAGAGTGACTTACTAGACTTACCCTCAGTCTTGCCCAGGAAGGAATAAGTAGCAGTGGCAGGAAGCTATTGAGGAGGAAGTTTCCACTCAACACACAGAACTTCCAAGCAGGCAGGCATATCTGCTCACAGCTTGGGCTTCCTGGAGAGCAGGAAGTGTGCTAAGACTGGAGATCTTCACCCACAGCCTGGATCCTGCCTTCCAAAGCATATTGTAGGTTAGGGCTTCCAAAATCTTATTCTACAGCCTTACAAAATCAAGAAATGCTCTGGGAGCAAACAGTTCCGTAGTCAATTAAACATGAGACATATGGTATGCACTGTACCTGTGGTGGGTCACCTCATGCCTGATTACATTCATCAACAGCACTGAGAAGTCCTGCTGCTAAGAAATTAACTCAGCAAAGTTTAAGCCAGCATTTTTCAAACTTATTTGGCCGTGGAACTTTATGTGTACCTGCCTGTTAATATTCTGTGAAACTAGTGGTCCCTGGAACACCCTTTAGGGAACATTACTGCAGAGAATTTACATGTAAATTGAAGCATGGATTCTAACATTTCTCCCAAGCCTACATTCTGATGTTCTGTGTTAGGTCTTATTGATTCTTACAGTTTCCTTTCGCAAGTCAGATATTTCTGATAGGAGAGGAGTTCCAGTGTGGAGAATCGTAATGCATGTAAACAGTGTTGTCTGTGGATTTAAACCATACTCTCACACTGACTAGGTCAGTGTTTTGAGTACTCTTTAATCTCTATGAATATCTGTTTCCTCATTCGTAAAATGGGAAAAATATTAGTACCAACCACAAAAGTTGTGGGAATGCTTAAATTAAATTAAAGGATAGTAAGCATTCAATTATCGGCAGCTTAAAATCAGGAAGGCATAGCCCTGGGGGTTACCACTACCTAGTAAACCAGGCCAATGATTTTGAAAATACAGCATGCACACCCACATCGGCACCAGCATCGTTTGGAGGACATGTTACAGCACAGGATGCTAGGCCCTCACCAGATCTTCTGATACAATGGGCCTGAGGTGGGGCCTGAGAATTTGCACTTCTAACAAATTCCCAGATGATGTTGATGCTGCTGCTGGTCCAGGGACCATACTTTCAGAACCACTGGACTAGATGGGTGTTCAAAGTATCTGCAAACTCCTTTCCACTCTGGCCTACAGGATCAGGCTTAATTTATAGGTTAATGAGACAAACCCAGAATGACTTTATTGTTGTGTAATTTCCTTCTTGGGGCCCAAGCTTGTCTCTAAAAGACAGTCCCTTCCCCACCCCACAGGTGCATTAGTGTGTACTGGGGAAGGACACAGGAAGTGCGAACACATTCTGGAGGGGGTGGATCACACTGGCCTGCACATGGTGAGGCCCCTTCGGGACAGATGCGCTGAATCAAAGACCTGTCTCCCATTTTCCCTCCAGGCCTGGCTTGGCTCCTGGAGAGGCAATTAAACTTTGGTTCCATTTTGAGCCTTTTTCCACCCAGTTAGGAGCCTCTCTGGAGGATTTTCCTCCTTTCTGGGAGCTCCTAAAAAGACAAGCCCATTTCTTTGGCTTGTCTCCTTTATTCCCAGGGGTTTATGCATTGAATTTTTTTAAATACCCACACTTCATTTGTGGATTCAAAGTGGTTTTGCAAGTTCTGACACTTTTCCTGGTACCATGTTGAAGACAGAGGCTGAGGAGGAGATGATCTGAGGGGATGCAGTATTTATGAACTATGATATTTTCTAAAAACACCTGGCATTTATATAAACAAGGGAACTAGGGTTTTTAATAAGGTAACCTCTCTGAGTTTGGTATTCAAATAGAAAACATGCATATTGTGCTTTCCTTGCATGTAAGGAATCTTGTTGAAAGTACCCAGCACTTAGACAATGTTTTTGTAAACAGTGATGATTTTAGTCTGTGGTGAATCCTAAATTAGACACAACATATGCGATATTGCAATATTTAATAATTTCCCTCTGTTTATTTTCGTTTAAGGAGTGATAAATGGGAATGTCATCTTTGTATCACACCACCCTGAAGGACTTTGCTGTGACAGTTGTAATGTGGTGCCCGGAAGGGTGAAGGAACCACATAAAGTGCCCAGAGCAGATGGCTGATGGCCGGCTCCTCACTGGTGCATGCCCAGTCTCCTCAGCCCCCAAGTCCCTCACCCCCAGCTGGATTCCTGTCCTTCCATAGGAGACTTGGAGCTTCCAACAATATGCTAATATTTTCTTTTTAAATGACAACGTCAGTTTTCTGGAAGGCCTAATATAAACAGCTTCTACTCTTAAGTCTCCAAGAAGAGATGCTGGAAGAATGGTTTCTTCAAAGGCAAAAGAATCACAAAAGGGTTTATACAGCAACTATATGTAAACTTGGGCAAGTTGTTTCGACTCTCCACCTTCGTTTCCTCACCTGTTAAGTGGGTGGTGGTTGCAGTGGGGTTGCTCACAGAGAATACTTTCCTGCTGGGTCTCCTGAGAGGGATGAAATGAAATGTTGTCTGTGATGTGTCCAGAACACAGTGGAAGCTCAGAAAATGGTAACTTCTTTCCTTGGCATTTCATTTGGTTTCTCATTTCCTCACCATCCTCTCAAGTGCTCTGAAATCATGGCCAGAGTTTTCATAAATGGTTTTACTGCCTAGTTTTAAGAAACAGCTTCTTTTCTGAGCTTTGAAGTTCCCAAGAGACACACAATCCTCTAGCCAAGCTCATTCACTAAGACTCATTCATGTGAGTCATGGATTTTCTCTCTAGGACCTGAGCATGGTGAGTTCATTTCAACATCATCTTAATCCCATGTAACTAACAGCCGTAGAATCAATAAAACCCACGAGTGATGGGAAGACCACAAATCTATTTACCTGTTTGAATCAGGCAAGTACCTACCCTGTTGGTGCTCTCATTAAACTTCTGGGAAAACACTTTCCACACCTGGAAATATAAACTGGAAATCTCATCATGAAAGATTTTTTCGATAAATCCCAAGCGTCACTACATTGTGATTCTCAGGAAAATTTGACCCTTCTTTGTTTTGGTCTGGACTAGAGTCAAAAGCATCTAGTAAATGAAAAATCATTTTCAGAAGGCCTGAAAATGTAGGGCCATTCATTCCAATTGCCACTGGATCCTTTTCATTGTGCTAGCCTCTTTATTCATAGCATTTTCTTAAAAAAAAAATCAATGCTCAATTGACATGAGGCCAAGTTGGTTGACTTTGAGAAAAGAAAGTATTGTGTGAAAGAAGAGATTACAGTCGTTGAGAGCTGAAAAAAGTGTAAGAACTGAAAATGAAGAAAACGGCCTGGAAATTATGCTTGTCTATTTTTTTTTAAAGACAGATTGAATGAGTTTTCCAGGCCCTTGAGTTTAATTAAAGTCAAAGGAATATTTCAAAGGTGAGTCAGAAAAACAGCAGGCGAGACATTGCAGTGGCCGGGACAAGAGACTATAGAGAGTGCTGTGGATAGACAAAGCCAGAAACAAGGAAAGGAATGGACAGGAAAGCAGGTGGAAACAGAGGGGCAGGGTGAGGGAAGAGGGAAGCAGAGAAGAGGGAAGGGGAGAGGAGGAGTGAGAGGAAGAGTTTAAAATGTTTTCATATATAATATTATTTTTCTTCACACCAATGCAATCATAAAATATATTTTTAATGGACAAAGGGGCCCCTTATTAAGCTGATTGCTTCCTATCTCAAACCAACCCACACCCCATCTCCTTCCTCAGGACCATGGGCCTCCGTAAGAGACCAAAACCAGTACCAGACAGACTACTCCAGTGGTTCAGAGCCACTTGGCCCTCTAACTGCAAAACCTGAATGCATTTTAAAAGCTTTACCACACATTCTTTATACAATGTATTTGAGAAATTCCACAATAGACTAAAAAAATTGCTTTTATTTACTGATGCTTATAACCCGTCTTGCAAAATGACTCAACCTTTCTCTCTGGAGGAATTTATCCTCCAACCTTTTATCCCTGATAAATTAACCATTATAATCAAACTATCTAGCTTAAGCATTTTGGGTTGCTGTGTTATTTTTTTTAAAAAGCAGAGGGAGGGGTGGGGGGGACCAACCAACAAACCAGATGTGGTTGTCTCCAGTTTCAGTTGTTAATGTACAATAAGTTGCAGGTTTCTTATAGTTCCTCGGGGGTAAATCACAAACAAGAATTAGCACATCACCAGCCCAGCTTCCTCTCCCCAGCCTGTCTGTTTAAAGTTAAAGTGAACGACGGTCTCAAATATCAAAGGCATATTGCCCCTAAATGAGCCAATCAGCTCCACATACAGCTGGAAACAAGAGCAGGGGACAAATCTTTGAAAGTTTTAATTATACACGGTAACCGTTCATTTCAAGCTAAATAATTCTTGCCACTTCTATGTGGGTGATACACCCTGCTTGTCACCCAGCCTAATCTCTGTCTCAGTCTGCAACAGGGGGTATAAAAATTTTATGGATACTATGTTCTAGCTTCTTTTCTGTTATTGCATTTATCTTTTAAGGGAATGACAAATGCTTGCTATGTAATTGTTTGAAGAAATCAATTTTCTGAGAAAGAAATCTGTCTGGGTTGACCTGACTAGACAGATTAGAATTGGTGCCCTTGGAATTGGCAATCTTGTTACTCATCTATGAGGACTTTCCAGGGAAGAGGTGGGCAGTTTGAGATTGGTTTCAGGCATCAGGTGTGGGGAGAAACAAGTTTGTTATCTGTTCCTGTCAGGGAGATGATGGCCTGGATCCCAGGGGTTCAGGCTCTGGAGATAACTGCAATGAATCATTTGTGAGGCAAGCCCTTGAAGCTTCTGTTCTGTGTGATGCGATCTTCCTCACCCATTTGATCTCCCACCCCCAAGTGATACATCACTTCCTCAGATAGGGAGATACAGTGGACGGTGTGGATTTGCCGGGCCAGAACACAATCGCCCTTAGGAAACTCCTCCTCCTTCCCTCTATCCATGTGCTCTACCCCTTCTCCCTACAGGATGAGGTGTGATGACTGGCCCAGTCATGGTCAAGAGCCATCCCTCAGGTGAACTTCTAAGTGGGATTCAAGGCGTAGCATGCCTATCCTTCCACAGGACTCCTGTATCCTTTGGAATCAAGCACAGGATTGGAAATCGGGGATACAGCTAGTGAGGAAATGTAGCCCAGCCTTTGAGAACAGATGCACCTACCATTCAAGCAGTTGAGTGACATTGTGCAAATTACTCAACACTCTGAGCCTCACTAATCCTATAAGTCAAATGGGCACAATATCTGCCTGGCAAGGCTTTCTTTTTGAGACGGAGTCTCGCTCTGTCACCCAGGCTGGAGTGCAGTGGCGTGATCTCGGCTCACTGCAAGCTCCGCCTCCTCGGTTCTCACCATTCTCCTGCCTCAGCCTCCCGAGTAGCTGGGTCTACAGGTGCCCACCACCATGCCTGGCTAATTTTTGTATTTTTAGTAGAGACGGGGTTTCACCGTGTTAGCCAGGATGGTCTCGATCTCCTGACCTCGTGATCCGCCCGCCTTGGCCTCCCAAAGTGCTGGGATTACAGGTGTGATCCACCGCGCCCAGCCCAGGCAAGGCTTTTTTAAGAACCAAGTTACTGCATGTAAAGTTCTGGAAATACTGCCGTTAGTAAAAAGTAATAAATGCAGATATAGTCATATACCAAATTAGTAAGCCTCCTCAGTCAGTGATAATAAAATGGGGTCATGTTTATGTTTAACTCCCAAAAGTCCAGGATCCTAATTCTGAGTACTGTGTTGGTTCTACCTTTCCAAATACTCTAAAATTTTCTCTGAATTTCCCTAATTGCTCTCTCCTGTGTGTTCACAAAATGATCTGAGAACATCTCCAGTTGGGATTCTCATCAGGTAGAATCCGCTACATTTTTCTCTCTTTCACTGTCACGGTCAAGGGTGCCCCTTCTTAGGTGACCAGAGTCCAGGCCAGGGATGTTGTCCCTGATGTTCTCTTTATCGTTGCTCCCTAGGGTGACCCAGTGGTGCTGGGTCCTGGAGGCAGTGAGGAACTACCTGGGCCTCCGATTCATTTCTTATTTTCTAAAGCAACTCGGCAAACTCCAAAGAATCAGCAGCATTCAAGAATAATCCCATCTCCATTATTCTTCACCCTTCAGAAAACAAAATCTGCCCAACGTGACTGAATAACACCATCTCTAGAGATAGACAACTTCTTCAAATTTGTGGCCATTTCTCTCTACACTCACCAAAACCTCCATGGCAGCCTCACATGTCAGAAACCTGAGACTCAGTCTCGGTCAGGTCACACATGGTATTTGAGCCAGCTCTTCATTTATCAAAACAAACCCAGAATGTAAAACCCATCCACAACCAGTGACCACATGCTTGGAGGACAGAGAGATGGATAACATATGGGTTTGCAGAGGTCAAGTGGCCTCCAAGGAAGAAGGTGAATATGATTTGTTGGAGAGCAAATAAATCAGTTTCTTCCCTCCTCCTTTTCTTACACATGTCATGTGATATATAGGTTTTTCTAACAATAAAAACAAATTATGATGATAACAAGGTCAAGGTATAGCATTTATTATAACTCAGTTTGGCTTTATAAGGAAATACAGGTATTAGGTCAATAAATAATTTGTGTATGTATTGAAATTATCATCAATTGATATTACATCTTAGTATTTAAAAATATATAAAAATTCTTTTTTGTAATATCAAACTTTAGACACATGTAAACAATTAAGCCTCTGTTAATGGAGTGGGGTCAAAAGGTACGTGTTTGGGAAACCTATTTAATTTTTACAAACGAAACACTGGCAATAAACACTAATATAATAATATATTAAAACTCACTTGGAGTTATCTTTCCAGCCTTTCAAAGCTAACTTTGTGCTGTGGTTGAGAAAATCTGCCTACTAAAACTACCAGTAAATGGCTAGCTGTGTAGCGGTAAGATTTCAATAAAATCTTGCATGAAATGGGTCTCACACTTACAGCAAAATGAATCTGAAACAATTAAGAAAGGATATAAGGTCCACGGTGCTATGAAAGGCTAACTTCAGGAGGCGGCAACCAAACACCCAAGGAATATAAGGCACATTTCATGGAGCCCACCCCTTCCAGCCACAAATGGCTGCTCTGTGTAGATGCTGCTGAAGGTTCTCCACTCTAATGGTGAGCCCCAGACATTGATACCTCACCAAACAACAGTTTTTAATAAATTATTACTACTTTTCCATTTTCTCTTAATTTTCTTAGTCTTCCATATCCTTCTCTGTTAAATTAATACTTCTCTATTTGTTGTATTTCATCGCTATTGAGGATGTATGACTGCTGACTGCTTCACCACTTCAAATGAATGAAACTGGATTATGTCTGTTTCCTCAATTACCCCTAATTTTAGTAGAGAGGTGTCCTCCAGAATGCCCTCCAGTGCTGTATGATAAGGGAAGAAGGCACTGAGAACTGACTCTGGAAGTCTGACCAGGCCTACAGAGCAGGGGAAGGCTGAAAGTGCCCAGGTAACTTTTTCCTGAAAGGGGCTAGGGTGAGGACGGAGTGGTGGAGAGAAACGCAGCAAGTCTGGAAGAAACCAGATGTCTTCACTGACCAACTCAGTTCAGAGAAATTATTTAGTAAAAGTAATTTAGGAAAACAAGCAGTAAAAGTTCTATTAATATTTTGATGTGAAGTGTCTATTGTGTTTATTGTTCAAACTTTTATTTTGAAATAATTATAGATTCACATGTAGTTGTAAGAAATAATACAGAGTTCTTTTAGTACCCTTTGCCCAGTTTCGTCCACTGGCAACATCTTGCGAAACATCCGTACAAAAAAGCAGGATACTGACATTGATACAGTCTAGATGCAGAATACTTGCATCACTACAAGGATCCCTCACATTGTCCTTTTTCTAGCCTCATTTCCTTCTTTGCTGTTCCCTGGCAACTACTAATCTGTTCTCCATTTCTATCATTTTGTCATTTTATGAATGTTATAGAAATAGAGTCATACAATTTGTAACATTTTGCGATTGGCTTTTTTTTCTCTTCCACCCAGCATAATTCTCTGGGGAGTCATCCAAGTTCTGTGTGTTGATAGTTAATTCCTTTTAATTGCTGGTATGATATGGATATGCCATAATTTGTTTAAACCACTGAAGGACATTGGGGTTATTTCCAGTTTGGGATTTTTACTGTGAATAAGAATGCTATAAACATTCATGCACAGGTTTTAGTGTCAACATAATTTTTGACTATTCTGGGATAAAAGCCCAGGAGTACAATTGCTGGGTCAATGGCGGTTACATGTTTAGTTTCTAAAAAGACTGCGGTTTTCAAGATGGCAGTAACATTTTACATTCCCTCCAGTAGTTTATGTGTGACTCAATTTCTCCATATCTTCAACAGCATTTGATTTTGGCACTATTTTTTATTTTGCTGATTCTCATAGGTATGTTGTGATATTTCGTTGTGGTTTTGTGTTTTCCTTATGGAGAATGATGCTGACCACTGTTTTATGGGCTTATGTGACATTTGTATATATTCTTCAATAAAGTGTCTTTGCATATATTTTGCCGATTTTCTGTATTGAATTGTATGTTTTCAGCATTTTTAATATATTCTAGATGCCAGTCATTTAGTGGATATGTAGATTGCAAGTATTTTCTCCAAAACCATACCTTGTATTTTCATTATTTTAAGAGGGTCTTTTGAAGAAAGAAAGTTAAAAATTTTGATGAAGCTCAATTTATCAATATTTTCCTTTTACATATTATGCTTTCAGTGATCAATCTAAAAACACTTTGCCTAGTCCTAGATATTGAAGATTTTCTTTTATGCTTCTATTCTGAAAGTTTTACACTTTTACATTTTACATTTAAGTCTGTGATCCATTTTAAATAAACTTTCGCATAATGTGTGTGGTTTACGTCAAGGTTTTGTTTTTGTTTTTTGCCTGTGGATATTCAATTCCTCCAGTACCATCTGTTGACAAGATTATTGCTCCTACATTGAATTGCATTTACATCTTTCTTAAAAATGATCAAGTTGTACTTACATGGATATATTTCTGGGTTCTCTATTCTGTTCCATTGATCTATATGTTTATTCCTTTATGAATACTACCAGTCTTGATTCCTATATCTACATAATAAGTTTTGAAATTGAGTAGAATGATACCTCCTACTGTATTCTACCTTCTCAAAATTGTTTTGGATATTCTAGCTCCTTTGCCTTTTCATGTAAATATTAGAGTAATATTGTATATATCTACAAGAAATCTTGTTGGGATTTTGAATTAAACATAACATTAAATGGAGGTGGAGCCAAGACGGCCAAATAGGAACAGCTCCAGTCTACAGCTCCCAGCATAAGTGATGCAGAAGACAGGCGATTTCTGCATTTCCAACTGAGGTACCAGGTTCATCTCACTGGGGAGTATTGGACAGTGGGTGCAGCGTACCATGAGCGAGCCAAAGCAGGGCGAGGCATCGCCTCACCTGGGAAGTGCAAGGGGTCAGAGAATTCCCTTTCCTAGTCAAAGAAAGGGGTGTCAGATGGCATCTGGAAAATCGGGTCACTCCCACCCTAATACTGCACTTTTCCAACAGGCTTAACAAATGGCACACCAGGAGATTATATCCCGCACCTAGATCAGAGGGTCCTATGCCCACAGAGCCTCACTCAGTGCTAGCACAGCAGTCTGAGATCAAACTGCAAGGCGGCAGCAAGGCTGGGGGAGGGGCGCCCACCATTGCTGGGGCTTGAGTAGGTAAAAAAAAAAGAGGCCTGGAAGCTCGAACTGGGTGGAGCCCACCACAGCTCAAGGAGGCCTGCCTGCCTCTGTAGGCTCCACCTCTGGGGGCAGGGCACAGACAAACAAAAGGCAGCAGTAACCTCTGCAGACTTAAATGTCCCTGTCTGACAGCTTTGAAGAGAGTAGTGGTTCTCCCAGCATGCAGCTTGAGATGCGAGAACAAGCAGACTGCCTCCTCAAGTGGGTCCCTGACCCCTGAGTAGCCTAACTGGGAGGCATCCCCCAGTAGGGGTGGACTGACACCTCACATGGCTGGGTACTCCTCTGAGACAAAACTTCTAGAGGAACGATCAGGCAGCAGCATTTGCGGCTCACCAATATCCGTGGTTCTGCAGCCACCGCTGCTAATACCCAGGCAAACAGGATCTGGAGTGGACCTCCAGCAAACTCCAACAGACCTGCAGCTGAGGGTCCTGTTGGTTAGAAGGAAAACTAACAAACAGAAAGGACATCCACACCAAAAACACATTGGTACATCACCATCATCAAAAACCAAAGGTGGATAAAACCACAAAGAAGGGGAAAAAACAGAGCAGAAAAACCAGAAACTCTAAAAATCAGAGCGCCTCTCCTCCTCCAAAGGAATGCAGTTCCTCACCAGCAACGGAACAAAGCTGGATGGAGAATGACTTTGACGAGTTGAGAGAAGAAGGCTTCAGAAGATCAAACTACTCTGAGCTAAAGGAGGAAGTTCAAACAAATGGCAAAGAAGTTAAAAATCTTGAAAAAAAATTAGACGAATGGCTAACTAGAATAACCAATGCAGAGAAGTCCTTACAGGACCTGATGGAGCTGAAAAACATGGCACAAGAACTACGTGACAAATGCACAAGGCTCAGTAGCCGATGCAATCAACTGGAAGAAAGGGTATCAGCGATGGAAGACTAAATGAATGAAATGAAGCGAGAAGAGAAGTTTAGAGAAAAAAGAATAAAAAGAAACGACCAAAGCCTCCAAGAAATATGGGACTATGTGAAAAGACCAAATCTACGTCTGACTGGCGTACCTGAAAGTGACGGGGAGAATGGAACCAAGTTGGAAAACACTCTGCAGGAAATTATGCAGGAGAACTTCCCCAATCTAGCAAGGCAGGCAAACATTCACATTCAGGAAATACAGAGAACGCCACAAAGATACTCCTTGAGAAGAGCAACTCCAAGACACATAATTGTCAGATTCACCAAAGTTACAATGAAGGAAAAAATGTTAAGGGCAGCCAGAGAGAAAGGTCGGGTTACCTACAAAGGGAAGCCTATCAGACTAACAGTGGATCTCTTGGCAGAAACTCTACCAGCCAGAAGAGAGTGGGGGCCAATATTCAACATTCTTAAAGAAAAGAATTTTCAGCCCAGAATTTCATATCCAGCCAAACTAAGCTTCATAAGTGAAGAAGAAACAAAATCCTTTAAAGACAAGCAAATGCTGAGAGATTTTGTCACCACCAGGCCTGCCCTAAAAAAGCTCCTGAAGGAAGCACTAAACATGGAAAGGAATAACCAGTACCAGCCACTGCAAAAACATGCCAAATTGTAAAGACCATCGAGGCTAGGAAGAAACTGCATCAACTAACGAGCAAAATAACCAGCTAACATCATAATGACAGGACCAAATTCACATACAACAATATTAACCTTAAATGTAAATGGACTAAATGCTCCAATTAAAAGACACAGACTGGCAAATTGGATAAAGAGTCAAGACCCATCAGTGTGCTACATTCAGGAAACACATTTCATGTGCAGGGACACACACAGACTCAAAATAAAGGGATGGGGGAAGATCTAACAAGCAAATAGAAAACAAAAAAGGGCAGGGGTTGCAAACCTAGTCTCTGATAAAACAGACTTTAAACCAACAAAGATCAAAAGAGACAAAGAAGGCCATTACATAATGGTAAAGGGATCAATTCAACAAGAAGAGCTAACTATCCTAAATATATATGCACCCAATACAGGAACAGCCAGATTCATAAGGCAAGTCTTTAGTGACCTACAAAGAGACTTAGACTCCCACACAATAATAATGGGAGACTTTAACATCCCACTATCAACAATGGACAGATCAACGAGACAGAAAGTTAACAAGGATATCCAGGAATTGAACTCAGCTCTGCACCAAGCAGACCTAATAGACATCTACAGAACTCTCCACCCCAAATCAACAGAATATACATTCTTTTCAGCACCACACCAAACCTATTCCAAAATTGACCACATAGTTAGAAATAAAGCACTCCTCAGCAAATGTAAAAGAACAGAAATTATAACAAACTGTCTCTCAGACTACACTGCAATCAAACTAGAACTCAGGATTAAGAAACTCACTCAAAACTGCTCAACCAAATGCAAACTGAACAACCTGCTCCTGAATGACTACTGGGTACATAATGAAATGAAGGCAGAAATAAAGATGTTCTTTGAAACCAATGAGAACAAAGACACAACATACCAGAATCTCTGGGACACATTCAAAGCAGTGTGTAGAGGGAAATTTATAGCACTAAATGCCCACAAGAGAAAGCAGGAAAGATCTAAAATTGACACCCTAACATCACAATTAAAAGAACTAGAGAAGCAAGAGCAAACACATTCAAAAGCTAGCAGAAGGCAAGAAACAACTAAAATCAGAGCAGAACTGAAGGAAATAGAGACTCAAAAAACCCTTCAAAAAATCAATGAATCCAGGAGCTGGTTTTTTGAAAAGATCAACAAAACTGATAGACCACTAGCAAGACTAATGAAGAAAAGGGAGAAGAATCAAGTAGATGCAATAAAAAATGACAAAGGGGATATCACCACCGATCCCACAGAAATACAAACTACCATCAGAGAATACTGTAAACACCTCTACACAAATAAAGTAGAAAATCTAGAAGAAATGGATAAATTCCTGGACACATACACCCTCCCAAGACTAAACCAGGAAGAAGTGGAATCTCTGAATAGACCAATAACAGGCTCTGAAATTGAGGCAATAATTAATAGCCTACCAACCAAAAAAAGTCCAGGACCAGATGGATTCACAGCCAAATTCTACCAGAGGTAAAAGGAGGAGCTGGTACCATTCCTTTTGAAGCTATTCCAATCAACAGAAAAAGGGGGAATCCTCCCTAACTCATTTTATGAGGCCAGCATCATCCTGATACCAAAGCCTGGCATAGACACAACAAAAAAAGAGAATTTTAGACCAATACCCTTGATGAACATCGATGCAAAAATCCTCAATAAAATACTGGCAAACCGAATCCAGCAGCACATCAAAAAGCTTATCCACCATGATCAAGTGAGCTTCATCCCCGGGATGCAAGGCTGGTTCAACAAATGAAAATCAATAAACATAATCCAGCATATAAACAGAACCAAAGACAAAAACCACATGATTACCTCAATAGATGCAGAAAAGGCCTTTGACAAAATTCAACAACCCTTCATGCTAAAAACTCTCAATAAATTAGGTATTGATGGGACATATCTCAAAATAATAAGAGCTATCTATGACAAACCCACAGCCAATATCATACTGGATGGGCAAAAACTGGAAGCATTCCCTTTGAAAACTGGCACAAGACAGGGATGCCCTCTCTCACCACTCCTATTCAACATAGTGTTGGAAGTTCTGGCCAGGGCAACCAGGCAGAAGGAAATAAAGGGCATTCAAGTAGGAAAAGAGGAAGTCAAATTGTCCCTGTTTGCAGATGACATGATTGTATATCTAGAAAACCCCATTGTCTCAGCCCAAAATCTCCTTAAGCTGATAGGCAACTTCAGCAAAGTCTCAGGATACAAAATCAATGTGCAAAAATCACAAGCATTCTTATACACCAATTACAGACAAACAGAGAGCCAAATCATGAGTGAACTCCCATTCACAATTGCTTCAAAGAGAATAAAATACCTAGGAATCCAACTTACAAGGGACGTGAAGGACCTCTTCAAGGAGAACTACAAACCACTGCTCAATGAAATAAAAGAGGATACAAACAAATGGAAGAACATTCCATGCTCATGGCTTGGAAGAATCAATATCGTGAAAATGGCCATACTGCCCAAGGTAATTTATAGATTCAATGTCATCCCCATCAAGCTACCAATGACTTTCTTCACAGAATTGGAAAAAACTACCTTAAAGTTCATATGGAACCAAAAAAGAGCCCACATCAACAAGTCAATCCTAGTCCAAAAGAACAAAGCTGGAGGCATCAGGCTACCTGACTTCGAACTATACTACAAGGCTACAGTAACCAAAACAGCATGGTACTGGTACCAAAACAGAGATATAGACCAATGGAACAGAACAGAGCCCTCAGAAATAATGCTGCATATCTACGACTATCTGATCTTTGACAAACCTGACAAAAACAAGCAATGGGGAAAGGATTCCCTATTTAATAAATGGTGCTGGGAAAACTGGCGAGCCATATATAGAAAGCTGAAACTGGATCTCTTCCTTACACCTTATACAACAATTAATTCAAGATGGATTAAAGACTTACATATTAGACTTAAAACCGTAAGAACCGTAGAATAAAACCTAGGCAATACCATTCAGGACACAGGCATGGGCAAGGACTTCATGTCTAAAACACCAAAAGCAAAGGCAACAAAAGTCAAAATTGACAAATGGGATCTAATTAAACTAAAAAGCTTCTGCACAGCAAAAGAAACTACCATCAGAGTGAACAGGCAACCTACAGAATGGGAGAAAATTTTTGCAACCTACTCATCTGACAAAGGGCTAATATCCAGAATCTACAATGAACTCAAACAAATTTACAAGAAAAAAACAAACAACCCCATCAAAAAGTGGGTGAAGGACATGAACAGATGCTTCTCAAAAGAAGACATTTATGCAGCCAAAAAACACATGAAGAAATGCTCATCATCACTGGCCATCAGAGAAATGCAAATCAAAACCACAGTGAGATACCATCTCACACCAGTTAGAATGGCCATCATTAAAAAGTCAGGAAACAACAGGTGCTGGAGAGGATGTGGAGAAATAGGAACACTTTTACACTGTTGGTGGGACTGTAAACTAGTTCAACCATTGTGGAAGTCAGTGTGGCGATTCCTCAGGGATCTAGAACTAGAAATGCCATTTGACCCAGCCATCCCATTACCGGGTATATACCCAAAGGATTATAAATCATGCTGCTATAAAGACACATGCACACGTATGTTTATTGTGGCACTATTCACAATAGCAAAGACTTGGAGCCAACCCAAATGTCCAACAATGATAGACTGGACTAAGAAAATGTGGCACATATACACCATGGAATACTATGCAGCCATAAAAAATGATGAGTTCATGTCCTTTGTAGGGACATGGATGAAACTGGAAACCATCATTCTCAGCAAACTATGGCAAGGAGGAAAAACCAAACACCGCATGTTCTCACTCATAGGTGGGAATTGAACAATGAGAACACATGGACATAGGAATGGGAATATCACACACAAGGGGACTGTTGTGGGGTGGGGGGAAGGGGGAGGGACAGCATTAGGAGATATACCTAATGCTAAATGATGAGTTAATGGGTGCAGCACACCAACATGGCACATGTATACATATGTAACAAACCTGCACGTTATGCACATGTACCCTAAAACTTAAAGTAAAATAATAATAAAATAAAATAAACATTAAACATATTTAAATTCATTAAACATGAATTAAACATGCATATAACTTTGGAGAGTATTGACTTTTTTACTATTTAGTTTTTCAGTTCATGAGCATGATCTCTCTCCTCTTTTATTTAAAATTTTTTTGGTTTATTTCATCAGTGTTTTTTAGTTCATTGATTTCTGCTGTTATCTATATTATTTCTCTGTTTCTGTTTGCTCTGGGTTGTTTTGCTCTTCATTTTTTACATTTGGAAGTTTAAATTGTTTACAGTTTTCTTGTTTTCTAAATTAAATATTTAGTTCTATAAATTTTCTTCTCAGCACTGTTTTAGCTGTGATATACAAATTTTGATGTGTTGTGTTTTCATTTTTATTTAGTGTTGTAAAACTAAATTCCGTTGAGACTTCCTCTTTGATCCATCAATTATTTAGAAGCACGTTGGTTAGTCTCTAAGTGTTTGGAGATTTTCCTGTTACCCTTCTGTTATTGATTTTTAGTTTTATTCCACTGTGGCCAGAAAATAAACTATGTATTGTTTCAATTATCTTAAAATTGTTAAAGTTTGTTTTATCTTCCACAATATGATGTATCTTGGTATATACTCCATAGGTGCTTAAAAAAGCATGTTATTCTACTGTTAATGGGTGGAGTGTTCTACATATGTCAATTAGATCTTATTAACTGATTGTTGCTGAATTCTTCTTTATCTCTGCTGATTTTTGGTCTAGTGTTCTTTTAAATGCTGACAGACGAGGTGTTGAAGTTTCCAACTATAATTGTAGATTTGTCTATTTCTCTTTTCAGCTCTATCAGTTTCTTGCTCACATATTGCACCTATGTTGTTCGGTGGATGCACAATTAGAATTGCTATGTCTTCTTTGTGGGCTGACTCCTTTATTATTATGTAACATTCTTCTTTGTCTCTGGTAATTTTCTTTGCCCTGAAGGCTATTTTATCAGATATTAATATCTGATAAATACTCTATCATATATTAATAGAATTGAAGAAGCTACTTCTGCTTTTGATAAACATTTTCATAATCTCTTTTTCCATCCTTTTAATTTCAACCTACTTAGATTGCTATGTTTGAAGTTTTTTTCTAGAGAGCATATAATTGGGTCATAATTTTTCATTTTTAAGATGATACTTAATAATATATGTATTTGTGGAGTATGTGATATTTTGATACATACAGATAATGTGTAATAATACAACTAGGAGAATTGACATATTCATTATCTCAAATACTTTTTTTTTTTTTTTTTTTGAGATGGAGTTTCACTCTTGTTACCCAGGCTGGAGTGCAATGGTGCGATCTTGGCTCACAGTAACCTCTGCCTCCTGGGTTCAAGCAATTCTCCTGCCTCAGCCTCTGGAGTAGCTGAGATTACAGGCATGAACCACCACACCTGGCTAATTTTGTAATTTTAGTAGAGATAGGGTTTCTCCATGTTGGTCAGGCTGGTCTCGAACTCCTTACCTCAGGTGATCTGCCTGCCTTGGACTCCCAAAGTGCTGGGATTACAGGCGTGAGCCACTGCACTCAACCTCAAACACTATTTCTTTGTGTGAAACCATTAAAAATTCTCTTCTAGCTATTCTGAAATATAGAGTAAATTATTGCTAACTGTAGTCACCCCGCTATGCTACAGAACACTAGAACTTTTCCTCCTATCTAACTACTTTTTGAACCTGTTAATCAAGCCCTCCCTACACCTACTTGTCCCCCTACACTTTCCAGCTTCTTATAACTACTATTTCACTCTATAATATGAGATCAACTCTTTTTGGCTCCCACATATGTTAGAACACATGGTATTTGTCTTTCTGTGCCTAGTTTATTTCACTTAACATAATGTCCTTCAGGTTCATCCATGTTACCACAAATGACAAGATTTCATTCTTTTTTATGGTTGGATAATATTCCATTGTGTACATATACCACATTTTATTTGTTCATTGTTCTATTGACAGGCAACTAGGTTGTTTCCATATCTTGATTATTATAAATAGTGCTGCAATAAACATGGAGGGGCAGATATGTTTTTGATATACTGATATTCTTTCCTTTGGATATGTGCCCAGTGGTAGAATTGCTGGATGATATGGTATTTGTATTTTTAGTTGCTTGAGTAACTTCCATACTGTTTTCCATAATGGCTGTACTAGTTTACATTCCCATCAGTGGTGTTTAAGACTTCTGCTTTCTCTTCATTACCAGCACTTGTAAACTTTGATGTTTTCGTAATAGTCATTTTAACTGGGATACTATGATATCTCATTGTGGTGTTGATTCACATTTCCATGATAATTAGTGATGTTCGGCATTTTTTCATATATTTGTTGCCATTTGTATGTCTTCTTTGAGAAATATCTATTCATATCATTTGTCTGTTTTAAAATTGGATTATTTATCTTTTTGTTGTTGAGTTGAGTTCCTTATACATTCTGGATATTAATCCCTGTTGGATGGATAGTTTGTAAATACTTTCTCCCATCCTGTAAGTTGTCTCTTCACTTTGTTGTTTCCTTTGCCATGAAGAAGCGTTTTAGTTTCACATAACCCCATTTGTCTATTTTTGCTTTTGATGCCTGTGCTTTTGAGATCTCATCTAGAAAGTCTTGGCCTAGACCAATGTCCTGAAGCATTTTCCTTAAATTTTCTTCTTATAGTTTCATAGTTTGGGGTCTTACATTTAAGTCTTTAATCACATCAAGTTGATTTTTGTAATAGTGAGAAATAGGGATCTAGTTGCATTCTTCTGCGTATGAATATCCAGTTTCCCCAGCCCCACTTATTGAAGAAACTGTCCTTTCTCCATTGTATGTTCTTGGTGACTTTTTCAAAAATCATTTGGCTGTAAATATGTAAATTTATTTCTGGGTTCTCTATTCTGTTCAGTTGGGCTATGTATCTGTTTTTATACCAGTACCATGCTGTTTTGGTTACTATAGCTTTGTAGTATATTTTGTGTGTGGTGCCTACAGCTTTGTTCTTTTTGCTCAAATTGCTTTGTCTATTTGGGGTCTCTTCTGATGTCATATAAATTTTAGGATGGTTTTTTCTATTTCTGTGAAGAATATTATTGTTATTTTGATAGGGATTGCATTAAATATGTAGTTTTCTTTGGGTAGTAAGGACATTTTAACAATATTAATTCTTCCAATCCATGATGATAGGATAGCTTTAAATTTTTGGTGTCCTCTTCAATTTCTTTCATCAGTGACTTATAGTTTTCACTGAAGAGATCTTTCATCACTTTGGTTAAATTTATACCTAGGTAATTTTTTTGCACCTGTTGTAAATGGGATTGCTTTCTTGATTTTTTTTTCAGATGGTTTGCAATTGGTGTATAGAAATGATACTGACTTTTGTGTGTTGATTTTCTATTCTGCAGCTTTACTGAATTTGTTTATTGGGTCAAACAGATTTTGGCAGGGTCTTTAGGCTTTTCTAAACATAAGATTATGTTGTCTGCAAACAGGGACAAGTTGACTTCCTCATTTTCAATTTGAATGACCTTAATTTATTTCTCTTGCCTAATTGCTCTGAGTGGGAATTTGAGTACTATATTGAATAAAAGTGGCACAAGTGGGCATTCTGGTGTTCTACCAGATCTTAGAGGAAAGGATTTCAACATTTCCTATTTCAGTATGATGTTAGCTGTGAGTTCGCCATTTGTGACTTTTATTGTTTTGAGGTACATTTGTTCTATGCTTAATTTGTTCAGTTTTTATCAAGATGTTAAATTTTATTAAATGTTTTTCCTCTGTCTATTGAGAAGATCATATGATTATTGTCCTTCATTCTGTTGATATGATCTATCACATTTATTGACTTATGTATGTTAAACCATCCTTCAATCCCTGGAATAAATCCTACTTGATCATGGTGTATAATCTTTTTGATGTGCTGTTGGATTTGATTTGCTAGTATTTTTTCTTAGAACATTTGCGTCTATGTTCATCAGTGATATTGGCCTGTAGTTACCTTTGTTTGTCCTTTTCTGGTTTTGAGATCAGGGTAATGCTGGCCTCATAGAGTGTGCTTAGAAGAATTCCCTTCCCTTCATTTTTTGGAAAAGTTTGAGAAGAATTAATGTTAATTCTAAAAGTTTGGTGGAATTCAGCAGTAAAACCATCCAGTCCTGAACTTTTCTTTGTTGGGAGTCTTTTTATTACTGATTCAATCTCATAACTTGTTATTAGTCTGTTCACGATGTATGCATACAGGAATGTGTCCTTTTCTTCTATGTTTTCCAATTTTTTGCATATAGTTGTTCATAATAGTCTCTAACAATCAATTGTATTTCTGTGGTATTGATTGTAAAGTCTCCTTTATAGTCTCTGATCTTCTTTATTTAGGTCCACTTTTTTATCTTAGCCTACCTAAAGGTTTGTCAATCTTGTTTATCATTTAAGAAAACCAACTTTCATTTCACTGATCCTTTGGGGTTTTCTTTAGTCTCTATTTTGTTTAGTTCTACTCTAATCTTTATTATATTTTCTCCTTCTATTTGAGTTTGGTTTGTTCTTACTTTTTTCATTTCTTGAGCTGCATTGTTAGGTTGCTTATTTCCAGTACTTTTTTTGATGTAGGCATTCATTGCTATAACTTCCCTCTTAGTATTGCTTTTGCTATATCCCATAGGTCTTGGTATGCTGTGTTTTCATTTTTATTTGTTTCAATAAATTATGTAAATTTCCTTCTTAATTTGTTGCCCATTGGTTGTTCAGGAACATGCTGTTAAATTTCCATGTGTTTGTACAGTTTCCAAAATTCCTTTTGTTACATATTTTTAGTTTATTCTACCTTGGTCAGAAAGGATACTTGATACAACTGATTTTTAAAAATTTGTTGAGACTTGCTCTGTAGCCTAACATATGTTCTATTCTGGAGAATGTTCCATGTGCTAATTAGTAGAATGCGTATTCTGCAGCTGTTGGAGTAAATGTTGGTTAGGCCCATTTTGTCTAGAATGTAATTTAACTCTGATGTTTCTTTGTTGGTTTTCTGTCTGGATGATCTGTTGGTTGCTGAAAGTGTGGGTGCTAAAGTCCCCTACTAATATTGTATTGCAATCTATCTCTCCCTTTAGATCTATTACTATTTGCTTTATATATTTGATGCTTCAGTGTTGGGTGCATATATATTTACAAGTGTTGTATCCTTTTGCTGAATTGACCCATTTATGATTATTATATAAATACCTTCTCTGTTTCTACAGTTTTTGACTTAAAGTCTATTTTATCTGATATAAATATAATTACTGCTATTCTCTTTTGCTTTCCATTTGCGCGAGGTATCTTTTTCCATCCCTTTAGTTTCAGTCTATGTGTGTCCTTCAGGTAAGGTGAGTCTCTTTTTGGCAGCATATACTTGGGTCTTGTTCTTTAATCACTCAGATGTGTTATCATTTTTAATCCACCCTGCTAATTTCTGTCTTTCAGTTTTGCAGGCCACTCACATTTAATGTAATTATTGATATGTTAAGAGTTTGTCTGCTATTTTTTCTTTTCTGTTTGTTCTGTTTTTCATTTCTGTTTTTTTTAAAATGCCTTCCTGTGGATTAGTTGACATTTTAAAAATAACATGATGATTTATCTTTGTTTTAAATGTATATTTTTGTATAGCTTTTGAGTGGTTTCCTGAAGTTTTACATTACATATACATAACTTATTGCAATCACTGTAACAGTTCTAGTGGAATATAGAAACCCTACCCCCTTTACCTCCACATTTATAATAAAATTGTCTTAATATAAAATAATTATCTTAAATATTTCCTATACAAACATTTAGAACTGCATTGAATAGTGTTAGAATTTTTGCTTTTCTGTCAAGCATAATCCACAAATCCAAGAGGAGAAGGAAAATTTACCCATATTTTTACTCTTGCAGTTGTTCTTTCTTTTTTCTTCATGTTTGGAAACCTCTCTTATCATTTCCTTTCTGTTAAGAGAATTTCCTCTACTTATTTTTTCAGGGTAGGTCTTTTTGGTGACAAAATTCTCTTAATTCTGCCTTCCTATGAAACTGACATGATTTCTTTTCCATTCCTGGAAGAGTATTTTTGCTGGATATATAAATCTATATTGGTGTTTTTTTTCTTCCAGCATTTGGAATATGTGGTGCCACATCCTTACATCCTCCATGGTTTCTGATGAGAATTTACAATGATTTAAATGGTTTTTACTCTGTAGGTAAGATGGTGTTTCTTTCTTGCAGCTTCTACAATTTTTTTTGTCTTAGTTTTCAGAAGTTTGATGTGTCTTGGATTTCTTTGGGTTCATTCTCTTTGAGATCCTCTTAATTTTTGAAACTGTAGGCATATGTCTTACACCAAATTAAAAAGTTATCAATCATAATTTCTGGGAGTACTTTTTAAGTCTTGCTTTATTGTCTTGTCTTTCTGGGACTCTGATGACACAAACAGATCTTTTGTTATAGTCTCACAGGTTCCTGAAGTTCATTTGTTTTAAGCTTATTTTTTCTCCATTTTCCAGATTAAGTAACTTACGTTGTTCTATCCTGAAGTTTGCTGATTCTTTCCTCTGTGCCCGCTATTTTGCTATTAAGCCCATCCATTGAAATTTTTGTTGTTTGAAAATTTCAGTTATTGTATTTTTCAGTTCCAGAAGTTCCATTTGGTTCTTCTTTATATTTCTTTTCTGAGACTTTTATATTTCTTCACTGGGACTTTTCATTTTACTTTAAAAAAATTGTTTTAAGAACATTTGTAATTGCTCTTTGAAGCATTTTTATTATGACTGCTTTAAAATCCTTGTCAGATAATTCTAATATCTCTGTCATATTCATATCTCTATTGATTGTCTTTCTTCATTACAGTTGAGATTTTCTCAGTTCTTAGTATGCTGAATAATATTTTATTGAAACAAGGTCATTTTGGGTATTATGATTCTGAACTTTATTTAAGCCTTCTGTTTTAGCTGTGTGTGTGTGTGTGTGTGTGTGTGTGTGTTTGTGATGCCACTTCAGCAGAGGTAGAAAGGGACACTGTCTTCTTAGTGTAAGGTTGGGTAGGCATCAAGATTTCCTACTTAGCCTCTGTTGTCACCTGAGGAAGTAAGGTCCCCTTATGACTGCTGCTGGCTCCTCACCAGGCCTCTGCTGATACCACCCTGGTAGGAGGAGCAGGAGTGCTTCACTACTGCTCCCCATGTGCCCTCCACTGACATTATGGAAGAGTGACCTCCTTGCTGCTGAGGGATGGTGAATGTCGTGATTCTCCCCTAGGCCTTCTCTGATTAGAGGTGCTTCATTACACTGTTTTCTTTGACATCATCAGGGAAGAAGGAAGGTGTCACTGGCAGGAGTTCTGGCTTCCTACTCAGTCTTCTCTGACTTCACTTCAGCAAGGTTGTTGAGGTGCCTTGTTACTTCCTGGTAAACATCTAGAGTCCCCACTCAGTCTTTCCTAGCAAGAGTGGAATTGGGGTCTCTGTTTTTACTGTGATGTTTGGCTAGAGTAGAACAGTTATTGTCTTAAAGTATTCTGTCTTGGTAGGCTGGCTGTCCCTTTTGTGATACCTTGGTTAGAAAATGGGGCTTTTGTTTAGAATTTTTTTATTTTTTTTGTTCCATGTCTATTGATTATCGATGTTTCCATGCTGCTGGTTTCTTCAGCTTCAACTCCAGGATAAATGAGACAAAGAGAAAACCCAGGGAACTCACTGCCTTTTGAGACCTAAGGTCTCCAGCTGGTTGTCTTCTTATCTTCACCTTACGCTTATTTTATATTCAGTTTTTATTTGACTTAATTGGGGAAATAATGAAAAGTATGTCTACTCTTTTTTCCTGGAAGTGAAAGTCTCCTGGTTTGTTCTAACGTATATATTTGCTTTGCCAAATGGAAGGGTCACTTAAATGCAGATGGTGAAACTAAATTGGAAAACAAAACCAAGTTGAATAAAAACTTAGCTGTAAGATGATTTTGTAAACTTAAATGCTATGTCTCTAATTTCTCTAATTTTAACATGCAATGAAGGACTTACTTTTTATTTTAGAGTCTTTTTTCTGAGTTCTGATGGCTAAATTTAAAAGGGCAGTTTTTAGTGCTGAGATATAAATTGCATCCTGGGATTTAAGTAGTTCAGCTACATCCTGATTCTGGTGCTAGTCTTTCATTTGAATATTTCCTCCTCAAACCAGTATGTACTGAGGGTCTATTTTGTGCTCAGCTGTATGGTAGGTTCTTGAGATTCAACTTTGAGATGGCCAGATAGTCACTGCTCTTCTGGACCTAAAAGTCTAGCACCGTGTACTTCTGAGCTCTGCCAACAACTTCCTGTGACATCCTAGATAAATCTTTTGTTGTTGTTTTTTTTTTTTGCTTTCAGTTTAAAATCTTTAAAATGAGGTGGATGGATTAAACTAGAATCCATTTTGGGTTATTAAATCCATTGAGAATATGATTAAAGCCATGTTCTTCAGAAAAATGTCGCATGCCTGTCCAAATATATAACACGTACACATAGTATGACATAAAATTTTGCAGGATTCACAGTGAATCATTAGGTTAGAAACTTATCTATTATTTGTTGTCCAAGAGACCTTTGAATTATATCATTTTATGCTTTTAAATATTATACAAATTTCTTGAGACCAGAAAGCAATCATAAGAAAACTTGCTGGAATTTAGGAGTTGTTCTAAACAATTTACATGAATTTTCTCACTTTATCTTCATAGCAAATTTTATTAAGCAGATATAATAAATGAATAAACTGTAAAGGAACATTAAAGAGAAGATCTTTTCTCTTATATACTTAGATGAGTCTAAAGGGATATATTGTGCCTTATAAATTCAAAATTAACAAAATTCTTAAGTTGAAATTTCCTACAGCGGTGATATAAAAATAGGAATTGAGGGAGACTAAAGTAGGTAAGGGGATATTAGTCATTTGTAAAGGAGAAGATATAAATATTATCAGCTTGAAGCATTGTAAGAAAAAATAAATAAAAGTATGAGTCCTAAAAAGTTTGAGGCTTACTAGTGGGAAAACAGAAATAGAATTAGTAACTTTAAAAATAAACTTCTAATGAAAAATAAGAAATGATCTTTAAAATAAAAATTAAAAATGATACATTTAAGAATAATGTTAAATGGCAGAAATGTGCCTCAATTAATTCAATATTATAAATAATATGAATAAAATAAACATACTGATCAGCAGACAGGGATTCTCAAATTAAATTAAAACAAAAACAAAAACATCACCCAGCTATATAATGTTGGAAAAAGATACACTTCAAATAAAAGGACAGAGAATCAAGAAAAATAAAGGATAGAAGAAGACATGCCACACAAATATGAATCAAAAAAAGAGCATTTCAGATATGCAAGATTTTAAAATTCACAGGGAATGAAGAGAGATGCTGCATTTAAATTTAAAAAATAATCTACAAGCATTCACAATTTTGAGAGCAAAATGCACAAAGCAATGGATGACAGAAACAAGAGAGAGAAGTAAAAAGTTATTGGAGATTTTAAATCACTGCTCTCAGAAACTGATGTACTATATCCAATCAACATAAACTGAAATGGAGAAGATGACAATAAAATAATTACATTATACACACAAATTTTTATAGAACTTTTCACCCAAACACAGAATATACATTTTTGTTCTAGAATTTATCAGTCACAGAAACAGATCATATGCTATAGACCAAAGAAATTCTCATTATATTCCTACTGTCTGAATTCTAGACAATATTCTCTAACTTCAATGTAATACAATTTAAAATTAATAGAGTTAACTGAAAAAAAAAGATTATCGTGTCTGAAATCTAAGAAGAAGCAAAACAAAACAAAATCCACTACCAGGTAGACCGTGGGTAAAATAGAAAACAAAAGGAGGAATTGCAGCAGACTTCTTGCTTAATGACAATGAAAGCCATTTATGTCAGCATTTGCGGGATGTAGCTAACACAGTTCTCAGAGGACAGTTTATAGCTTTGAATATATTCTCAAAATAAAGATTGAAAATTAATAAGCTAAGCAGTTATTTAAAGATGGTAGAAAAAGGAAAATAGAGCAAGCCTCCCCAAATAAGAAATATGGCAATATGAAGATAAAGGCATAAATCGATAAAATGGAGATGAGTATAACAATAAACAAATACAGATCTTAACAAACAAAAGTCAGACTTTTTAGATGACTAATAAATAACCCTCTCTGGTATCAGTGTTTTTCAAAAAATAGGGAAAAAGGGAGATGAAATAAAGAATACAGAATATAGGGACAAATTAAATATCAGTCATATTCTAATATATTTGCAAACCTAGAAAAAAATGTTTATAAAAAACGTTAAAATGTACATAAACTTGTATTATTTAAAGAAATTAAAGTGATAATCAATTCACTCCTACTCCAAAATGACACGCATAGAGGGTTTTAGAGATGAAGTAAGGAATATGCAGTTGTTATACATGTTGTCCTAAAAAGTCAAAAATGATGAAGTCTGGACACATTATTTTGCGAAGCTAGTATAATTCTTTTTTTTTTTTTTTTTTTTTTAGAGATGGAGTCCACTGTGTTGCTCAGGCTGGAGTGCAGTGGGACAATCTTGGCTCACTGCAACCTCAGCCTCCCAGCTTCTAGCAATTCTCCTGCCTCAGCCTCCCGGGTAGCTGGGATTACAGGTGCACACCACCATGCCCGGCTAATTTTTTGTATTTTAGCAGAGACAGGGTTTTGCCATGTTGCCCAGGCTGGTCTTGAACTCCTGAGCTCAGACAATACACCTGCCTTGGCCTCCCAAGGTGCTAGGATTACAGGCATGAGCCACTGCGCCTGGCTGAGGCTAGTATAATTCTAACAGCCAAGTCACACGAAGCAAGTACATGACAAAAATAATAGTACAAGTCAACTTCTAACCTTAATTTTTTAAATCTTCAATAAAATACATCCTATTTGTTTCTGAAAGTGTATTAAAATGACCATGACTAAAGGATGGCTTAAAATAAGAAAACCCAGCAATATAATGCAACTTCTTCTTAATAGACTAATAGAGTTTAAGGTTGCAATAGTAATAGAGAAAACATGCGGTAGATTTCAACGTGGGGAGATGAGGATGGTTAATGGGTACAAAAAAATATTAATAGAAAGAATGTATAAGATCTAGTATTTGATAGCACAACAGGGTGACTATGGTCAATAATAATTAAATTATACATTTAAAAATAGCTAAAGAATATAATCGGATTGTTTGTAACACGAAGGATAAATGCTTGAGGGGATGGATGCACCATTTTATATGATGTGATTATTTCACATTGCTTACCTGTATCAAAACATCTCATGTTCCCCATAAAAATATACACCTACTATGTACCCATACAAGCTAAAATTAAAAATTAAAAAATTTAAAAAGCGAAAAAGAAGTTCAACATCCATTTCTGGAAAAAAAAAAAACTTTAGAAAACCAGACTATAAAGGAATTTCCGTAATCTGATAAAGTTTATCTACCAAAATTCATTGAAAACATCATTTTAATGAATAAGCTTTAGAAGATTTTAGAACCTTTTTTTTTTTTTTCAGGTCAGGACAAAGAAAAGAATTACCACCATAACAACCATTATTCAAAACATCTGGGGCTGCACTGTGGCTCATGCCTGTAACCCCAGGAGTTTGGGAGGTCAACGTGGGTGAATCACTTGAGGTCAGAAGTTTGGGACTAGCCCAGCCAATGTGGTGAGACCCCATCTCTACTAAAAATACAAAAATTAGCCATTAGTGGTGGCACACACCTGTAATCCCAGCTACTAAGGAGGCTGAGCAGAATTGCCTGAACCAGGAAGGCTAAGGTTGCAGTGAGCCAAGATCATGCCACTGCACTTCAGCCTGGGTGACAGAGTCAGTGAGACTCTGTCTCAAAACAAAAACAAAAACAAAAAAACAAAAAACATTTGGAAAGCAGTAAGAGAATAAAAATCAATGACAAAAATATTCATTACATAGAAACCCAGAGGAAACCCTCAGAGAGAGGGTTTCAAGAGAAAACCCTCAGAATTAATAAGGGAGTTCAGCAAGCTTGCCAGAAACAAGAATAAGTTATAAAAACCACTAATGTGTACCTACTAAAGCAAATTTCTATTCAAAAGTATAAGATAATTTGAATTGTCAAATTTTCTACCTTGTGGCTGGGTCCGGTGGCTCACGCCTATAATCCCAGCACTTTGGGAGGCCAAGGCAGGCGGATCACCTGAATCAGGAGTTCAGGCCCAGTCTGACCAACATGGTGAAACTCCGTCTCTACTAAAAAAAAAAAATACAAAAAAACTTAGCTGGGTGTGGTAGTGGCACCTGTAATCCCAGCTACTTGGGAGACTGAGGCAGGACAGTCGCTTGAACCCAGGAGATGGGGGTTGCAGTTAGCTAAGATCATGCCACTGCACTTCATCCTGGGCAACAGAGTGAGACTCCATCTCAAAAAAAGAAAAAAAAATTCTACCTTGAATTATCAACTAAACTGGAATTATCTCTTAGCTAACTTAATAAAGACTATACAGGATATTTATGAAAAACATTAAATTTTATTCTAGGACATAAAAGGAGGCCTACATACGGATCACGCCCAGGGTTGGGGTAATTCAACATTAGAATGTTATCAATATGTCTCAAACTAAGTTGAAAATTAATGCAATTCCAACTAAAATTCAAGGTTTTTTTAAAAAAAGATTCTAAAATATGTATGGATAAATAAAGGTCTGTAGATATTAAATAATAGTTTGAAAGAGAAGAGCACGAAGATTCTTCCTGCCAGGTATTAAGAAATATTAAAAAACAGTAGTAATTAGGAGAGTATGGCAATAAAATAGGGGCAGGACAGAAGACAAGGGGAGCAGATCAGAATACTCATGTGGACTCCTGGGTGCCTCCAGGAACTTGGCATATTACAAAAATAGCATCACAAATCAATGAAAGAACTGATGATTTGGTAAATAACCTCACTGTATGGCAAATTAAAATTTAATTGCTACTTCCCTTAAAATAAAAAATAAACTCTATATGGAATAAGAATTAAATGTGAAAGTTAAAAGTATAGAATTAATGAAGAAAGTGTAAATAATATCTTTATGACTTTGGAATAGGAAAGGATTTCTTAATCAAGACTCCAAAACGTAAACTCTAAAGAGAAAAACCAATGACTTAGCTTGGGCATCAAAATTAAACATTGGCTCTCAAAGGTGACCAAGTTAACAGGCAGGGGACAGCCAGCCACTCCAGGAGGTGAGTACTACCCTTACTCCCACTTTACAGATGAGGACAATGAGGCTAATTAACTTGCCCAAAGTCCCACAGCTAGTTAAGTATAGGGCTGAGATTGGAACCCCGACAACCTGGCTGAATCCAGTCTGTGCCCTTAACTGTAGTTACACAGCCTTCTGGGATTTTTCTTGCTGATGTCAAAGGAAGAGAGAATGTCAGGGAAGAAAGGGTCAATGATGTCAGAATACTGCAAAGATAGCAAGGAGAGGCTACTGAATACTCCAGCGATTTCTGAAAACATCGTTTCAGGGAGGGGCAAAGATGAAGGCTATAATGGGGTTGTAGGGAAATGACCAGCCAGTGGGAAAACTCAACCTTGTAAACTCTAACTCTAGAAAGTTTGAAAAGGAATCATCTTTCTTCTTAATATGAGCCACTGTAGTGTTTTGGGGTTTGCACTGTAATAGTATATTTTTAAAATTGTTTGGATAATGCTATTGATTGTGAACAATACAACACTTATAAAATTCATGATCCTTACTCTCCAGAACAGATTCTCCACAAATTCAGGGTGTCTGGCGAGTTATGGCCAAAGCCATTCTCAATAAATTGGTTTTCAAACTAGCATCTCCAACTAATATTTTCCACAATGTGCAACCCCCATTCTTGTTTGCAGTAAGGCGTTGGAATGAAACCATACTCTGTTTGTTCTCCAGCTCACATTATGACCTCCTATAAAAAGAATTAATATTCATAAATCTTTTTTACTGCACTAATCTCAGTGTTTTAAAGTGGTGATTACCACCTGACATGGGGGCAGGCCAAAGACTAAAGGACTCTTCAGAGAGCACAAGACCCTATTCCCTCATGAGTGTTCAAAGAGGAAAGTGATGGAAGGATTCGCATGTTGAACCTAGGCATAAACATGAACATTTTGAGGAGGCTTTCTGTAAGTTCTCTAGATACCTTGGGGTAAAAGTGTCCTGAAATTTTTTTGGTAGTGTCTGGGAACACAAGCAGGAGTATTAAGCATGGGTTATGTAACATGGAACACACCAGATGGCTAACTTTTCTGAAATTGTCCAGATGGGTCCTACAGTTTGAAGAGCTTAGAAATGTCTCCCGTGATATCCATGTTTTCTGTAATTAAAGCTTCCTCGGGCTCTGACAGCTGAGCAGTAGATTGGTTTTGACTATCCATAGCCAAAGCTACTAGGAGAGCCCACTGGCTTCATAATCCTAGCCGAGGAGAGGTAGACCTTGTCCAACAGGAAACTGAATATGCTGGAAACCAGAATAAAATGGCACATAAAAGCAGGGAAACTGGGGAGAGAATCATTACAGGCTTTGCATATGATTCTACTGGGTTAGTGCAAATGTGATTGCAGTTTTTGCAATTACTTTTAATGGCAAAAACTGCAATCATGTTTGCACCAATCTAATAATTAGAAGAATAAAAAAGTAGGATGGTGCATGTTGTTGAAGATCCTTGTTTTCAGTTCAGGGTCCAGGGTTATCAAGAGTGGGGATGTCAACCAGGAGGAGGGCTCATTCATTCAGTAAATATTTATTGAATTTCTATTATGTCAGAGAGCACCAGGCAAGGCACTGGGGGATGTAACGGTGAGCAAAGCAGAGCTTAAAATTGAGTGGACAAGACGGATAAAGAATGAGAAGAAAGAAAGTGCAATCTGAGATAAATGCTTTAAGAAAAGTAACAGCTTTAGAGAACTAGTGAAGGAAGCTAATCATGTCTTGGGCATCAGGAAAATTCTAAAGAATTTGGAGGAGTTCAGAAGATGAGTGGGATGGAGAAGCCATTCCAGGCAGAGGAACAAAAATGTACAAAGGCCCTCTGGTGGGAGGGCACAAAGAACTGGGAGGGAAAGGGAGTTCTCTCTGGGGTCAAAGAGGGGAAGGAGTTGATGAGTAGTGAGAGGAGGAGAAAACAAGGTGAGCATCTATATTTGCTCACATCCCTCAACTTACCACAGCTTGAATTCTTCCACATCGCTTTTCTGACACTGCTGCCACCCAGTTTATCAGTGACCTCCACAATGCTTACCTTGGTAGGAGCAGTTCAATTCTTATCTCACATGACTGTATGGCTTGGTGGAATCGGACAATGCTGCTCACTATCAACTCCTGAGACTCCCTTCTCCCACTTTCTAGACTGAGCCTTCTTGGATTCCTTTCAAGGAATGTCTCAGCCCAACCCTTAGTTGTTGACCTTCTCCTGTGTCCTGTTTAATAGATTCTCTTTTTCTTTAGGTACTCCACTGTGTCCATTGGAGACAGTGAGACAACCCCACTCTGTCCCACAGTTGTTCACATCCATGGGCTAATGTCTTGGTTTGAATTAATCCCCAAATAGGCCCTGATCAGGAAGTGAAGACAACATGACTGTGGAGAAGAGAGCTGGGAAGGGAAGATGGTCAATGATGAGTGTATTCTAGGCCAGCTTCCCCAGTGAGTGAGTAGAGTTAATGCTGCTGAGGATCTCTGGGAGGGGTTGGAGAACACACCCTTCAGAGTGATCCTGCCTGAGAGGTGAGGGAGCCGGGGTATTTAAACACAACTACCAACCATTAAACATCATTGGTTAGGAGGTGCTCCTGGAATATGTTAATTCCAGCAAGAGGAAAGCATCAGGCACAGCAATACAGGTGTTGGCTCTCGGGAGTTGAGTCTATGTGTCTTGAGTGATGAGGATGGGAGAGTACGGGTTGAGCTGAAAAAATTCACTACAGCCCTTTCAACCAAATGTTTTAAACATGGCATTGCCAGGAACACTCAAACAGATGAAAGGACATTGGAGGAAGCAGCGTGAGAGCATGCTGCAAACTGCAAGCTGCAAGCACCAACTGGCTATGGTCACTCATGAAGATCAGATGGTTAACTCAGTTGGTAGAAATGCAAGATCATGTCCCACCCCACTCTCAACTGCTTCCTGACTTTCTATTGCAATGAATAGTCCCATCATCTCACAGTTGTCTAGATCAAAACTCTCAGTGACGTCCTTGACTCCTCCCTGTAACTTGCCTCTCATATCTATTCAGTTGCCAGATTCAATCGACTGTAGTTCTTGAACACTTTTGAAATCCATCCACTTCTTTTCATCCCTGTCCACCACCCTGGTGAGACTGCAATCATCTCTCACTTGGACATCAACAGCTGACTCCTTTTCTCCCATCCCCATTGCTCTGTTTCCAAAAGTGAGCCTCAATCCATTCTCCACTTGGTAGCCAAAACTACCTTTTAAAGTTCAAATATGATCAGATTTGTTCCTTGCTCAAATCCCTTCAAAGTCTGCATCTCTGCTTTCTAGAACCCACTTTCCCTCCCTGGCACCCACCTCCCTTGTATGAGGAGTCTGCATGACCTGGCCTGCCTTAACTTCCTGGGACACACATCTCATTTTCTTCTTTGTGAATTCATGCTCCAACCAAAGGGAATCCCTGGATGGGCTCCTTCCTTCTGTCCTCTGGACCTGGTTTATGCAATTCCCTCTGCCTGGAATGGTCTTTTTTCCCCCTGGCCTCTCTGAGTGTGGGTAATCCTACTCACCTGGTCAAAACTCACAAGGGACATCACTTCCTTCAGGAGGATTTCACTGATCCCCAGTTCTGGGCAAGGTGTCCCTTGTCCCTTTCACATGTCTATTGAGTATGGACTCTGATGAACAAAAGAGGCTACCAGATTCTCCCTAGGGAGCTCATTTCCTGATGCTCAAGACCTCCAGTGTCCTCAACCCAGAGACAGGTCTGTGGCACATACCTGAGAGTGAGAGAGCCAACTGAGGGTAGGGTCAGCTCTGAGACGTTCTCAAAGCAGGGAGGAGGCCTGGTGTGCTGATTGAGGAGCTACAGATTCCTCTCCAGGAAAGGGAAAAAGGTGCTGTGATGGTTAATATTAGGTGTTAACCTGATTGGATTGAAGGATGCAAAGTATTGTTTCTGGGTGTGTCTGTGACAGCGTTACCAGAGGAGACTGACATTTGACTCAGTGGACTGGAAGAGGAAGACCCACCCTCAATGTGGGTGGGCACCATCCATTTGGCTGCCAGTATGGCTAGAAAAAGCAGGTAGAAGAGGGTGGAATAAGCTGGATTGCAGAGTTTTCTGGCTTTTATCTTTCTTCTGTGCTAGATGCTTCCTGCCCTTGAATATCAGACTCCAGATTCTTTGGCCTTTGGACTCTTGGACTTACACCAGTGGTCTGCCAAGGGGCTCTCAGGCCTTTGGTCACAGAATGGAGGCTGCACTGTTGGCTTCCCTACTTTTAAGGCTTTGGGACTCGGATCGAGCCACTACTGGCTTCCTTGCTCCTCAGCTTGCAGGTGGCCTATTGTGGGACTTCACCTTGAGATCGTGTGAGTCAATTCTCCTTAATAAACTCCCTTTCATATGTACATCTATCCTATAATTTCTGTCCCTCCAAAGAACCCTAACACAGGGGCCCATCACAGTTGTGCCTCTATGGTCCCTGCAATAGTTCTATGTCAGGTGGCAGAGCTTCTGCAACCTGGAGCTTCTTTCCAGAATGCATTTCCTTGACAGACAGCGATGCACCTGCTCTGACAGGGATGGGACAGGGCCAGGAGTGTTAGAAAAAAGAGGCAGGACAGAGCTGAGAGAAGCAGCAGTACCTGAGCCCTCTTTGCCAGAGAGACCCAAAACGAGCCATTCCCCCAGCAGTGTCAGAGCAGAGGCTGGAGCGGGAGAAGCCGTGTAGTCAGCAGAGTAATAACCCCAACCCCGCTCAGCACATTCTCCAAAAAAGATGTCTTTTCAACAAAACGTTTTAAACACTGCATTGCCAGGAGCATCAGGTTGATGGAAGAACATGAGGGGAAGTGGCATGAGAGCAAGCCCGTACTCTCCGCTACAGAGACAGGAGCCAGACATGCCTTTTCCATGTGCTCATCTCCAAGTCCCAGCCAGTAGGCCACGTGACATCACAGGCCTGCTCTTCCTGAATGATAGGTCCTCACTCGCTTCATTTTGGTAGATCTTCAATTTATAGCTTCACCAAGCTGGCTTTCCTGGGCTGCAGAGTCAAAGAGCCTTCTGCCTAATGACAGTTTTATTTGCCTGTCTTTTGTAGAATTCCAATAGAAAAGATCTTATATTGGGCTTGTCTTTCACCACTAAGCCTGCTTCTCCTCTGCTTTGCCATTCCAGTGAATGTCTCCACGATCTACCCGTTTACCCAAGTGGGAAACCTGGCCAGGGATCCTCAGTGCCGCCTGTCTGCCTCACCTCCCCATATCCAACTGTCACCATATAACTTCCAAACCCCCCACTTGATGCTCCGCCTGTCCCCTCTTCCTGTGTTGAGAACACCACCTCCCCTCACCTGGAAGATTCCAATCACCTCTGCTTCCAGCCTGGCCTCTCTGTGGTGCCTGTAGCTCCCCCATCTCCAGGCTAGTCTTCACTAGAGATCTGGAGGGATCTTGGGTATGTGAACCGTCAGAGAGAAAGATGGGGATGAGGGTGGAGAGGGAGGGAGAAAAAGAGTGAGAGTGCATTACTACTACTACCCTCAGGGTGCCTCGGGGGACTGGGAAAACCTTTGAGTGGCTGTTGACAAATGGCAGCAGGCCCACTCAGGAGGCTGGTTTTCAGAGGAGAGGTCCTCATCACATGATGTTTAGTGAAGATGAGCTCTAAGAAGGAAAGCCTCAAGGGAATTGGGGAAACCGGTGCTTTGAATGCTCTAGAGCCTTGCTTTTCTATTATTCCAGAAGCCTCTAAAAAAATAGCATACTAACTGTGAACAACAACACTAATATGCTGTGGCAGAGAAGGTCAGTGCCATGCCCGGATTTCTTAGGGCCTGTTATCTCTGCTTATCATTTTCTCGCACTCTGTTCCTAGTGTGCATTCACTCCAAGCAACCTGAACCTGAATGTCTTTATAGGTGAGCCTGCTGGAGCCTACCTTGCCTGAATGCACTAAGAGCCACGGTGTCTGGGAGTTTATATCTCCCAGGGACAGCCCTTAAGGAGCCACCTCCCTCTGAGCTGGGTCTGCATTGTTTCCAGAGCTCCCTGGGGGATACAGCCAAAGTCATTTTTGGTGTAACTTTCTTGGTATCTTTGATTCCCTTCCTTCTGGCTTCCCTTTCTCTGGCTTTTCCTGGGATCACCTCCCACTAAATCTCTTTCCCATGAATCCTGGCCTCAGGTTCTGCTTCTGGAGAACTCAGCTCTGGGCACCAGGCACAGACTAAGCACTTTCTGTTTTTTTTTTTTTTTAAAGTCTTTTTATTTTTAGACTTTTTAAATTTCAATGGCTTTGGGGTATAAGTGGTTTTTTATTACATGGAAGAATTATAGTGGCAAATGCTGAGATTTGAGGGCACTTCTCACCCAAGTGGTGTATGTTGTACCAAATATGTAGTTTTTTTTAATCCCACATCCTCCTCCCACCATCCCCTTCCTGAGTCTCCAAAGTCCATTATATCACTATGTATGCTTTTACATATTCATAGCTTAGCTCCCACTTATAAGTAAGAACATACTGTGTTTGGTTTTCCATCCTTGAATAATATACTTCACTTAGAATAATGGCCTCCAGCTCTATCCAAATTGCCACAAAAGACATTATCTTGTTCCTTTTTATGGCTGAGTAGTACTCCCTGGGGTCTATATACCACATTGTCTTTATCCACTCATTGGTCAATGGGCACTTAGGTTGATTCCATATCTTTGCAATTGTGAATTGTACTGCTATAAACATGCTTGTGCAGGTGTCTTTTTCATATAATGACTTCTTTCCCCTTGGGTAGATACCCAGTAGTGGGATTGCTGGATTGAATGGTAGATCTACTTTTAATTCCTTAAGGAATAGCCTTACTACTTTTCATAGGAGTTGTACTAATTCACATTGCCACCAGCAGTACTTAAGTGTTTCGTTTTCACCATATCCATGCTAACATCTATTGTTTTTTGACTTTTTAATGATAGCCATTCTTGGAAGACTAACGTGGTGTCTCAATGTGGTTTTAATTTGCATTTCCCTGATGATTAGCGATGTTGAGCATTTTTTCATATATTTGTTGGCTATGTGTATATTTTCTTATGAGAAATGTCTATTTATGTCATTTGCCCACTTTTTGATGGGATTGTTTCTCTCTTGCTGATTTGCTTCAATTCCTTGTAGATGCTGGATACTAGTCTTTTGTTAGATGCATAGTTTGCAAATACTTTCTACCATTCTGTGGGTTGTCTGTTTACTCGTGATTATTCCTTTTGCTGTGCAGAAGCTTTTTAATTTGATCAGGTCCCATTTATTTATTTTTGTTTCTGTTGCATTGGCTTTTGGGGTCTTAGTCATGAATTCTTAAATTCTTTGCTTGGGCCAATGTCAGAAGCATTTTTCCAAGGTTGTCTTCTAGAATTTTTATGGTTTTTGGGTCTCAGATTTAAGACTTTGATCCATCTTGAGTTTATTTTTGTATAAACAAAAATGTGAGAGATATCTAGTTTCTTTCTTCATGTGGCTAGTCAGTTTTCCCAGCACCTTTTATTAAATAGGTTTTCCTTTCCCCAATTTATAGCTTTGTATTCTTTGTCAAAGATCAGTTGGTTGTAAATATTTGGCTTTATTTTTGGGTTCCCTATTCTGTTCCATTGGTCTGTGTGCCTACTTTTATACCAGTACCATGCTGTTTTGGTAACTACAGCCTTGTAGTATAACCTGAAGTCTGATAATGTAATGCCTTCAGATTTGTTCTTTTTGCTTAGGATTTCTTTAGATATTGAGGCTCTTTTTTGCTTTCATATGAATTTCAGGATTTTTTTTTCTAATTCTGTGAAAAATAATGTTGGTATTTTGATAGGAATTCCATTGAATCTGTAGATTGCTTTGGGCAGTATGGTCATCTTCACAATATTGATTCTTCCAATCCATGAGCATGGGATGTGTTTCCATTTGTGTCTTCTATGATTTCTTTCAGCAGTGTTTTATAGTTCTCTTTGTAGAGCTCTTTCATCTCCTTGGTTAAGTTTATTCCTAGGTTTTTTTTTTTTCTTGTAGCTGTTGTAAAAGGAATTGAGTTCTTGATTTGATTCTCAGCTTAATCATTATTGGTATATAGCAGTGCTGCTGATTTGTGTACACTGATTTTGTAACCTGAGACTTTAACAAATTTGTTTATCAAATCTAGGAGATGAAACACTTTCTAGGCATTACTTTCTCCACCGCATACAGCCTATACCACAAAGTATTCCCACTTTACTGATGGTGAAACACAGGTTCAGAGACATTTGGTAACATTTCCATCTCTCAGCCAGTGCCTGGGAGAGCTTGGGTTCCAACCCCAGTCTGAGCGAGCTCTTGGGCATTTTGTTGTACCACGTTTTCCCTGGGGAACTTCCTTCCACACACATACCACGAGCGAGCATGGTTATTGTGGGGAGTGGTCCCAGGAAACAGGTAAGAGGAGTGGGGAGAGTGCCACAGGGAGAAGGTGGGTTCAAGCTGGCCTCCACAGTGGGTCTTGCCCACATATAGCAGGGGCTTCTGAGGAGTGTGTAGAGAGCATCTCAGAATTGTCTGCCTGAAGGACAAAGGAGGGGAGTATTTATCTTCCAGCTCTGTCTTCTCCTGGTTAAGCGATAGCCATAGGTTACCCATAGGTGTTAACTTCCTCTCAGTGAAGGGAGCATCCATGAAGGGTGTGTGCAGGAGCTTCCAGCAGGCAGCATGTGAAAGCGCTCTCAGTTACACCTGTGTTGCACGGCTGCCACAGCAGTGACTGGATTATCATGTGGTCAAAAGGACCTGGGCCTGGACACAAAGGGCTTCCAGAACACACCTTTTTTTTTTTTTTTTTTAATGTCTAACAAAATCATTGCCTTTTAAAAAGCACCTGCATTTTTTGATCATACCAAGCCCCAGACTAAACACTTTCCACACACCAGCTGGTCCATACCTGGGCAAGTACTGCTATTATTCCCATGGAAACTGAGGCTCAGAATGGTGATGTGACTCATTTGTGGCATGTGGCATTGCTGGGACACGAGCTTGGCCTGCCCATTCCCAGCTCCTTTGCCTCCCTGCCTCTCCCTGCTGCTCCGCAGAGGCCAGGCAGCCACTTTCACAGCCATGGCAGCCTTCCACAGGCTGGGTGGGCTTGGTTCTTACGTGGGGGAATCTCGCCAGAAATCCAGCCAGGGACCGGATGGCGTCTTACAATTCTCTGTATCCCCCAAGCTGCCTAGCACTAAATAAATACTTGCTGACTGATTGACTCCTTCCGGCCCTGCTTCCAAGTTTCCTTGGGCCCCTTCTCGAGGCAGCCTGGCCCCCACCCTGGCCTTTTGGACTCCCCCATTCCTACCAGCTCCTGAAATCTGAATTGGCAGTGGAGGGAGTGTTGCGTTTTGAGAGATATGAGCTGGTGACAGAAGGGGCTTGGCAGTGAGAGTGGGTGGGCAGTTGAGCTGTGAGAGGGGTCTTGACATTCCTTGTCCCAGAGGCCTCAAAACAACCTGAAATCAAGAAAAATGTGCGTTGATAACTGCTGAAACATTACTGGGAGACCACATAATGTAGCAGTTAAGGGCACAGGCTCCAGATCAGGCATCCTGGGTGCCAGTGCTGGCTCCAACTATCCAAGTATCACTTTACTTATCTGTGCCTCGGCATCTTCAACTGTAAACTGATCATAATAACCACCTTGTAGGGCTATTGCTTGAGTTAAAAATTAATTAATATAATGCCTAGCAAGTGGTAAGTGCCCAATAGATACTAACTGTCATGGTTGCTATTACTGCGTTGCCAGCATTTATAACCCTGCAAGGTCAATTTACCACTCGCATTCTACAGTTGAATAAACAAGGCTCTGAGAAGGTAAATGTCTTGTACAAGTACTAGAGTTTAAATTCCAATGAGGGTTGGACTGACTCTGACGTCCACGTACTTATACTACATCTGTGCTTACGTGTTTTAATCATTTATCAATTAGTTATTATTTCAGTACTAATGAGATCTATTTATCATTATTGCCCATCATACTTTTTATTTTTTTTTTTTTGAGACGGAGTCTTGCTCTGTTGCCAGGCTGGAGTGCAGTGGTATGATCTCGGCTCGCTGCAACCTCCACTTTCTGGGTTCAAGTGATTCCCCTGCCTCAGCCTCCCAAGTAGCTGGGACTACAGGTGCATGCCACTATGCCTGGCTAATTTTTTTGTATTTTAGTAGAGACAGGGTTTCACCATGTTGGCCAGGATGGTCTGAATCTCCTGACCTTGTGATCTGCTCGCCTCAGCCTCCCAAAGCGCTGGGATTACAGGCATGAGTCACTGAGCCCAGCCTTTCTTTTCTTGTTTTTTAGAATTGGTGGAGTCTCATTACATTGGCCAGGGTGGTCTTGAACTTCTGGTCTCAGCCTCCCAAAGTGCTGGGATTACAGGTGTGAGCCACCACACATGGCCCAATTGTCTATCATACTTTGAAAACAATCATCAGGAGAAGGCTTCTTGAGGGGAAAAGGAATTAAGCAGCAAGCAATAAAGAAGCAGCTCATCTCTGATTGGCTAGCAGGACACTTAAGTGGTATCAGTTGAAATCAGGTTGTTTAAAATCAGTTCAGATATTCCAGTGTAGTCATTTCATAAACCTGCAGGATTGGGTATTGGTTGTAAAAATCTCATTCGTAACAGTACAATTGTTTTGGCTTGAAGATCTATCAACATATAATATTTGAGTTCTTGTTTGAGATTTAGAGAAGGTATGTCATGTTTAGGTCAAAAGTAGCCTGGTTAAACCAGCTGCTCCATTCTCTAGAAAGTAGTTGATCAGAGAAATGGCATCTTGTTGACAGTAGGGGGGTATTCTAAAACTATAAAAATCCTGGAAGGCAACCTAGGCAGTACCATTCTGGACACAGGCATGAGCAAAGATTTCATGATGTAGATGCCAAAAACAATTGGAACAAAAGGAAAAGTTGATAAGTGGAATCTAAACTAAAGAGCTTCTGCACAGTGAAAGAATCTATCAACAGAGTAAATGAGCAACCTATGGAATAGGACAAAATTTTTGCAAATTATGCATCTGACAAAGGTCTAATATCCAGCATCTATAAGGAACCTAAAGAAATTTACAAAACAAAACAAAAAAACCCCACACAACCCCATTAAAAAGTGGGCAAAGGACATGAACAGATACTTCTCAAAAGAAGACATACATGTGGCCAACCAGCATATGAAAGAAAGCTCAACATCACTGATCATTAGAGAAATGCAAATCAAAACCACAATGAGATACTATCTAACACAAGTCAGAATGGTTATTATTAAAAAGTCAAACAATAACAAATGCTGGTGAGGTTGTGGAGAAAAAGGAATGCTATACACTCTTGGTGGGAGTATAAATTAGTTCAACCTTTGTGGAACACAGTGTGGCAATTCCTCAAAGACCTAAAAACAGAAATACCATTCAACCCAGCAATCCCACTGCTGGGTATATACCCAAAGGAATAGAAATCATTCTATCATAAAGACACATGCATGTGTATGTTCACTGCAGCACTATTCACAACAGTAATGACAAGGAATCAACTCAAATGCTCATCAGTGATAGACTGAATAAAGAAAATGTGGTACATATACACCACAGGATACTATGCAGCCATAATAAAGAATGAGATCATTTCCTTTTCAGGGACATGGATGGAGCTGGAGGCCATTATCCTTAGCAAACTAACACAGGAACAGAAAACCAAATACCACATGTTCTCACTTATAAGTGGGAGCTAAATGATGAGAACACATGGACACATAGAGGGGAACAACACACACTGGGGCCTATTGGAGGGTGGAGAGTGGGAGGAGGGAGAGGATCAGGAAAAATAACTAATGGATACTAGGGTTAATACCTGGGTGATGAAATAATCTGTACAACAAATCCCCATGACATGTTTACCTATGTAACAAACCTGCACATCCTGTACATGTATCTTTGAACATAAAATAAAAGTTAAAAAAAAAAAAACCAAAACAGTAGAGGTATATTATGATGGTTCCTTGGGATTTACAATCATGAGAGGTGCGGGAGTGAGTCTGTAGTGATACAGGAAGTCTCCTTGTAGTGCTGTTTCTACCCTACTCATTGACATCCACGGAACACGCATGACTTTCTAAGTGTCCTACTTCATCTTCAGAACAATCCTATGAAGAAGGGAATTATCCCCATTTTACAGATCAGGAAACCAAGGCACAGAGAAGAATAGTAATTTTCCTATGACTACCCAGCCAGTGAGTGGCACAGTCACTACAAGAAATCTGACTCCACTTTTGTGCCTTCGATGCCTACCGCCACTTTATTCTTCTTGCTGAGGTTGAAAATGGACCTCCCTGTGGTCCTCACCAGCTCAATGGGGATTACACATACAGAAAATGTCCTAGAGTGGGATTTATAAAACTCGAATAAGGAAGAACGAGATGCTTAAGGGAAGTAACATCAGATTTAATTTCCTTCCTAACACATGCTATGTATTTCATGTATGCAAACCCATGTGACCTTTATTCCAATAACTCAAAATGAAAAATTGTCCATGTTGATGGTAGTGGAAATGTAACCCTAGCAACATCAAATGGTTTGGACAAAACCACTTGTTATGCATCTGGCACAGCCAGGACTGGGTTTCCTGACCTCCAATCTCAGGGCCACTTCCATTCTACCAGATCTGTCTTGAGGCTCTGAAGGAAGGTATATTGATTCCACCTGTTTTTAAATGTAGGTTTTTATTATTATTGGTATGGTGAGGCCAACAGAACAAAAGTGAACAGCCATTGAAAAGATAGTTTGTTACTCACAGTTCTTAAGAGGAGGGGCATGCTGCACCACAGAGGGCCACACAGGAAGCACCAGGGTCCATCAAGAGGCAAGAGGAGCAAGGGGAAAATATGGGCAAGAATCTTTATTGTGGCTTTTGCAGGAAGGAATGTGGGAGGCAGATTAAGCAGGTTTAGCATTGAATGGCTTAAATAATTTTGGTAGGCTCTGAGGACTATCTCCTGGTACCCTGGTACCTGGACCTAGGGAGATTAGGGTAAGAGGATAATGGCCCACGTTTGAGAACCCAGTGAGAGTCTGATAAAGGAAGTGGTTGTGTTAGGTTGGTTCGCATATGGAAGATATTCTCCTGGGGGTGATATTTGCTGTCTGTCAGAATTAACTAACCCTGAGGGGGCAGTTTTTTCCAGTTCCAGCAAGGCCCCAAGATGTCAAATATCAAAATAAAATACATGCTTAATGCACCATCCTTCAAGAGAGTAGAATTATGGGTGTCCTTATAAGAAGAAACAAGCAGAGTACAAAATAAGGATGGATGGATAGATAGATGGATGGATGGATAGCTGGACGGACGGATGGATGGATGGTTGGATGGATGGATGGATGGATGCATGGATCAATGCACCAACAAATATAGAAGGTTTATCCTCCCTGGCGTTCATCATACAAGTTTACCATATACGATTGTTTCAGAGACCACCTCCTATTTCAAGATGAGGGATAAAACACAGTCACAAAGCAGCCTTCATGGAATGCTGGACAGGCCTTTCATCCATTGCTCCAAAATGAAGACCCTGCTAAATGATGTGCAGGGAGAGTTGTCAGCATGCAGCTGGCCCTCCGGGATTGCCCATTAGTCGTTATTCCCCATAACTCTGCTTCCCAGACATCAGAGCACTGCTGGTTATAAACGTGAAATCAGTTCTTTCCAAAATCAATAAGAAGCTTTTGACCAGGGTATCCGCATTGACTCAGAGAAAAGAATAAGGATGCTAACCAAAGCTAGAAAATAAAAATCTCTGAATGGGTGCTTTCATTCGTCTGTTGGCAAGAAACACATTCAAGAAGGAAACCAGGTTGGTTCTCAATTCCCTTTTTAATAAATTAAAAATAGCTTCTTCTGATACTTAGACAAGTGGGTCCCAAATGGCCCGGATAATCCATTAGCTCAGATGGAGAAAGCACCTTTCTCCATCAGTAAGTTAGACTCATCTTTCCATGACCTCCAAACTCGTAACTAACTCATAACTACACTGGAAAGAGTGTTGTGTTTAAGCCCAGTCCTGCTAAATTCACAATTTGAATCCCCCTGAACCTCTGCAATTGGTGTTTTTCCTCATGGGGTATTTCTATAGAAACCCATCCCCAAGACTAGCTATTAATTGGAGAAGGTTTATTTATCCTATAGGTTTGATAATCAGTCATCAGATTTCAGCACTTGTTTTGTGGGATTCCATTTCATCACTTGCTACAGTATATATTATTATTCATTATATAAGTTTGTTAACGGTGTATTTATTTGAGTGAGTCTCGCTCTAAATAAAGGGGCCTTATAAAGTTTTTTTTTTCAAATAAAAGGTTTATTTTTACATCAGCTATTTGCTTTCCTATGCTAAACCTCCGTTGAAGGCTCTGAGCCGCATGCAAACCAAATTCCTGCCTTTCAGGCCAGGATGGGGCTATTGGAAGGGTGATAAAAGCAGCTGCACGGGCCCTTCAGCAGATTTGGTTTTTTTCAGCCCTGTCAGTCACTTTCTCTTTGAGAAGGGAACAAGACGGCTGATAGAGATTAGGAATGGTAATGTAAAGGTTTCTACCTACTGCATAAAATTCTTTCAAATTAATGCAAGCATTAAATTATCAATGATTTTTCACATAAAGCAGATATTAAACTGTGCATGCCCACTGGTGTTGATATAAAGTTTTGTCAACATTTTTGGCACATGGGGTCTGAGCCTGGGGATCAAAACGTGTTTTTAACCAAATTTTGTTGTTTCAGTTGCTTTTTTTACACTCGTGTGTTATAACTCAAATGTGGATTCTTTTCCCAAAAATGAAATTTGGCAGGCCATTAGTCCATAATGTGGTCTAATGCCTTTGGGTATTTCTTTTTAAACATGTAAATGGCCAAGATATCTAGGTTTTTGAGGTTGAAAAACTGTGCACACACTTTTAACAACTTCTTTTTCGACTGTATTTAGTATGCATATTTACTGCACACGTGTAGTATGTGGCATGCCGATTAGACTCAAGATTAGTTGGGAAAATATACAAATGCCTGTTCACAGGGAGGACTTCTTCGAGGAGTCTGAGCTGCTATGTCTCCTTGTTTTACTCGGGACTAAGGGGTCAGGCTGAGGGATCAGTGAGTGCGGGGGTGCCAGCCCATTTCCACTCTTCCTTAGCGCCAGAAAACCCTGACCATGACAGCCATCCCTGAGCCTGCTGGCCAGCTCCCTAGTGGGGCAACATTGAAAGGGAAAGGGTGAGCATCCAGGCCTCTTGTCTCTGTCTCAGTACTCTAACTTGTACCGATGCCCTGTGAACACTAATCCTGGGCTCTTCCCTACACTGAAGGACCCACAGACAGAATCTGTAGCAAATACGTTGAGCATAAAGAAAACACATTAGAGCTGAATCCACTGTTCAGATCATTGAAAACTAGCAGTTATTACCTCATTTGAAAGTAATTTTTAACAATTAGCTTAGGAAAGTATTTTATAATTTTTTGCTAGCCTTACACAAACTAGAAATTTCTCATATAATCAATTAAATCTGGCAGCATAGCATCAGGCACTCATTAGGCTGGGCTGCTTGAAATTCATGTACAATTTCTTCCTTATGGTGATCTGCAGAAGTTTTTAAACTTGCACTGGGATGCTGGCAACATCCCCCAAACATCTCAGACACATTGTCTCTCTGAACCTGAACTTCTTAAATGGTGGTTAAACATGTTGTCTGCTTTAGTTTCCTGTCTATCTTCATCATAAGCCAGCACCTGTTTCCAATAAATTATACGCAGAACTGTATCAGCAACACCTTGGCAACAGCTGCCACCCTTAAAAGCAGAGTGCCCTTGAGGACAATACACCTGTGAACACACAGAGTGTTTATTTAGCTGAAAGCCAAAACTCTAAGTTACATAAAGCAATTATCTAAAGCCTAATGTATGCCCATTATTAACACAAAATAACCCTGTTCTTAAAAACCAATAAAAATCTATTTAAAGGATTTTTCCAAATCCCACTGAAATTTGTACGCAACTAGAGACCTAGTCTTAACCTGGGACTGAAAATTCTAATGGTGGACAAGGCAGAGGTTTGTGTTTGTTATAATATGCTTAGCTCGTGCTTGGAATTTGGGGCATGGGCATGCATGGGTGGCATAGCCAAAGCTTCAAACTATTGAGCCAGGACACGTCTATTTAAAATAATCCTTGTTACAAGCCACTTAAAAACATTTTTGACTATGGTCTAGAGGTTAAACAAAAGAAATGGATTGTTTCATTTTGTATTTCAGTAGGGGACTAGTTCATCTTAGATGGCTTTCTTTATTTGTACAATCCACGTTAAACAAATAAACATTTCTTTATTTGTACAATCCACCTTAAACACCTTCTTTACCTAATAGTATTACCTTTGGGTAATGGGGTTAGCGATACACTAAATGAAAATGGAACCAGCATCAGGTAAAGACCTTCAAACTTCCATCCTGCCATGTGAAATATATGAACAATGCAAATACCAGCCCAACACAGTATCTACAGCACACAGTTCAGTTTCTAGAGTGTTCAACTGTGGCCCTTTCGAGAAATGGGACCACAAAGTATATATTGTTGAGCAATAAATACGAACAGGGTATAGCTCTTGTCTCTCCCATCTTGAAGCCTTACGAAACCTGAATGATTTTTTTGCTTGGAGTCTATAATACGTTAATCCCTGTCTGATACTTCCTGTTGATGTTTAACTGATGGACCTATAGTCACTGAGGTGCAAATGTGTTTTAGCACTTCTGTTTGGCTGAATGTAAATGCTGTGGAAGTAACTGCTAATGAGTATTACAGCTTCCAGCTTGGACCATGTCACTGTCGGTTCACATATAGTACACATGAATGAGCAGATGCCTGAAGCCTGAGAATTGGACTTCGCAGAAGAAAGTTTCCAAACAGCAGGTCTGTGTCTTATGACAAAGACCATCACATGCCAGGCTTTCCCAAAACTGGCCATGCGGGTGACAATGGGTGAGGCTGCGTAGGTTGGGGAGAGACCTAAGAATGTGACACACCATGGCCATAACTGGTTTATTCTCTTCTTTGCAACTTGTTGGTGCTTTAATTTATTTCCTAGCTATTTTCTTAGCTCCCATTCCAGACTAAAAGCTAGGGATGCTGAGATCAATTAGACGAATGACTGTTTCTTCTTGCTGGATTCCAAAGACCTCTTGTGTGTGTCTGAAGCATCTGTGAGGTGAGATCGAGGTCCTAGCAGTGACCTGTCACCACTGGTATAGTTAATCCGGAGCAAGTCACCCTCCCTCTTTCCGGCAGTTTTTTTTTTTTTTTTCCCCTTGTAAAACATAGAGATCGATTCCTGTGGCATCTACATCACAGAATTGATGTAAAACTCAAATAAACAAATACAAATATATCCTGCCCATTTCAAGCTCTGAGTCCTTTTGGGAGCCCTTCACTTATTGAGCTGTAATAGCACTATGGTTCTTTCTTTAGGTGAATTCGCTTGTTGTAAGTTTGAAGACTCAACATGAAACGCACAAAACGCAGCCACAGCAGTGGTTTCATTATCAAAACTCCAGCAAGCATTCCAGCCAGACTAATTCCCCGCTGGATTCACTTAATGTGTAAGAAGATCTTTTAACCAGACTTCACTGGGGAAGAAAAAAATATATATATCTCTCTCTCTCTGAAGAAAATTAGGAAAAATGTGTTTTTCTTTTCTAACCAGTACTGTATTATGCAAATTTGAGGCTCTCTTTATACAGATTTAAGACTTCCTTCTTTATTTTCTTGATTAGAGGTCCTCACACACGATTACATGTAAACGTGAGAGGCACCCAGTTTGGATTCCAGACCAGAAGAAATCCAGGAATGGATTTAAAAAGGAAAGCTGGTTCCCATCTCCCTGGAGAATTTATCTTTATTAAAGGTCAGCAAATTTAGAGCTGCTTTGGTAATTTACCACGTGTATGGGAAATACGTTGTGAGTACAAGTTTGCACAGAAGATAAGATTTGCTATGTTTTAGATAAACTGGTTTTTGATTATTGAAAGGGTAATTCAAAAAACATTTTAAAATCCTATTGGTTTCTCTGCCTGCTTGTCAGATTTCCCATTGGTGATGAAATCCTGCCAAGTGTAGATTTAGTGTTGGTCATGAAATGAGACCTGGCTTGCGGTTATTTGATAATAACTGTGATAATAAATTCATCCATTAATTTCTTTCCTGTTTCTCTACATGGGTAACATTAAACCAAGATGTTATGCTATTGGATGGGGAGAATCATTTTATTCATACGTGTGTGTGTGTGTGTGTGTGTTCACTCACATCCTCTTTGGAAACTTTATTAGGTTGTAACTCCCAAAGACTACATCTATTCTTCCTATATAGTATGTGGAGGATAATGCTAAAGTTTGAAATGAGATGCCTGATCTCAGATCAACAAGGGTTATTAGAGACAGTGACAGGCTCTGTGGCCATGGACATTAAAACTGGATTACTAATGAACATAATAAACATAGTAGCTTGTATATGAATGATGAGGCAAAACTTGCTCTCATCTTCAAATTGTCCCACAGATTAATGAAGCTGGGACCATAGAGTAAACAATCACTAGCTTTGTTGTTATTGTTGTCTGTAAGGTTTCTGTTTCTTTTCCTTTTTTTGTTTAGGTTATATTCATGTTTAAGAAGAAAAAATTAGATCTTTATAAAATACTTTGTTAGTTTTGGCCTGAGAGAATTTATGCACCTTCTGGGGCATATCTAGATGGGCCATGTTCTTCTTCATGAATGGCTGAGAGGCTCACATGTGACAATTTATCAGATTTAATGCAGATTTATCAGCATTTTAATGCTTCAGATTCATTATGTCCCACATGTAGCAATGAGATGAGCCTGGCCTTTCTGCTTGCATGTCTTGAAAGAGGTCAATGAATCAACAATGATTTGTTTCCTCCTCCTTTCTCCTTCTCTTTACCTTGAAAGGATGGAGAGGATCAAGAAGAACAGGAGTGATTTTTAATTGTGATCCTTTTGTGTAAGGGTGATTTGTTGAAACACTCCAAGCTTGAGGTTCTCAGTGCCTTTTTGCTCTACACAAAGCAATGAGGGCAAACAACAGAATGATCTTGGTGTGTAAAACTGTGCTTGTTTATGTGGGATTTGGTTTAAACTTGTTTTGAACTACTGGTTCATTGTTTAAAAATGCACACCTGCACAGAACCAGTTGTGGTTGAAAAGTTTATTAGCAAAGAATGTTGGTCAGTTCCTGGAAATCCTATATCAAGAAGTGTCATGGTTTTTCTGAAGAATATGATTCCCCTTTAGTTACCAAAACCAGTCCGACATCCAGCTTCAGCAAGGAGGTTTGGAGGAGAAAGAACTCAAGACGGGAAGAGGCTAGGAAAATACCCAGGAACACAGGGAAGCAAGGTCGGTCAGGCCCAGGCCTGTACTCTGAGCTTAGTATCAGTGTAGGGTTAGGGCATGAGAAGGCTCTGAATGTTCTCCCCAGGAATGAGAGCTGATGTCTCAGGTACAAGGAGATAATGAAGGTGTGAGATGGTTTTAAAAACTGAGATGTAGCCAGGCACGGTGGCTCACACCTGTAATCCCAGTACTGTGGGAGGCCAAAGCGGGCAGATGATCTGAGGTCAGGAGTTCAAGACCAGCCTGGTCAACATGGTGAAACCCTGTCTCTACTAAAAATACAAAAATTAGCCAGGCGTGGCAGCTGTAATCCCAGCTACTTGGGAGGCTGAGGCAGGAGAATCACTTGAACCTGGGAGGCGGAGGTTGCAGTGAGCCAAGATTGCACCATTGCGCTCCAGCCTGGGGGACAGAGCAAGACTCCATCTCAAAAAAAAAAAAAAAAAAAAAAAAACAACAACAACAACAAAAAAAACGGAGATGCTTTATGACTGCAAACTAGCCATCCTAAATAAGACTCAGCCCTGATATTTTTCAAAGCTTGATGGGTAGAAATGGGGGAAAATGGCCTCTTTAAAGCTTCAAGCTGGATCCCTGTTACTATCCCCAAGTTCAGAGACAGTAGGCTTAAATTCATCTTTGTCTGGGTATAGGAGGTAGCATGAACTATTGTGGGATCTGGCCAGCAGCCCACAGTGCAACAGGGCTCTCTCTCTTTGTTCCCAGTTGGGTGCCAGATATTGCGGGATCTGGCCAGCAGCCCGCAATGCAACGGGGCTCTTTCTTTGTTCCCAGGTGGATTGGCAGGTCGAGAAATAATAGACACACAAAAGACAGTGAAAGCTGGGTCTGGGGGATCACCGCCTTCTGGTCCTGTGGTGCCACCAATGCACTGAATATACCAGCATTTATTATTAATCTTAGTGAGGGCGGGAGTGGGTTACTGAGGGATTTAGGGTCATTTGATTATGAGGTGAGATGGTCACATGAGGATGAAGTAATTCTTTAACATAACATCTACATGCAGAAGTACAGTATACAGAAATAAGAATTTACAATATAGTGTGTGCATCAGTAATTTCTAACAGAGCCTTAAAACAGAAACACAGTTTTTCCATAACCTATGATTAGCCAGATATTAATCAGCAGTAACAGTTGCAGCAAAAGCTGGTTACAAACATTCCACAGATACAGGATGTGAAGCTAGACAACCGGTTAGATGAGAAATTCTCAGAAGGGACCATGCCTTAACCCTAAAAAGGCCTAGAAGAGCCGTGGCAAGATGAGGGAGTTTATACCCCTATCTTAACCATATGGACAGGCGCCCCTCACACGTCCGTTTATAGGCTCTCCACAAGGGTCACATTCCATTCCCAGAGCTATGAACATCTGCTTTTCTGGGATAGGAATCTTGGTGATGTGAAACCTTCCTGACTGCACATCCATTTATAGGCTCTCTGCAGGGGAAAGCATATCACACGCTGTTGGCTCATTCTGGCAGTCCAACCTGGCATTGTCTTTACACAATCCTGCATGCAATTTTGTATTTACAATAATCAGGAGCATTTCATCTTTTATTCTGTAGCAATAGTTTCAGGGGGTCTCCCTACAATGAACAATTGTTTAAAGGGCATTTTTAAAAAATTTTAAGTTCACGGGTACACGTGCAGGTTTGTTACACAGGTAAACATGTGTCATAGGGGTTTGTTGTACAGTTTATTTCATCACCCACGTATTGAGCCCAGTACCTATTAGTTATTTTTCTTGATCCTTTGCCTCCTCCCACCCTCTGCTCTCCAACAGGCCCCAGTGTGTGTTTTTCTCCTCTATATGTCAGTGTGTTCTCATCATTTAGTTCTCACTTAGAAGTGAGAACACATGGTATTTGTTTTTCTGTTCCTGCATTAGGTTGCTAAGGATAATGGCCTCCAGCTCCATCCACGTCCCTGCAAAGGACATGATCTCATTTCTTTGTATGGCTGCATAGTATTCCATGGTGTGTATGTACCATATTTTCTCTATCCAGTCTATCATTGATGGGCATTTAGGTTGATTCTATGTCCTTGCTATCATGAATAGTGCTGCAATGAACATACGCATGCATGTATCTTTATGATAGAATGATTTATATTCCTTTGGGTATATACACAGTAATGAGATTGCTGGGTCAAATGGTATTTCTGTCTTTAGGTCTTTGAGGAATCACCACACTGTCTTCCACAAAGGTTGAACTAATTTACACTCTCGCCAATAGTGTATAAGCCTTCTAAAGGGCATTTTGGTTCCGCAAAAAGCACTGGGCCCTGCATCAGATGTGGGATGTTTAGAGACCGCATGGGGCCAAAGGCTCTGCATAACAATGTCAAACTTACTTTGGAGATGGAGTTATAGTAACAGATTATGCTTTCTTCTAGAAGAAGATTTTGGCGTGATTTTGTTTGACATGGGTTTTAGCAGAGTAGGGGTTCAGGGTAGAGGTGCCTCCCCATAGCTGAGATGTGCTGGCTCCTTCAACATGGTGACTTACAGGAAGTCAGCGACAGGGGACCGTGGGAAGTCTGTGGACGGATTCTGCCATGTGCACTTTAATCCCCTTCTGTTTTCCAAAGGCTTTAGTAATCTCTTGTTAAATCACATGGTCTGGACTTAGCTGTGTGTCAGGGAATGAGAGATGGGCCTGGGTTCATATTTGGGGGAATAGTAGGTGGGACAAGAAAAGTAACCTGGGTAAAGTTGGCTGCCACATGAAAAAGGAAAGTAGAGATTCTGGGAGAAATGTGTCTCTCAAGAGGAACCTGGAAAAAGGTCAGAATCCATAAGGTTAAGTAGGAACCTCATAATTTCAGTGTGGAAGGGAAATAGGATGCCTGATGCTGGGTGTTTATGAGGCAGGAGAGAGGCAGGTGGTTGTTACAGGCACAGACTAGAGGCAGATTTCCTGGTCCCCATCCTGACATCACTGCTTCCTACCCATGTGGCTGTGGGCAAGTCACCTAACCTCTCTACTCCAGTTTCTGCATCTGTTAAAATGGAGATCATGTAAGTACCTACCTCAAGAGGTTTAAATAAGGCTTAAATTAGATAATGTATGTTAAGTAGGCGAAGCATTTGGCACAGTATCCGGAATGTCAGAAATGCTCAATAACTTTTATTATTTTATAATAGAAGTTAATAGAATTTAAATCTTTACCACTGCAACAGAAATAGGCATGACTGTGGGACTTGAGAAGGGAGTTAGGGAGAAGACAAGGGTCTCCTACCCTGCACACAATGCCTGACATATAGTAGATACTCAATAAATTTTTCCCAGTTGATAAATCATGCAGAACAGCTCTTTAATATAGTGAGCTGGGACTCAGCTTCACTTACCAAGCCATTTTTCCAACCATTTTCTGGAATATCCAGTAGAAATAGTTTGATTATCTCTCTAGGTCTGTTAGGCCAAGATATATAAACAGACATTCTAGAATACAGGATATAATCAGATCGATTCTAGATTGTCACTACAGACCCCTCTTAATTTGTATCCTGACCTGCACCCTTGCCTAGAACCCCTACAGATACTGCTCTGGTTTGGCCTGTTTATGTCAGAGGGCACCCCATTAGCACAGGAGGATCTGTAATAGTCATGAATGAAAGTATGGCATGCAGCTAGGGTAGCTGCCTTCCTTGCTAGACCCCATGTGAACATTCTGGGGTGATAAGGTCAAGGGAAAGATGTAGAGGTATAAGCAATAAGCAGAGGCAAGTTGCCACCATGTTCTCCACGCCATCCCCTGCCAGTGGCATGGGACAGGAGCCAGAGGTAAAGCAAGGGCTACTCTTTAGAAGACCATGAAGATAAATTTGCACACCATTCAATACCATAAAGAAGGGAAGGGAAGAGGGAGGAAGCAAACTTACCTTTACAAAGCCAGGCTATCACAAAAACATTTTTACACACCTGTTGTATGCCCTACACACTCAATTGTCAGGAAGGTATTGTTGTCCTACTCCAAACGCAGGAATAAATGGAGACTGCACATGTAGCCCAAGTCAGACAAGCACTGGGTTCAATTCATGTCTACCTGTTCCCAAAGCCAGGGCTCTCTCATTGCCCTGTGTTGCTCTCATAGAAAGTTCAGTCATACAGACACCCTCACCTGGGCAGTCATTCTTTCTCCCACACTTTTCTCCCCACTCATCTGTGACCCTACCTCTCACTGCCTCATACTTATAAGGCACACGTAGTCATATGACCTTATAGTTTTGGCTGATTGTTATCAACCAAGTTTTTAACACTTTGTATGCCATAAACTCTTCGAAGGCAAGGACCGTTCCTTACTGAGAGATGTGTCCCCCTGAGAGCCTGTCATAGTACTTTCAAAATAGCAGGTGCTTAATAGCTAATTGTTATCTGAGTGGTGATACATTCAGATAAGCAATAATTATTGAGCTAATTGTCATCTCATGCCATGAGGTTTCATAAAACTGGATTGGATAATGAGACAGATAAAGGAATCATGGAATAGAAGCTATTCTCCCTTACCATGGGCCCCTATTCTGCATCTAAATATATGAAACTTTGTCAGGGTAAAAGAGGAACAATCCTAAACCCCTCTGGGGAAGAAGGAGGGTGCCAGAACATGCAAAGTGGAATGTTCATTCTAAAGGGACTTGTCCAGGCCCTATTCTTTGGGAGAGGGTTGGGTGTGGGTCCTAGTTGACCTATGGGGAATATCTGGATTTTCACATGTAGATTTGGTTCTAGTAAGGATCATTGTAGACCCCAATTACAGTTATTGTGTGAAATTAAGTTGTATCTCTGAACCATACGTGTTAATTATATTATCTCCAAATGTAGAGCTTTGATAGTTAAGGAAAAGGAGTTTGTATATTTTTAGTGTCTTTTCTTTGCTAGACACTATGCTAGATGTATCTCATTTAATCCTTCAATAGCACTGGGAAGTAGATGTTATTTCCATTTTACATAGGAAAAAATTGAAGTTCAGAGAGGTTCTTGCTGCTAGGGAGTGAGTGGTAGAGCTAGGATTATGAACTGGCTCCTTCATGGAAGAGTGAGTCAGAGATTGGCTGGATGGTGATGGGGTGTTAAAAATAAAGTTGTGATCATTATGAAGAGCAAATGTGAAACAGGAATGTGGATAAATTGTGATTAAGCACTGAAAACAATTATCTAATGATGGTGGGGCTTTTGTCCATATTGGACGCATGTATTTCATGTATAAAATTTGAAAATACACATATACTATGATGCAGCAATTCTATTTTACATCTCGGTATTTACAGCAAAGGATTTATGGTGCAGAAAGACTTATGAATGAGCATAAGATAGTATACTCAAGGATTTTTGTGGTAGCATTTCTGCAAGAGTGAAAAACAAAAAAAACAACCAACTATGCTAAGTCAACCAACCAAGACAAAAATCCTTAAACGTCTATTGATAAGAGAAATGAGAGGACAAAATTTTCAAGGAAATAACAAGAAAAACCTCTTAGTTCAGTAGGTCATGAGTTTTCAGATTGAAGGAGGCATCAAGCTTCCAGCAAAATGAATACAAAATTACCCAAAACTAGGTACATTATCGTAAAAAGTCTCAGAACGCCACCATATTGAATGAAACGACACACACAAACACACACACAACTTCTCAAAAGCCCGTGGAGAGAAAAATGAGTCTTTTATAAAGGATCAGGGTTCAAAATGGCATAGGTCTTCCAAAAGCAGCACTGGGAGATTACACAACAATTTAGCATTGCTGACATGCATGACCACATTGAGATAAGGTAAATAGTTCTCTTGCAAAGTTTGGGAATAAGTTATTGCTTGGTAGATGGAAGTCTAAAGATAGGAAAATGTGAGGCAATTATCAATTCCAAGAAAACCAAAAAGTTGTATACAAAAAGTCATATAATTGACCAGGCATGGCGGCTCACACCTGTAATCCCAGGACTTTGGGAAGCCCAGGCAGGCCATCACCTGAGGTCAGGAGTTCAAGACCAGCCTGGCCAACATAGCGAAACCCCCTCTCTACTAAAAATACAAAAATTAGCCAGGCATGATGGTGCACATCTGTAATCCCAGCTACTCAGGAGGCTGAGGCAGGAGAATCACTTGAACCCAGGAGGTGGAGTTTACAGTGAGCCAAGAACACGCCACTGTACCCCACACTCCAGTCTGGGTGACAGAGTGAGACTCTGTCTCAAACAAAAAAAAAAAGAAGAAAGAAAAAGAAAACATTATATATTCATAGTACTATAAATGTCATCAATGAACAGCACTTAAAATTATAATTTTAAAAATATTTAACCATACATTATTACTTTACTATATTGGTACATTGGAGAGAGGAAAAAATTCATGTATAGAATGGGGTGAAGGTGGAAAGTGAGCTAATTCTTTTTCTATCATAGAAAGTCAATCAATAATATCTAAAACTAAAAAAATCAAGCAATAGCAGTATATGTATATTAGGTAGAACATCAGAAGAAATCGTCTTTGTGGGAAGGGGATGTAGGGGTGAGGGGGGGAGCTGCAGAGAACTGCTGCTTTTATCTGAAACCCTTATCTGAAAGCCTTGCTGCTATTTGCCTTTTTAAACTATGTATGTCTATTACTTTGATTAAAAAAATTAAAGTAAAATGCAAATCTACTGCATGTTTATTAGAAACATTTGGAAAATAAAGCATAAAGATGAAAACAAAAATCATTCATAATCTACCACCAAGACATAGCCAGTTAGTACTCATACATATGATCTTCTAGTCTTATTTTCTTTCTAGCTAAACACACTTTGATGAACTCACAGCATTTAAGTTTTGTAGGCTCCTTTTACTATTTGTCATTATATTGCTGACACATTAACACATTCCTATACTTAAAACACATTTTGTAGATACCAGTTTTGATGGCTTTATAATATTCCAGTTTTGTGCTTCTGTGATTATTTAATGATTAATTTCTTTGTTGGACAGGTGCATTGCTTCAATCATTCAACATCATAAACAATGCTGTGATACATATGTTTATACATAAATTGTTGCTATTTTTGTAATTATTTCCTTATGATATATCCCCAGAAGTTTATAAAAATTCTTAAATTAGTATTTTATTAAAGGACAAAATATGCTATCTTAGCAGAAAGAAGCAAGAAATATCCAAAGAGCTAATTAATTAAATTAACTCGGATTTCAATAATGGAAAGCATAGAAAAACATATCCAGAGACTAATAGGGCTTACTTTTTAGGGCAGGTTTTAGAAATATTGTTAAAGTACTTTTGCGGTAATCTGGAAATAAATGTGCAGATTTTTAAAGGTAAAAAATCTTACAGCTCATTGACCACAATGTTTACCTCTGCAGAAGTCCTAGGACTAGAGATGGTCATCAAGAGAGCTTTAACTTTATCTAGAATATTTGAACATTTTACAAAGAGAATGAATTGAATTGCTATGTTATGTAATTTAAAATATTTATTTCTTTATATAGATCTCTATTTTAAGTGAATAAACTTTATTCCCTCTAGCCTCTAAGCATGGAAACAACTACTCATATCTTAAGGTGATTTACATAGTTGACAAAAGACTTTCAACTACCTTATTATTTATCACAGAATCCCTGTAAGCCAGGCATTATCATCTTTTAATCTGTAACGCAGATACACACCTTAGACAGTATGGTTAAATTCTCAAACTTCCTTCTGCTCTAGAGCCTGATATTCAAGAAAATGGCCAAACCTTGTTTTCTAAACACCTCCCCTCTTCTGTTACCATACAGCTTATGTCTCTCTTCCTTTTTTTGAGTAAAAACCTACCTTCTCCACAGGGCTGTCCCTGAAGACACAACTCAGATGGATCTCCACTCACTCCCTCCCTCACTCATGTCTTTTTGGAGTGCTTATTATGTTCCAGACCCCATGCTAAGAGATGAAAATACTGCATGTTCAAGGCAGACAAAATCCCTGCTTTCCTTCGTGTGGCATGCATTATCTTTAGGGAAGCAGAAAACAAAAGTTAGAAATATAAACAAAATGAAAATTAGTGCAATGAAGAACATAAACTAGAGTGATGTGTTAGAAACTGATGATTTGGGGGGAAAATGACTTTAGATAACATGGTTAGAGCAGGCTTTCTAAGGAAGAGTCATTTGAGCAGAGACCGAAGGATGAGGAAGAGCCAGGCATGAGGACAGATGTGGGCATAGGTGGTGGAATGCAGAAGTAGGGAGCACGAAGACTGGAATGCAGAGAGGAGCTCATGGGTTCAAGTGACCAGAAAAAATGTAGTGACAATAACTGTACATAAATCAGGTAGAAATTGATCATACCATGACCTGTTAAATATTTGTGTTTGCAATTTCACATGTAATAATTTTAACATCAGAGGCAGGCAGGAATGTTTATTAAGTACCTACTCAGGGCTGCCCAACTGACAACCCCTGGGGATGCCACTTGCCCTGTACTGATGTGAGTGAGGGTTCCTGCAACTTTGTCATGTGGCAGTACTGCTGAACATTCTGCTAAACACTTGACATGGATCATCTCGTGGAATCCTTATAGCAACCCAGGGTGTAGATATTATGAATGTTCCCACTTTAAAGAGAAACTGAGACTAGGTGAGCTTAGGTAACTTGCCCAAGGTTATATAACAGATTATGCAGCAGGCAAGCAGTAAAAAACATTTTTAATGTAGGTGGTCTGACTCCAGAGCTATTCTGCTTCGTGGTCCCCATCTGCCATTTATGTTGCATCTCATGAAACTCATATAAGCTCTGTAAAGGCAATAAGCATGCATTCTACTGTTTGGTACAGCTGCAACACACTCAACAGAATGCTATACTCCTAATATATGCTGAATATTGCTTATTGATTGATTCTATGGAAAAAATTAACTATTAAGTCACTCATGAATGTACAAAATCCAGAGAAAGCAGAAATCCTATGGCAATGGGTGAACTAATGATCTCATTGGTATACACTTTTGGGAACTCAACTAGAAACCCTTCCTTAGGGTCACTTACAACTCCTTTCCTTAGGAAATAACTCTAGGTCTGAAACTCAATCATTCTAAAATGACCTTGGATATATGGAATAGAAATAACATCTTGAGATGTTATTCTAATCAATTCACTGAGAATTAGGTAAGTAAGAATCTGAGAAGAAGGTTTTTGTGCTGCATGTTAACAGGGAAAAGAAGTCAACAAGGTCTAATATTTCATCAAAATCATTGGGCCACATCTAGGAAAGGTCAAGTTCATGGTGAACTTTTTCTCCATCTTTTAAAATAAAAAATAGTAAGACTCATGCCAGTGATCCCAGGACTTTGAGAGGCTGAGGTAGGAGGAGCGCTTGAGGCCAGAAGTTTGAGACCAGCCTGTGCACCATTGTGAGACTCTGCCTCAAAAAAAAAAAAAAAAAAAAATTAAACATATCCGGGCATGGTGGTGCACACCTGTAGTCCTAGCTACTAGGGAGGCTGAGGTGGGAGGATCATTTAAGCCCAGTGGTTCCAGGCTGCAGTGAGCTACAATCGTGCCACTGTACTCCAGCTTGTGTAACAGACCGAGACTCTGTTCCAAAAACAAAACAAAACAAAAAAAGAAAGAAATTAAGGAAGAAGGCACATGTACATTTTTGTGGCAGATAGATTCTTAAGGTAGCAGCCCCACAATCTCTGCCTCCTGGTGTTCATGCACCATATGATTCCTTATCCTTGAACGTGGGAAGGAAGGATTCATGACTTGCTTCTAACCTATAGAATGTGGTAAAGATGGCAAGATGTAAGCCATTATGTGTACATGATTATGTGGTTATGTTATATTAGATTGCAGCACCTGTATTGCACATGCGTTCTCTCTTTTTCTCTCCCTCCCCCTTCCTCTCTCCCATCTTTGCTAACTTTGAGGAGTCAAGAAACCATGCTGGGGAACCCCACACAGCACAGAACTATGAGGCAGACTGTAGGATCTGATGACAGCCAGAAAGAAGCCCTCATCCTAGTTGCAAGAAACTGAATTCTGCCAACAACCTAAGTGAGCTTAGAAATAAATCTTTATCCATTCAAGCCTCAAGTAAGACCACAACCCCAGCCAAAGCTTTGATTGACATCATGTGAGACTCTAAGCAGAGGACCCAGCTAAGCCATGATTGAACTCCTGACCCACCGAAACTGTGAGATGATAAATGTATGTTGTTTTGTTGTTTTAAGCCACCAAGTTTGTAGTAATATCACTACATAAAAATAGAAAACTAAACATTGTCCCATTGAGGGAATTCAAATTCGAGGCACATCTTTGGAAACAAGCTTTGTATGAGAAGGTATAAAATTGGAACACTTGCCAGTGTTTTGCTCATGCTGGAGATGAAGGTCAAAGGAAGCCATGCCCCCTGCCCTGTAGGACAGCCTTGACCTTTCTGAACCAGGATCCTTTTGCTCTCACTCTATGGAAGTGTTGAAATGTCAGCTGTGTTTGCATGTGTGAAGGGATCTTACACAGAGGGCCCATGTCTCAGAACATGCACGTGATGTTTTTACAGCAAAAATAATGTTGGTTTGCAGGACCTACATACGTAGGGTTTTACTAGAGCACAGAGGCCTTAGAAAAACCTCCCAACCCAGCAAGGTTGTGTTTTCTTTTCAAAGAAATACAAACCAAGCTTAATTTAAATCAATAGAGAAGGTAACAGTGATAAAAGAGGAAAAAAATTACCTAAGCACAGGATAACAAAAAAGAAAGTGGCAGTCAACATATATGAACCTGGGAGAGAGAAAATGCAACTAGAATTTAAGAGGAACTATTCCTTTTTCTCCTAGAAATGTGCTGATTTACCTTCCTGTTAGGAGGTCCTAGCTGAGTGCCTTTTCATTGAAAAGGTAGCATGTACACTGTACACACCAGCCACCTGCTTATTAAAGGTTCCTGTTCTCTTTCCAGCACCTGTAGCAAGAAGTGGGATGTTCTGGATTGGAAGAGAAACAGCAAAATGTTAGCAAAATACTTTAAAGGAAAAGCTATGAGAGAAGATGAAAACAGCTTACAATGATCCAAAGGGAGGCATTAAGGCAAAGAGGAAATGTTAATGCAGGCTAAAGACAAGTGTGGGAAGAAAATGAAATAACTCCCCTAATGGGTGATTCAAAAACAATCATAAGAATAATAATAGTTGAAAAAAACACCAGTAGAATTAAGCAAGAATACCAAAGATAATTTATTAACATATTGGCCTGGCACAGTGGCTCACACCTGTAACTCACAACTGGTACAGGCTCACACGTGTAATTCCAGCATTTTGGGAGGCCAAGGCAGAAGCTCGCTTAAGCGCAGGAGTTCAAGACCAGCCTGGTCAACATAGCCAGATGCCAACTCCACAAAAAAAAATAAATAAATTACCCAGGCATGGTGGCACACACCTATAGTCCTAGCTACTAGGGAGGCTGAGGTGGAAGGATCACTTGAGACCAGGAGTTTAAGGCTGCAATGAGCTATTATCGTGCCACTGCACTCCAGCCTGGGTGACAGAGCAAAACTGTCTCTAATAAAAAATTATATTGGCTTCTTCACTGAGCTAAGTTTTCATTCATTTAACCTATATTAGCATACACTAGCTTTTATATTTCCTTCCAACCCTAGAAGGTAAATAATGTTATTAATCCCCATTTTACAGACAAGACTGAAAGAGTTTAACTTGCCTAAGTCACATGGATAGAAAGTAGAAGAGCTAAGTTTTGAAGTCAGAACTCTCTGATCCTAGTTTTTTCACATTTAATGCAAGAAATCTCAAGTTCTATGGTATAATAGAAAGAAAATGCGGGGCACTGTCTATGTTAAGAAATACCCATGTGCAAATGGGAAGAAACGTAATGAGTTATTCCTGGGGGCTGAGGTGCCGGCAATTGCAGAAAAGTGTCCCTGTGAGATGAGAAGAACAAAGGCACCCAAGACATGAGCAGGAGAAATGCTCTCAGAATAAAATAGTCAGAATAGTGGAAAATGGATCCCTTGTTCTTTGATTTAAAAATTACTTTTCTAACCATTGTGCCAATGTTTCATATAGTGAATCAAAGAGATGGCCTGTGGCAGAATCACCTGGGACCTTTGTTAAAAGTGAGATCCCTGCACCCTGATGCAGATCATTTATGTAACAAGTTGTTCCTAGGGGCTGAGGTGCATGGCAATATCCCTGAGAGATGAGTAGAACAAAGGAGCCCAAGACGTGAATGGGAGAAATGCTCTCAGAATAAAATAGTCAGAATAGTGGAAAACAGATTCCTTGTTCTTTAATTTAAAAACTACTTTTTGTAGTTTTGTGTCTGTGATGGTTAATACTGAGCGTCAACTTGATTGAAGGATGCAATATTAATCCTGGGTGTGTCTGTGTGGGTATTGCCAAAAGAGATTAACATTTGAGCCGGTGGGCTGGGGAAGGCAGATCCACCCTTAATCTGATGGGCACAATCTAATCGGCTTCTGGCAAACATAAAACAGGCAGAAAAACGTGAAAAGAGAGATGGGTCTAGCCTACCAGCCTATATCTTTCTCCCATGCTGGATGCTTCCTGCCCTCAAACACTGGACTCCAAGTTCTTCAGTTTGGGGACTCGGACTGGCTCTCCTTGCTCCTCAGCTTGCAGACAACCTATTGTGAGACCTTGTGATTGTGTAAGTTAATACTTAATAAACTCCTCTTCATATATATAATACATTCTATCTATCTATCTATCTATCTATCTATCTATCTATCTATCTATCAGTTGTGTACCTCTAAGATAACTCTGACTAATATGGGTTTTGGTACCAGGAGTGGTTCTAGAGGAACAGAATATTAAGGATAGAGTTCTTTAATTGATTTTGGGGTTTCTGGAGTTGGCTGCTTAATATGATTAGACCCAAAAATGCTAAGGACTCTACTTCTAATAGTATAGAAAACACTGATAGTCCTTGGCATTAGCTGTATGCATCTGACACTCCTGATTCACCGCTTGTGAAAGGCAAGGAGTTTAGTGACTCTATGCTACCTTTGACCATATGTGGAGAACCAAGGAACATAATGAAGCTGGTTGGTTGCTTCTAAGTTCAGTGGATAAAGTGATGAAAGAAAATGATAAATTCAGGGATTCTGTCTCTCGGATTTAGAAGCAGATACTGAGCCTCAAATCTGCTAAGATTGCCCTGAGTGAGAGTCTTATCTCCTGTAGAGAAAGAGCTGAAATTGTGGAAAAACAGACACAAGCTCTTATCGTGCGAGTGGCTGATCTGCAATGAAAGATGTATGCACAGCCTTGCCAGGTGTCTACTGTTAAAGTGAAGGCACTGATTGGAAAAGAATGGGACCCTGCAACTTGGACTGGGGACATGTGGGAGGACCCTGATGGAACTGGGGACACTGAGTTTGTAAACTCTGATGAAGCTTTTTTGCCAGAAGGAACAGCTTCCCCATCCCCAGTAGTGGCAACATCCCTTCCCTGACCCATGGTGCCATCAGCCTTTCCACCTTTGTCTGAGGAGATAAACCCTGTGCTGCCTGAGGCAACAGTGATGGCCTCCCCCGAGGCACTTGCCCGGCAAGATAATGTTGATTCTCCTCAGGAGCCACTTCCAACACCCCTGTTTGCTTCTAGACCTGTAACTAGACTAAAGTACCAGCAGGCCCCTGGAGGTGAGGTTGAGAGTGTGACCCATGAGGCGGTACACTACACTTGAAAATAACTGTTTGAGTTCTCTAATTTATACAAATAGCAATCTGGAGATTGGATATTAAGGGTATGGGACAATGGTGGAAGGAACATTGAGTTGGATCATGCTGAATTTACTGATTTGTGCCTACTAAGTAGGGACTCTGCATTTAATGTTGCAGCTCAGGGAGTTAAAAAAGGTTCTGATAGTTTATTTGCTTGGTTAGCTGAAATATGGATTAAAAGTCGGCCCACTGTGAGCAAGCTGGAAACGCCTGATCTCCCTTGGTTTAATGTAGAGGAAGGGATCCAAAGGCTTAGGGAGATTGGGATGGTGGAGTGGATTAGTCACTTTAGACCTACTTATCCCAGCTGGGAGGGTCCAGAAGGTACACCCTTGACTAATGTCTTGTTAAACAGATTTGTGAGGGCAGCACCTGCATCTTTGAAGAGCCCTGTAATTGCTCTTCTCTGTATGTCAGATCTAATGGTGGGAACAGCAGTCACTCAACTACAACATTTAAATACAATGGGAATAATTGGATCCTGAGGTGGCAGGGGCCAAGTGGCATCACTCAACCATCAAAGGTGAGGTGGGCGTGGCTACCATAATGGACAGCAGAGGCAAAGTGGCAATCAGAATAGTCTGACTTGTGTAGAGCTCTGGCATTGGCTAACTAATCACAGTGTTCCTAGAAGTGAAATTGATAGGAGCCTACTGCAGTCCTACTTAAATTATACAAACAGAAAACTTCTAGGTCAAATGGACAAAAGACTAATTTGAATTATAAAAACAGAGAATCACAGCCCCTCAAACAATTTCCAGACTTGAGCCAGTTTACAGACTCAGAACCCCTTGAATGAAGAGGAGGCTGGATACCCTTGAGAAAGGACACCACTACATTACTGACAATTTATGCAGTGAATCTTTCTCCCATCCTTCCCCAAGGAGACCTCCAGCCTTTTACCAGAGTAACTGTGCATTGAGGAAAGGGAAATGATCAGAAATTTTGGGGACTACTGGACACTGGTTCTGAGCTGACGTTGATTCCAGGGGACCCAAAGTGTCATTGTGGTCCTTCAGTTAAAGTAGGGGTATATGGGAGTCAGGTAATTAATGGAGCTTTAGCTCAGGTCTGACTTATAGTGGGTCCCTGGACTCATCCTGTGGTCATTTCCTCAGTGCCAGAATGCATAATTGGCATAGACATACTTAGCAGCTGGCAGAACCCCACATTGGCTCCCTGATTGGCAGGGTGATGGTTATTATGGTGGGAAAGGCCAAATGGAAGCCATTAGAGCTAACCCTACCTAGAAAAATAGTAAGTTGAAAACAATATCCCATCCCTGGAGGGATTGCAGAGACTAGTGCCACCATCAAGGACTTGAAAGATGCAAGGGTGGCGATTCCCACCACATCCCCATTCAACTCTCCCATTTGGCTTGCACAAAGACAGATGAATCTTGGAGAATGACAATGGATTATCATAAGCTTAACCAAGTGGTGACTCCAATTGCAGCTTGCTATACCAGATGTGGTGTCATTGCTTGAGCAAATTAACACATCTCCTGCTACCTACTATGCAGCCATTGACTTGACGAATGCCTTTTTCTTCATTCCTGTCCATAAGGCCCACCAGAAGCAATTTGCCTTCAGCTGGCAAGGCCAGCAATATACTTTTACTGTCCTACCTCAGGGGTATATCGATTTTCCAACTTTGTGTCATAATCTTATTCAGAGAGACCTTGATTGCTTTTTCACTTCTGTAAGATATCACACTGGTCGGTTGCATTGATGACATGCTGATTGGATCCCGTGAGCAAGAAGTAGCAAACACACTAGACTTATTGGTGAGACATTTGCATGCCAGAGGATGGGAAATAAATCTGACTAAAATGCAGGGAGCTTCTATCTCAGTAAAATTTCTAGGGGTCCAGTGGTGTGGGCCTGTTGAGATAGTCCCTCTAAGGTAAAGGATAAGTTGCCGCGTTTGGCTCCTCCTACAACCAAGAAAGAGGCACAATGCCTTGTGGACCTATTTGAATTTTGGAGGCAACACATTCCTCATTTGGGTGTGTTACTCTGGCCCATTTATTGAGTGACCTGAAGGCTGCCAGTTTTGAGTGTGGTCCAGAACAAGAGAAGACTCTGCAACAGGTTCAGGCTGCTGTGCAAGCTGTTCTGCCACTTGGGCCATATAACTCAGCAGATCCAATGGTGCTTGAGGTGTCAGTGGCAGATAGGGAGGCTGTTTGGAGCCTTTGGCAGGCTCCTATAGGCGAATCACAGTGGAGGCCACTAGGATTTTGGAGCAAGGCCCTGCCATCCTCTGCAGATAACTACTCTGCCTTTGAGAGATAGCTCTTGGCCTGTTACTGGGCTTTTGTGGAAACTGAACATTTGACTACGGGCCATCAAGTCACCATGTGACCTGAACTGCCTATCATGAACTGGGTGCTTTCTGACCCCATCTAGCCATAAAATGGGTTGTGCACAGCACCATGTTTCATCTAGTGAATCAAAGAGACAACCTGCAGCAGAATCACCTGGGAACTTTGTTAAAAGTGAGATCCTTGCACCCTGATTCAGATCCTTTTTAACAAGCATTGACCTGGATACACACTAAAGCTAAAGAAAGATTCTGCACTGATATGTAAGCTGGGGAATGCTACTTACTAGGAGTGATGGCCATAGTAATGAGGTATGTTTTAGTAACACTGATAGGAAGCTTAGCTCACTGGGGGACCCAAATCACATATTTACCTGACCTAAATCCATGGCACAGGTAAAGTAAAGAGGAATAAGGAGGAGGAGTAGAACAAGGAGGATGAGGAGAGAGAAGGAGGAGGGAGGAGGGAGGAGGGGAAGAAGGAGAAGGAGGAGGAGAAGGAGAAGGAAGAGAGGAATAAGTTGACATCACCTATCCTTTCATTCCTACCATAAACACATGAATGAAGGAATAAATGGGACATGCTATAAGCTGACAACATGTGCCCCTGACCTGGTCTCCCTGGCTGAAGCTGTAGTAAGTGGAGGTGAGCACAACATCAGCACTGCCAAGCGTCTACAGCTAGAGCAGGAACATGGCTGATGGAGCATACATCACCAGTGACCAAGACAAAGGGAAGTCTGAATGGACTGTCAGTTTGGGGAACACCTGTAAGATGCCTGAAATTTGAGAATTTCTGTAACCAAAAGATCCATATTCTCAGGATCTGTATTCAGGTTGTTCTGCATACAGCATGACTTCTGGGAATAATGTTAGAGGTGGGCTGCTCAGAAGGTTGTGGCCTGCCTTCTCTGCATCTCTCAGCTAGACAAAAGGCATAGAACATTGGATTTCACCCTCTTTACTTTTATGCTTTCTGGTGAAAGGGCAAAAAGTAGAATGCAGATGAACCCAAGAGATTACTCACTATGGAATGCTTTTCCTTTCTATCATCTCTGGAGAAAGGCATTTTATCCCAGCATCTCTCTTACTGCAGACCATTACCTGAATACCTGCAGCCCCTCTACTTCTAAAGGCATCCTTGCAGTGTGTTCACTGTTATTACTCTTGACAACAGACATGAGACTGAGAATGATATTTCTAAAAATAAAATGGCTCCACGATTGCACTACTTGTCCCAGAATCACACTATCTCCTGAAACAGAGCTGGAACGCCATTCATGGCAACTCCCTTACTGCTAGGAGATTTGTTTTCAATGCACCTGACAAGCCACATGCGATTCATCCTCAAACCTATTTGTCAGGGGAATAAATACCAAGTGTCAGAACTTTCTGAGAAATCTAGTGATGGAAAAGCCTTTAAAGGTGAACAAATTAAATTCTGTTCTAACACCGGCGACAGAAGGAAAGCAAAGTGAAGAGGTGCAGAGAATCAAGTCCAGGTCCAATTTTGGATAAGGCTGAAGATGAGTTACACTGTTAATGCAAAACAGATACGCAAAGCTTTTTCAGACAGCAGATGCCCAGGAAAAGGAGGCTGGTCTGGGAATGTCTTGCAGCCAGGAGGGGCCCTTTGCTTCTGACAATTAGATAATTTTTCATGAAAACATCAATCCCTAGAAGTTCATTGTAGAATCATCTTTGCACCTACTTTTGCCACCTGTATCCTGGGGTCATTTCTCCAGCCTTCCTATCCCAGGGCTAACATGTGTGCATCCTAATTTCCTCATCTTGTTTCCACCTCTGCATTTCTCTCTAGTGCTGTCAGACCAAACAGATATGCTCTAGATGACCACTCAGTACTTCAGGCTGGAGGCTTCTCCAAGCCAACATGTTAGAGGAGCTCTAGAAATCTAACAGTGTAATGGTTTCCATTAAATATTGAATCTTGCCCGTAGGGATGGAGCCTAGAAATTCATAAATTATGTAATCTAAGGGCTTTGCTGATGACTGATAAAATCAAATTAGCTGCTTTGGGATAAGGATGAATTTGAAACAGAATTTCCTCCTTTGAAGAGACAATGACAAATCTCTTTGATGGGTCTGCATGTCAAGGGTTTTTTTTTCTGGTAGAAAATTTAACAGAATCTTTTGGTAGGCAAAGTAAATGAGACTGGCTTAGGTTATGAACTAGTTTTTTTTCCCAAAAAATGTTTATTTTTGTTATATTATTAAAGCCATACCCACCCATAGAAATTTGGTTTTTAAAAGCAGGAAAAAAATTCACCCATAATTCTAACAGTCCAATAAAACCTGACATTTAGAGAATCTCCTTTCAGGCATGTTGTATGATCATGCATATTTCTACAGAATTGAAGTCATATAATATGTAGATACACATATACACACATATATATGAATATTTATTTTATATATTCAATAAAACCTGAGTCTTAATGCCTGTAAAATATTTCATATTCTGTTTCAATTTTTGATTACCACTTTACGATACTTATTCCACCAAAGGGTACAAACAGTTTTAAGTAGCTTAACATACATTACCAGATTCTTTTCCATAAATTCTGATTCAATTAGTAATCCAGCCAGTAATATATGGACTTTTAATTTTCTTTTTTGGGCTAGGCATTGGATTAGCCTGTTTTCACACTTCTGACAAAGACCCGAGACTGAGTAATTTATAAAGAAAAAGAGGTTTAATGGACTCACAGTTCCATGTGGCTGGGGAGGTCTCACAATCACGGTGGAAGGCAAAAGGCACATCTTACCTGGCAGCAGGCAAGAGAGAAAATTAGGACCAAGCAAAAGGGTTTCCCCTTGTAAAACCATCAGATCTCATGAGACTTGCTACCACAAGAACAGTATGGGGGAAAACCACCCCCATGATTCATTTATCTCCCACTGGGTCCCTCCTGCAACATGTGGGAATTATGGGAGCTACAGTTGAAGATAAGATTTGGGTGGGGACAGAGCCTAATCATATCAGGCATTAAAAACTTGTAACAGAATTCACTTAATACATGTCAATACTTTCCAAAATATTTACTAATTTGTTAGGTGAAAACAGTGTCTCATTGCTCTTTGAGCCGACTCATGACATTTATTGCTTTTTAGGCTTTGAAATTACTTTTTTACTTTTTAAATTGAAGTAATGCATGAACAGTTTTGCTCTGTTCTACTTCTCCCTGATTGTATAATTTCCTAACTCACTACGTAATTATGACTGGTGTAACCAAGAGTGTGTGTTTTGAAGTAAAAATATGTTACTTGTTGTAACCAGAATAATTCTCTAGTCACATACAATCTAGTACTAGTGTGGTTTCTCATTAAACAAACAGGACAGTAGGCAAGATTAATAGTTTTAAAACATATATCTACCTTTAGTCTTCTCTCTTAGAGAACACTGTTTTAAAGATCCAATTTGTAATCCATGCTATTACTTTTTAAAATTCCTTTGCTTTATTTATGTATTTTTCAATCATCACTGCTTAAAAGCTTCTTACTTACTTTCCCCTCTCTTCATCACACACTGCATCCAACATCTCACACCACTTAGTCCTTGCCTTGTGTGTCACAGCCCCTTTCCTCTCAGCCCTCCTATCTTACATTTCTCTATCCGTACTTTAAATTTGGAATCACTAAAGTCTAGAATCAGGTTGCCAAAGAATGCACTCTGGCTGGTAAAATGATCAGACACCCACATGCACACTGATACATCTTTTCATCACACTGGCTTTTTGAACCCTACTAGCTGTCAATATATAAATGAGGCTTTGCAGCTCACCATCATCATTTGCACAATATAGTCCTGACTCAAACTGAGTTAGCACTGGTCGATGCCCACAAGAGTAAACAGTTAAAAAGTAATTATTTAGTGCCCACCATGTTCAAGGTATTGTGCTACATGCTCAAGAAGCAGGAATAAGTTGCAAAGATGAAGATTATCTGGTTCCTGCTTTCTAAGTACCTTCAGTTGGAAAGACGAAAAACATAAACATGGGGAGAAAAACCCTACCTGTCAAAATAAAAGGTAATAATGATGAAATTAAAGAGAAATATGTTTGAAAAATAATAGCCACTAGACTAGTGCAACCCAGACTGCAGCACATATTCTTCCATTCTTTTTTTTTTTTTCAAACAAGATACATTCATCCCAAATTGAAAGATATGGCAGTAAGGTCTCCAGCTTCCAAATTTTCAATGTACTCTGGGTCTAGAGAAGGTGGCCTTAAATTTTGGATTCACCAAATGTGGTTTTGCTGTCATGAATAGAGTTGCTACATGGTCTACAATGGAAGAAGCGCCCATTTCATCTGTTGTTTATTGAGTGTGGCAGGCACTGTGCCATCCACTGGGGATAGCTGTGCACACAACAGAGATGGCCCTTGCTTTCCAGCAGTTTCCAGGTGGTGTATTTTGTGAACTGGCCTCAATATTAGCTCTGGTTGACCTTGTTTTCCCTTTGCCTAATCTTTCTTCCTCACTTCTAAGTCTTTAGCTTTTTCTGTGTTGTATGTTTCTTTGTAAGATGCCATAAATTCCTAACACAAAACTGAATATAAACAACAAATGAATGTTTCCAGTTAGTCATGTGCCAGCATTTCTTGCCTTGTACTTGATCAGCTACTTGAGGACAAGGACTCTGTCTCCTTCATTAGAACATAGTATTTATCTTTATGTTTGTCTTCATACTCAGCACTGGATGTGGTATAGTACTCAACAAATATTTGTAGATATAATTTGTCCCACTATAATAGTTTCTTTCTTTCTTTTTTTTTTTTTTTTTTTGAGATGGAATCTCACTCTGTCTCCAGGCTGGGGTGCAGTGGCGTGATCTTGGCTCACTGCAACCTCTGCCTCCTGGGTTCAGGAGATTCTCTTGCCTCAGCCTCTCAAGAAACTGAGGCTACAGGTGCGTGCCACCATGCCCAGCTAATTTTTGTATTTTTAGTAGAGACAGGGTTTCACCATATGGGCCAGGATGGTCTCGATCTCTTGACCTCATGATATGCCCACCTCAGCCTAACAAAGTGCTGGGATTACAGGCATGAGCCACTACGCCCAACTGATGGGTACTGCCCTTGATTAAAAAAATAGTTCTGTAATCACTTAGGCAAGGGGTGATGAACTAGCCTAAGTAAAGTATTTGCACCGGAAGTACTGGGTTTTTACAAATCTGCTGGATTATGAGTAGATAAAAGCCACCCAAAACTGATAACTTTTTTTCCTGGAAACTTGACTTTCCAGGAAAAAAATACTTGCTCAATAGTTCATTATAATCACTGAGAACCAAGATAAAAATTGTCTCACTGAGAGATACTTTTGTTACAGACTCTCACTGAAGCTCAGAATTAGGATGAAAAATAGGACTGTTGTAGATGTAAACTAAGTAATTCTATCTTGCCCAGTTTCCATTTGACACCCAAAGAGAAATAAATTAGGAATAAAAAGGTTTGCTTTTTCTTTGGAAATGATCCTTCCCTGGTCTGACTTAGCAGGGAGCACTGCTATCTAATGAAGCAATGTGGAGTGGTCAGCAATGAAAGATAATGTCTATAAGGCTCCTCCTTGGGTCTGGCCCATGATGGGCACTTTGTGATGTAATTACTGACAGTAATAGGGTGGTAGTTTACCCAGGATGTGATCACCACGGCATCCATCTAGTGAGTATGAGTGGGCATTTCTCCTGTCTGTGAGGGAGACAGAAGAATGCTGGGGAGGCACAAATTAACAAACACACCAAAGAAGAATTCTGGCTCCAGAAACTGGGACGGAGCTCATGGAGAAGGCCTTGGAGGTTGAGTGAGTCAAATAGCCAGGCAGAGAGAGAAGGATGGGCGTTAGTGCAGGAGCGAGAAGCCATGAGTACCGAGGCCTGGTGATGGAAAATGTGCTCAGCTTTTGGTTAGGCAGGACCAGCTTTGGTTAGGCAGGACCTTGGTTAGGACCTTCAGGTTTGGCTCAGCTTTTCGTATGGCTGGACCATTGAGGTGATGTCAAAAGATCAAAGTATCAATGTATTTTGAGACATATGTGTGACTGAATTGCATGCTCTGGTTCCTCACAGATGTTTAGAGCCCCATACAGCCAGATCCAGGCCAGGGTGCCTATCTCATGCATTTCTTGTGGGCCGTGGGGGGAATCACATGGAAGTACGCTCCCTCCCCTGTCTTACCGCCCCCCACATCCCCCTCCCCCCATCTAAGCTAGGACAGTTTCTACATACCTCCTGGGAATGGGAGAACTAGCATTGTTATCTCATTCATGTGGACAAGTGGTTCTTAAGATACAGTCGCTGAAATCCTAAGGTTCCTTTGAAAATGCCTCACATTCCTTTGAAAAACAGTGTAAAATAAAGTGGGGAGGGAGTGGGAGCAAACACCTATTCCCCATGTCAAAGACAGCAGCAGGTCAGCGTTAGTCTGTTTTATGTATTAGTCCTTTGCATAATGTTTTATCTGAAAAAAAAAAAAAGGATTCTATGCCACCAAAACAAACAACAATAAAATATTTTTATATCTGGATATTTTGAAAACCACAGCAAACTTGTGGGGTTGAGGGGAGGGAAGAGGGAAGAGAAGAGACAGGAGAGGTGAGTACAAAAAGGAGGGTTGTGAAAGGCCAGGTATTGATATCAATTGCCAGAATGATTGCTTTTGTAAAACAATAGGAATTGATTGAAATTTGCTTAGGCAGAGGAGGAAGTTCCAAATCTATAGCTAAATGTAACTTGGAATTTTAAGATTTTCACCTTCTGAAAGAAATGGAAGAATCTACTGCGTGGAAATATGGGAGAGAGAAGATGCATTTCTCTTGGCTTGGGCAAGCCGTAAACAGGCGAACTTCAATAATAATAGTATGTATAATTTATTAAGATAATTATTATTTTAATCCATATTTCTTTCAAATAAGGGAACAAGTCTCAGAAAGTTAAGTAACATTCTACAAATCTCACAGTTGGTAATAATAATAGGGGTAATTAGAGATGGCTGATGGAGATCATGTAACATGTTTCCAACTGTTCCAAGTCCAATTTCACGGGCAAACACTGGCTATGGGACCCAAGATCATTTGGTTATATTGGAAAATTCCACAGGAAGAACTTCATCATCCACCACAGCTACTGAAATCTTTGGATCTTTTGTTTTGTGGCTCTTATCTCCTGTCTCCTTTCCCCCATGGACTATGATATAGTTTTAAAAGCCTTGAGAGGAATGAGATATGCCAAGCTTTTATATACAAAAAAAGTGTGGTTAATGGGGTTGTAATTACATCTCAATTATTATCAAAAATGTATCTTTATGCCAATCACCTTCAAAGCTTCAAATAAATATATTAAAACTTTTATCTTAAAAAAGGTTTTTATTTGTAATCAAATATTCTATTCCACATAGTTCAGAGCCAATATCTATTTAGTTGTTTTTTACCCCTAATCTGTTAGTCTCAGCTAACTCATTTTTTAAATGGACATAATCAGGCCTGCTTCAACGAGTGGTACAGCAATATTAATATACATGTCTTTCTCCTCTACCTGATTATAAAGTTCCTGAATGGAGCAGTTGTCTCATTGAGTTAATAAATTATTTCACTAGATTGAAGTTGTTGTTTTACAGGTACTGCCTGTAAGGTTGGCTCCCCAGGGTTTAAGGTCACAGCAGTTTCACAGCTGAGCACTGACAGGGCACACAGCTCTGATCATGGTAAGGATCTGTGGCCAACAGGAAGAAAGATGAGACAACAGCACAACAGGGAAGGAGGAAGGGAAGCAAGAAGGAGGCATGAATACACAAGAACCTACATGGACAAACACAGCAAAAAAGCAAATGATGACTGTTAATGGCAAGATCCTCTCTCATCTCAATTGTTCTTGTGCTATTATCACCATGGAGGTTTCTCTGCCTTCAGCATCCTCCAGGCTCCTCTCAGGCTCTGCAGGCACCTCTTCCCCATCTCCTCCTGCTGCCCTAGGCTGAGCTGAATTCAGCTTCTGTGCATTCTGCACTTTATATGCTTCCTACTCCTTCTGATCTGTATCTGTAAATTCCTGCCACATGGAGGAAGCCCCATCAGTGCCTGCTCAAAGGTTCTGCACCTCACGCAGATTCAGGGAGGAAACCGGAGAATATACCTCCTGGGAGTGATCTTGCATCATCTAAGTTCTATGCAACTGACACACAGTAAACTGTTTGAAATAAGTCTTGGTAACATCTTTTATCATTGTTCAGAATAGCTACAAGTGAATGTTAAAAGCCTTCTTTTTGCTAGCTGCACTGTGAAGTGGTTTAGTCTGAACAGAATTGAAGCACACATCTCAGGGATGGTTGTGGAGAGTACTGAGTCATTTTAATGAAAGTCACCTTCTAGCTCCAAAGGCCCTTGTCCAACTGGTCTGCTAGTCCAGGAATTCTCTGCAAGTTGGCAAGAACAAAACCTCGCTGGCCTTGAGCTGTAGTCCAGTTGAATCCCTGTGTGTTAATTGCACGTCAAATGGCAGCAAGGAAGGCAGAGAGAGGGGCTGAGCACTGTTCATTGGTTGTTTGAAGCTGAAACACCTTTCGTACAAGTCCTATAGATCTCTCTCTGTCTGCCTTACTGACAGGGTAGGTAGGACCCAATCAGGTCACTGCCTTCATTACTGCGTCATTCTCAAGCACTTTACTTGTGACAATGTCCAAGTCTTGGCAATATTTGAACAGACAGCAGTATTAGGGCGGGGCCATACAGAACTTGGCTCAAGCCTCCTTTGTATATGGGGGAGGAGCTCATGATGGGGGAGGAGCTCATCATGGGGGACAGGGGTTGCTAATCTGCAACCACAGTGATACGGATATATTTAGAAGGCCCAGGGGTTATCCAACCACGTAGAATTGAGTCTAAAGGGACTTTGAGCTGTTAATTGTCAAGTTCCCTTTCAGAGGAAAACCTTTAGGAATAATTTCCCTTGGGTTGCTCTTTAAAGTAGAAAGTCTGTCTAGAACAGGATTTCTCAATCTTTGCATTACTGATGTTTAGGGCCAGATAATGCTTTGTTGTGGGAGGAGCAGGGCATTGTCCTGTACATTATAGGATATTTAGCAGCTTCCCTGGCCTTCACCCTTTAGGTACCAGTAGCATCCCCACTCTTCAGTAGTGACAACCAAAAATGTTTCCAGACATCCCCAAATATTCCATGGGGAGCAAAATTGCCACCAGTTGAGAACCACTAGTCGAGAAAATAGCAATGCTTATGTCCAGCTATGAAATGAAACACAGAGCTTAAACTTCACACCAAATAGTTTGAGCTACCCTAATTCCCAGTCTAGTTGTGCTTTTATAAGACTTCAAACCGGTTACATTTATTCCTAAGTCTAACGCCAGATCAGCAGATCATTCTAAGCTATCCAAAGTCATTGGATCCAACAGACTCAATGTCTCCCTAGGGGCAACGTTGGCATATATGAGAATAGCTTTTGCAGGCTCATCTACTAAATCAACAAACACTTATCAAACAATATGTCAAGTTGTGGGGTTCTGAAAAGATCTCCCTGAAACTTCTAAGGAGATAAAGCCCCTTTCCCATCTAAAAGGAAAGAAAAACCACAACAATTTTTTTTTTAACTGCCAAGAAATTAGCTCTTCTGTACTGTTTCTGGACAATTTTGTCACCTTTTATCCTTGGACTCAAATCTTCCCCTTGCCTGTTCAGGGGTTCACTCTCTGAACAACTTGATGCTTTGCAGTTATCATAATTGATAGCCTTTCCCCAGATAGCTGGGTCCAGAAAGCCAAAAACCAAGGGAAAACTATTGAATGAATGCCTACCATCTGCCAGACACTCTTCCAAGCATTTCACACACAATAACAACACCTCTGATCAAAAGTTAGTATTAGACAAGCTCATAGACGAAGAAACTGTAAATGCAATCCTGAGAAATAGGAGAAAAAAATACACACAAACTGAGATCACCACCTGAGTTGGCAGAGGAAGGATATTAAATAAGGAGGTCAACAAATAAATTATTTTCCATATATGCCTACAATGTAGGGTTATAGTAGGACTTTGGGAACTCAGGGGAAGGGTGGGAGGTGGAGAGGGATAAGAGACCACAAATTGGGTGCAGTGTATACTGCTTGGGTGATGGGTGCACCAAAATCTCATAAATCACCACTAAAGAACTTACTCATGTAACCAAATATCACCTGTTCTCCAAAAACCTATGGAAATAAAAAATTTTTTAAATATATTTTAATAATCTGGGAAGTGACCTTTTTGCCCTTTAAAGTTAACCTTTCCTCCATCCTTGTCACCCTAGAACTTTAGGTATAAGTCTTTTATGGCCTTTACACATGTGCCTTACCTCATCATGAGCTTTCTCTGGCTTTTCCTCCCCATCATTCAAGAGCAGGGCTCCTGGTTTATCCATCCCTGCAGATCCCCAGTGGGTGTTCAGTCCTCTGTACACCACTGACTCTTGTTACGAGAGCTGCACTCCATTTGACCAGTAAGTGAAGTCCCTTCTTTTTGTCCTGTTCATTATTGTGACTTCCCCACTGCTGATGGCGGATTCTCAGCCCAGCTACTATCCTAAGTGCAGCTACTTCCTCAGCCACTCTCTTCAAATTGGCCCTGGAGGAGAATAAACTAGAATACATAGGCTTGATTCCCAGTTCCGGGACCGTATTACACCCAACAAGTGTTTCATCGTAACATGCTTCTCAAGCAGAGTCCATGTCTGTGTGACTGGGAGTCAGAGGGTCCTCAAGAGGTCCTCAGAGAAGGATGATAAATAAAGTGACAGACAGAAGACAGAACACTCACACCTGGCCCAGGCCCTGGTCCGGTTAATATCCTGCCTTGTCTTTCACACTATGCTTTCTACTCCCGATAGAGACATGAAACAGCAGATGAGGGAAAATGCCTTGGGTCAAATAAAACAGCATGAATAAAAGGCCTCATGTGTGTAGACCCACTCTTCTCTGGGCCTTGGCTGCAAATCCAGATTCTAGCACCTGCATTTCCCAAGGCAAAAGGAAGTTGTGAAGGTCAAGAATAAACTTAAGAGTTTTCACCTTAAGAGGCACTTGCTACTTAGGATATTATTGTCTTACCCATATAGTCAACAGTTATTTTTCAATAGGTGTTATTTGTAGGACATAGTGTTAGGTAGGCATGAGGGGACACACAGGGTTAACAAGACCTTGCCCTTGCCCTTGAGGGGCATATGGTGATGCTACTTAAAGGGGGCTTCATGGACCATGCCTGGTTGTGTGTTGTTTGAGATCCATTCTCAATGGATAAGAAGAGAAATTGAGAGTAAGCATTTAGGAACAAGAATAGTAGGTAACGTTATATCTGTTGAATCTAATAACAAAAATTCAGGTTTGCACTGTATGTCTTATTTTCACTTTACTTTCTGCAAATTCAATGCTTAGTGTACTTCATAAAGACAAGGGTCTACAACAGATTGGAAATTTTAAAAAGCAACTTGTCCTTCACCATAGACAATTGGAACAGCACTCGTCTAACATACACATGACTAAAATAAAAGGAAGGTAAAGATAAACGTCTTAAAAAGCTAAACTAGTTCAACGTTATAGAGGGGGAGGAAGAGTCTAAGAAAGGTGGGTTCAAAGGTACAGCATGCTTAGGAAGTTGCGAAGCTCCCCATTCCCTAGCTGAGTAAAATTAAACCAAAAGAAGTAAAAACAACAAAGAAATTATTCACACTAATAGCAGAAATGGTCTCAATGGTATGGAATACATATCCAGATGTATCATTTGGGTCCGAAACTATTGGGACCAAATGTAGTGAAGATTTTAAAAATCAGAACAGGGTTTCCTTCTGCAAGAAATGATTAGCAATAAGCTTATCATTGAAAATAAGGAAATTCCCAAAAATACCCACTGATGTCTCACACTAGACAGGGATTGGGACTGGAGCTATGGGAAGGTCTCAGAGTAAATTCCTCAATGTGCCTTCTGGAGCCACCTTTCTGCATCCTGTAAACAATATTCTGAGGCTACAGAGGTGGAACTATAGGAGGAGATAAACTTTGTAATAGTTTAGCAGGTGGTCCAAGCCAAGTAAGTATTAATATCCTTGCAGCAAGGGTTTCAGCTGAAGCCTGGCAGCAAATGAGGAGGTTAAAAAGAGAAAGATGCCTGTAACCACACAAAATCAAATGCTTACTAGATACAGAGTTTCTCTAAAGCTCAAATTTCATTAAAGAGCCTGCTTACACTACAGATGGAAAAAATTTAAATCTGGGGACACCTACACTTTGAGATGGAATCCACTCTGTCTTCAGTGAGGTGGATTCTGATGCACGAGGTCAGCAAAATCAGAGATGAATCAAAGAGTCCAAGTTACCAACGACAGGGACCACCTTTCCCTGGGAAGCTGAGAGACTATGAACATTCCTGGATCTCACGTTATAAGAGAAGAATTCACACATCTGAGGTGAACATCCTTTTTCTGGCAAATAGGAAGACCAGTTACCTGCCTTTTTAAAGATGAACAAGAAAAAAAATAAAAGGCAAAGGAGGAAAGCAAAAGAAGACAAATTGGTATGTTTCCGACATGAATATTTTGTCTCATAGTCAACCCTCCAAATCCCGGTAAAAGGAAAAGGACATAGCATAAACAGTGAGAGATGGTGGGCTGGGAAGAAGAGGTAAAGAAAGAGGGGGAGATCATTTCTTTTAATTTTAATTTTAAAAATGACAACTAAATTCACAAGTAAATTCTAAATCACATGGACCAAATAAATGGCAAAAATGTGTAAGAAAATATGATTTGATGACTAAGGATTTAGCAGGACTTAGAAAAAACTGAGGAGAAAAAAATGCTTTTATAGGACATAAAACTGCATCAAATGCAGAAAAGGCCTTTGACAAAATTCAACAACCCTTCATGCTAAAAACTCTCAATAAATTAGGCATTGATGGGATGTATCTCAAAATAATAAGAGCCATCTATGACAAACCCACAGCCAATATCATACTGAATGGGCAAAAACTGGAAGCATTCCCTTTGAAAACTGGCACAAGATAGGGATGCCTTCTCTCACCACTCCTATTCAACATAGTGTTGGAAGTTCTGGCCAGGGCAATGAGGCAGGAGAAGGAAATAAAGGGTATTCAATTAGGAAAAGAGGAAGTCAAATTGTCCCTGTTTGCAGATGACATGATTGTATATCTAGAAAACCCCATTGTCTCAGCCCAAAATCTCCTTAAGCTGATAAGCAACTTCAGCAAAGTCTCAGGATACAAAATCAATGTACAAAAATCACAAGCATTCTTACACACCAACAACAGACAAACAGAGAGCCAAATCATGAGTGAACTCCCATTCACAATTGCTTCAAAGAGAATAAAATACCTAGGAATCCAACTTACAAGGGATGTGAAGGACCTCTTCAAGGAGAACTACAAACCACTGCTCAATGAAATAAAAGAGGATACAAACAAATGGAAGAACATTCCATGCTCATGGGTTGGAAGAATCAATATCGTGAAAATGGCCATACTGCCCAAGGTAATTTATAGATTCAATGCCATCCCCATCAAGCTACCAAAGACTTTCTTCACAGAACTGGAAAAACCTACTTTGAAGTTCATATGGAACCAAGAAAGAGCCCGCATTGCCAAGTCAATCCTAAGCCAAAAGAACAAAGCCAGAGGCATCATGCTACCTGACTTCAAACTATACTACAAGGCTACAGTAACCAAAACAGCATGGTACTGGTACCACAACAGAGATATAGATCAATGGAACAGAACGGAGCCCTCAGAAATGATGCCACATATCTACAACCATCTGATCTTTGACAAACCTGACAAGAACAAGCAATGGGGAAAGGATTCCCTATTTAATAAATGGTGCTGGGAAAACTGGCTAGCCATATGTAGAAAGCTGAAACTGGATCCCTTCCTTACACCTTATACAAAAATTAATTCAAGATGGATTAAAGACTTACATGTTAGACCTAAAACCATAAAAACCCTAGAATAAAACCTAGGCAATACCATTCAGGACATAGGCATGGGCAAGGACTTCATGTCTAAAACACCAAAAGCAATGGCAACAAAAGCCAAAATTGACAAATGGGATCTAATTAAACTAAAGAGCTTCTGCACAGCAAAAGAAACTACCAGCAGAGTGAACAGGCAACCTACAAAATGGGAGAAAATTTTTGCAACCTACTCATCTGACAAAGGGCTAATATCCAGAATCTATAATGAACTCAAACAAATTTACAAGAAAAAAACAAACAACCCCATCAAAAAGTGGGTGAAGGATATGAACAGACACTTCTGAAAAGAAGACATTTATGCAGCCAAAAAACACATGAAAAAATGCTCATCATCACTGGCCATCAGAGAAATGCAAATCAAAACCACAATGAGATACCATCTCACACCAGTTAGAATGGCCATCATTAACAAGTCAGGAAACAACAGGTGCTGGAGAGGATGTGGAGAAATAGGAACACTTTTACACTGTTGGTGGGACTGTAAACTAGTTCAACCATTGTGGAAGTCAGTGTGGTGATTCCTCAGGGATCTAGAACTAGAAATAACATTTGACCTAGCCATCCCATTACTGGGTATATACCCAAAGGATTATAAATCATGCTGCTATAAAGACACATGCACACATATGTTTATTGAGGCACTATTCACAATAGCAAAGACTTGGAACCAACCCAAATGTCCAACAACGATAGACTGGATTAAGAAAATATGGCACATATACACCACGGAATACTATGCAGCCATAAAAAATGATGAGTTCATGTCCTTTGTAGGGACATGGGTGAAATTGGAAATCATCATTCTCAGCAAACTATCGCAAGGACAAAAAACCAAACACCGCATGTTCTCACTCTTAGGTGGGAATTGAACAATGAGAACACATGGACACAGGAAGGGGAACATCACACTCCAGGGACTGTTATGGGGTGGGGGGAGAGGGGAGGGACAGCACTAAGAGATACACCTAATGCTAAATGACGAGTTAATGGTTGCAGCAAAACAACATGGCACATGTACACATATGTAACAAACCTGCACATTGTGCACATGTACCCTAAAACTTAAAATATAATAATATTTTTTTAAAAACTGCATCAAAGCAAGAAGCACAACTATTGCCACATACAAAAAAAAACACATTTGAAAAATGTAGGAAACATAACTGTATTAGTCTGTTTTCATGCTGCTGATAAAGACATACCCAAGACTAGATAATTTATAAAGAAAAAGGTTTAATGGGCTCACAGTTCCACGTGGCTGGGGAGGCCTCAGAATCATGGCAGAAGGCAAAGGAGGAGCAAAGTCACGTCTTACATGGCAGCAGGAGAGAGAGCATGTGCAGGGGGGACTACCTTTTATAAAACCATCAGATCTCCTGATACTTACTGACTATCACAAGAACAGCATGGGAAAGACCCACCCCCATGATTCAATTACCTCTCACCAAGTCCCTCCCACAACATGTGGGAATTATGGGAGCCACAATTTGAGATTTGTGTGGGGACACAGCCAAACCATATCCATAGCATATGAGTAGAAATAAATTTACAAAATGTAAATAAGAATGGTAGATATGAAAGGAAATACAATATATATATATACACACACACATATTCTCTATGTTTACTATATATTGTAATAATTTAATATATTGCCCTGAGTCTATACACTGAAAAGTCTCATAGGTCCTGGAAAAGTGAATACATATCAACCAATGCTAAGAAAAAAAAATTTAGTAAAATTACTGTACTTTAATAATAAAGAATTCTGTAAGTGCATTATATAAGACAAGTCACTTCGGAAAAGAGACTAGGAGGCTGGGCACAGTGGCTCATGCCTGTAATCCCAGCACTTTGGGAGGCTGAGACAGGTGGATCACGAGGTCAGGAGATAGAGACCATCCTGGCTAACACAGTGAAACCCCGTCTCTACTAAAAATACAAAAACAAATAGCTTGGCGTGGTGGCAGGCACCTGTAGTCCCAGCTACTCGGGAGGCTGAGGCAGGAGAATGGCGTGAACCCAGCAGGCAGAGCTTACAGTGAGCCGAGATCGGACCACTTCACTCCAGCCTGGGCGACTGAGCGAGACTCTGTCTCAAAAAACAAAACAAAACAAAACAAACAAACAAACAAAAAACAAAAAGAAAAGAGACCAGGTACATTTCTCATGGAATTAGATACCAGAAGATAATGATGGCTGCAGGCTAAAGGCATGGGCTGTAGGGATGTGCACTCCTGGCTTGGCCGCTCACTTGCTATGTGATCTTGCTCTAGTTATCAGTTAACTGAACTTTCTGGTTTGCAGTATCCTCATGTATAAGCAAGGATGACCCTATCCTAAAAATAACCACTGCATACTTTTCTAACTCCAGTGAATCCAAAAACAGTAACACAATAGACCGTCTATCAAAAGAGAGCCAAAAAATTACCACCAAGGTATCAAAATATACAAAGGAAAACTTGCTGGAAATATAAGGAGAAACATCGAGAAACATAATGGGAGGGGTGACTTTAATACACCTCTCAAGTCTTTGTCAAGTCAAGCAGAAAACAAGTCAATAAGGCAGAGTAGAAATAGTATAATCAGTAAAATTGCCCTACTAGGTATATATCTACTTTATGTTCTACAACAAAGAACACATATTTGTGAGCTCAAAAAACATTTTTAACAAGTTCAAAATTATTTTTAAAAAATACCAACAAGCAAAAATAGTACAGGCCACATTTTTAATCATATGCAACAAAAGACAAAATATAAAAAAGAACACTACAAGCAATAAACCTCCTGAACAAGAAATGAAAATATTTTTTACAAGCCTTTACAATATCTCTGATGTTAAAGAGAACATCAAAACCACAAATTCAAAACATACAGAAAACAAAATGAGAACATTTTACCCCTAATTTAATAGACTATAGCAAAACTAATAAGGTAAAAATTCGTCCTCACATGTATTTGTTAATAAAATGAAAGTGTAGAAATAGTAAGATGAGCAGCCCCTCAGAAACAGAGAAAAAAGCCTGTAATCCCAGCACTTTGGGAGGCTGAGGCAGGCGAATCATGAGGTCAGAAGATCGAGACCATCCTAGTGAACATAGTGAAACTCTGTCTCTACTAAAAAATACAAAAAATTACCCGTGCATGGTGGTGCGCACCTGTAGTCCCAGCTACTCAGGAGGCTGAGGCAGGGGAATCACTCCAACCCAGGAGGTGGTGATTGCAGTGAGCCAAGATCCTGCCACTGCATACTCCAGCCTGGGTGACGGAGTGAGACTCTGTCTTAAAAAAAAAAAAAAAAATAGAAAAAACATTACAAAAATAAGAGAGTGGAAAGGAGGAATAAATCAAGGTAAAAGAGAAATTGATATAGTAGAAAACATAAAAAAATAGAGACATGCCAACTCCAAGAACTGATAATCTGTAAGCTCAATAAAACAGATAAACCAGTAGCTGGTCTAATCAATGACCAAAGGAGACACAGCTCCATGCTCAAAATTAAGAATATGAAACAGGAACTGAAAGCAAATTTAGACTACTAAAAACCAATAAGTATATGAAAAAATGTTCAAGACCACCAATAATTATATTAATACAAGCAAAACCAACATTGAGATAATATTTTTAGCCAGGAGATTGGCAAAGATATGGCAGTATCTAAGTCAGAGAAGGGTGTGGGGCAACGAGCTCTTTTGAACTCTTGATCAGAGTGAAAATCCCTAGAGACTTTCTGGAGGGCAGTTTGGCAATATTTGTCAAATTTTCAAATGTGCGTGGGCTTTGACCAAATAACTCTACTCACAAGAATATGTTCTAAAAAGAAAAACACACACATACATGTGCAGTACAAACAGCAAAACTCAATATTCAATGTTCAATAAAATTTGTACCACTTTAAAATGATGTAGCAGATTTACATTTACTGACTTGAAAATATACCTACAATATGTTAACCATAAAAGGAAGTATGTGAAATGTGAAATTGCAAATTCAAAAACAAATATTTGAGGCCGGGCGCGGTGGCTCACACCTGTAATCCCAGCACTTTGGGAGGCCGAGGCGGGCAGATCACGAGGTCAGGAAATCGAGACCATCCTGGCTAACGTGGTGAAACCCCGTCTCTACTAAAAATACAAAAACAAATAGCTGGGCGTGGTGGCGGGCGCCTGTAGTCCCAGCTACTCGGGAGGTTGAGGCAGGAGAATGGCGTGAACCTGGGAGGCAGAGTTTGCAGTGAGCTGAGATCGTGCCACTGAACTCCAGCCTGGGAGACAGCCAGACTCTGTCTCAAACAAACAAACAAACAAACAAATATTTGAGTACTTACTGAGTGCCAGACACCCACTGAGGCATTGTGGGAGGCAGCAATGAACAAGACAGAGGAAGTTCCTGCTCTCATGGAGGATAGAACAAAAGCATGAGCCCACACTACCATGTGACATGTGTCTGGGGAAAATGGTGGCCGGGGTAAACAATATTACCTGCATTTCATAGGATCTGGGGTGATTTCTACTTTCTTCTTCACCTTTCTTTTTACTGTTTTGAAGTTTTTAAATGCACACACATGATTTTTTAATTAGAAAAAAAGTTATTTTCCGAGAGGTGTAGAAATCGTGTGCGGTGAAGGGCGTATGTGGACTTGGCTTTTGAGTGCTGCTAGAAAATGAGGGTAGAATTTGCATTTATCAGATTGAAGTGGGCATTTCCCATTATGATCAATATATTATCATTAGTAATCATGTTTAAAATAAGAGCAACATGACTTTCCATGTAAACACACAATGAATCTCAGACAAAATTTCATGTCTAGATGTAGCAAATCCAGAAGTCATCGAAGTCCTCATCTTCCAAAGATAAATATAAAAATCAATTAACTGATTAACTACAGCTTTTGTGAATCATTCGCTTCAGGGTTTCCCCAGCTGGGATGAAAGAGCCAACAGCAAACTCCTGTGTAGTTCTAGGTGGTGGCAACTCTACCACAACACTGGCAACTTCATAGAGTTCCTAACCTCTTCCCATTTGACAAAGCCATAAAATATTTGAAAAAGAAAAGAATGCATGCTTTAGTTCAACTTATTTTAATGTTTGACTTTAACTTTGAGAATAGACACTCAGTATTTTGAGGTTGACATCTGTTTTATGTTTCGGTTTTTCTTTTTTTTTTTGAGACGGAGTTTCGCTCTTGTTGCCCAGGCTGGAGTGTGATGGTGCATCTTGGCTCATTGCAATCTTGGCCTCCTGGGTTCAAGCGATTGTCCTGCCTCAGACTCCCGAGTAGCTGGGATTACAGGCATGCACCACCGCACTCGGCTAATATTGTATTTTTACTAGAGACAGGGTTTTACCATGCTGGTCCGGCTGGTCTCAAACTCCTGACCTCAGGTGATCCACCCGCCTCGGCTTCCCAAAGTGTGAGATTACAGGCATGAGCCACCATGCCTGGCCGTGTTTTGGTTATTCTTAAATGTGCACTTCAATTGATGTGAAGTCCTCAACTTTTGGATGACATCTGTCATTTGAACCACAAAACTGTCTTGGCTTCCCCAGAAGCCCATCACAGAAATAATGGGGTTCACTGCCTTCCTCAATACCACATCCATTTGTGTTTTTTATAAGGTTGACATTAACATTAGAATGCCCTGCCTGTTACTGTCTTCTGAAAGCCATCTGAACCTTTATGGCTTTATGAAGATTCTCTTCAGCACTCATGTTTCTGCATTACATTGGAGAACCTCTGTTCTATCATTTGAGAGCAAAGAGCTCATATTCAACCCATCTTTCCCCATTCAACATTAGAAACAAAAAGGGGGTACATGTCATAGGTTTCTTAAAGTAAAATTAGAGAAAGGCATGAGAACGCAAGCTTCAAAAATAATGAATTGTGTTCTGCTATAATAGTTAAGCCTGAGGAAAAAAAAGAAGCTTAAAAAAATTTATTTCAAAAAGATAAGAAATGGGAAGTGAGAGTCTAGACCACTTGACATAATCATCACACACTCTGTTCCATCATCACCAGGGCAGGCACTTGTCGTCATAGTAGAAGATGGCTGCTGGGGTTCCAGCCATCTCACTGGCATTCCAGACAGCAGAATGAAGGAAGGAATAGAAGGGGATCTTCTCTCCCTTTTCAGGCAACTTCCCATAAATCCCACACGATTCTGTCTAAATCTCAATTTAGTCATTTGGCTGCATCAAGTTACAAGGTAGGCTAGCAGAAGCAATTTTATTAACCAGATGGTGATGTGCTAGGTAAAAATCCGAGTTCTTATTAATGAGGCAGAATGAAAGAATGGATATCAGGAGACAACATGTGGACACACGCAAGCACATGTATGCATAATTTTAAGCACTGTTACCAAAGCTCTTTGTAGAGAAGGATCTTCACTATTTAGTCACCACAATGTGCCACTTGTGTGAAAAGACAGGGCCCAGGTCAGCGTCTGGAAAAAGAAAGCAAATCCAAAGTAGGATTGAATTTCAGATAGGAAGAATCTGAGTTTTGTTGTGCCCAAGAAAGAGGTGGGCAGAAGGGCACTAAAAATATGGGAAGGAGCCAGAGAACTTTGAGAGATGGCACAGTGAGTTTTTAAAAGAGGAGGAAGTAAAGAAGGAAGGATAAAAAGAAGAGAGGAGAGAAGGAGAGGAGGAGGGCTAAATGGTAAAATAACTAAATAGATTTGTAGAACAGAGATGGCCACTATGCAAACCCACTTCCTTCTGCCCAAACAACTAATTCACGAAGGCCCTGTGGAGGAGACGAGTGCTGAAGAGGGAGGGTAGAAATCTAGAAAGAGGGCTAGGAAGGCCTGTTAGCCAGGTTAGTGTATCCAACAGAGGACAGTGTCTGTGAGACAACATTAACCAAAGCATGAGTTTTGAGACGAATGTGAGTAAGAGAACAACAGACCCCTCAGGAAGTCATGGAAATTTGGGGGGCTCTGAAGAACAGATATACCACCAGTCCCAAAATGGAATTTTGAGCCAATTCTCTCTGGAAATTAAAGGGCATTTCCATGAGAGTTAAGTTATTATCAAACTTCAAATTTCTTCTGCCAATCTCTCAATAGGCTCATGAGGAGGATGGAGAAAGGTTTATTGGAACTTTAAAAAAATATAAGCTTTATAATATAAAACAGCAAAGTTAAATGCCATACAGCTGGTTAGTGGTTCAACCAGAACCAGAGGCTGTGTTTCTCATGGCCTTTTTAAGGAAGGAAATAGGTGTCATGATCTCATCAACTCAGAGACAGTTCTGAGCGATGCACTCAAATGCATGACTGAGCCTGGGCTTGGCAGAAAGAGCACCCTGATTGATTAGTGATGTCTGTTCTGTGCTTTGGCTTGGGAGCTTCAGGTGACATGCATTAGATCTGTAGTCCCCTTTAGAGCATGATGACTCTCTAATCACTGAGATTTATGGCAATGCCATTGGGTGTATTCAATGTTGAGATGTTTTTACTCACACCACTGACACCAAATGAGAGGTACTTTCTTCCCCTGACACCAATTCCTCAATTCTTTGCAGACACGAACTGGGTATTTAACAATTCAATTCAATTCAATTTTGACACTATCTGCAGTTAGCATGGACCCCACAGGTTAAGGGCTCAGTCCCAGAAGGCTATCTTCCACTTCAAATATAAGTTGCAAGTCTCAGGCCACCCATGCTTCTGACCAACCAGCTATAAGTCAGGGGTTCCCATGACCCGCCTCCACAGGCTTGATAATTTACTGAAATGATGTACAGAACTCATTTACTGACATTCACTTGTTTATTGTAAAGGATGCAACTCAGGAACAGCCAAATGCAAGAGATACACAGGGCAGGGTGTGGGGGTGTGTAGAGTGTTCATGCTCTCTCAGGGCACACCCCCTCCCAGCCCCCCAGTGTGAGACAGCCAAGTATAAAGGGATCACTGGAAAACCTCCAACCGGCGTGCACACTGGGAGGAGTGTGCACTGGGATGGAGCCTCGGGAAGTTCATGCTGTTTGCAGGGGGAGGAGCCTGGCCTCTTTTATTCCGGGGTAAACCTGGAATTTAATCTGTGAGGCAGGAAACTGGCCAGCCGAACTCTTTCTTTGCTGAGAGTTTCTGTTCCTCCCCACCTTTTTTTCCCAATAAATTCCATTTTTCTCACCCTTCAAAGCATCTGTGAGCCTAATCTTTCCTGGTCGTGTGACAAGGACCCTAAGGAGAAAGTCCTACAACAGATGTGTGTGCCAACTCAGAAGCAGTCTGAACCCCACCATTTAAGGGTTTTTATGGAGATTTCATTACGTGGAGCTGGTGGACTAAATCACTGGCCGTTGGGGATGGACTCAGTCTCCTGCCCCTCTCCCCTCTCAAGAGGTAGAAGGGTGGGGCTGAAAGTTCAGTCCTCTAATCACAATCACGTGGTGTGGTCTTTCTGGCAACTAGTTTCCATCCTGAAGCTATCTTGGGGCCTCCAGACACCAGTCATCTCATTAGCATACAAAAGACACTCATCACTCTGGAGATTCCAAGGGTTTTAGGAACTGTGTGCCAAAAACCTGGGACAAAAACCAAGTATTTATTTATTTTTTATTATACCACAGGCATGACTGTGGAGACTTGGAAAAGGAATTTTTTTAATTGCTTAGTTTTTAGTAAGCCCTTTCCAAAATGGGACAAAAAATTAAAGAGAAGTAGAAGACATGGACTTTATGAATTGAAGATACTCTAGTTTATCTAGCTCAACCTGTGATATGATACCCTAATCTTCTTTATCATTCTATAAAATATTCAACCATCCTCAGGATTCCCGCAGGGAGCTGGGATAGTAATAAATTTGGCCATAGTATACAACATGAGCAAAGCTCTTCCTGTGTGCCTCACATTGTGTTTAAACCCTTTACAGAGCACTGTTTTTTCTAATCCTCCTAGCAATACTAAAAGGTGCATGCTATCAGTAACCCCATTTTCTAGCTGAGTAAATCAGCCTCAGAGGTTAAGTACCCTCCCCAAGGTCCTAGATTGGGTAGGTGTCAAGGCTGAGCTACCAATCAGGAGGCCTTCTGACAGGGACAGTGGCTGGTAACTTACATCCCACTGCCTCTAGGACTGGACACCTGGAGGCCAAGCAGAGCCTCACCCATTCACGGGAACAAAAACAGATTTTGATTCCATGTCTGAGTTCTTCCCAGGGGCCCCATCAGGGCAAGTGAATTAACATCCTTAGAGGCAGGCAGTTTGGAAGTGAAATGTTCATTCTTTGGCATCTCATTGATTTGGTTCCTATTAAGAAGAAAATTTCATAATTGAAATTTAGAAGAAGAAATAGTTTTCTGAAAGTGTGTCCTTCTCCGTAGCACTTCTCTAGTCCAGTGTCCTTAGACTACAGTTGGATTATACTAGTTAAGGCCTCCAAACAGATAATCACGGTACCTCCTTCTTCAGGGACAAACAAGACATTTGTTGATGCTTCTCATCACTGTTTCACTCAATGAAACACCATTTTATCACTTATATTCTCGTGAAAATTTTCCAGAGTGATTGATGATGACAAATCCATGGACCCCAATCAATGAGAAGTGGCTGCTTGCAGATTAAGGAGAGGCATAAAGTCTCAGGGTCCATTTCTCATCTCCTCTGGACATTGGGGTGGGGAGATAAGAGGTGCCTGCCATCTATTCGCTACCACTATGCACTCATTCACTCACTCATTCATTCTCCCTTTCCCAAAATATTTAGAGTGCCTATTATGTGCCAAGCCCTGCTTTAGGCACTTGGGAGATAGCAATGAATAAGCCAAAAAAAGAGTCTCCCCCACTCACTGAGTTTGCAGGCCCGTTCAGGGAGACGACGAACCATACATGCCAACCAAGGTAGCTAAAAATAATTCCAGAGGGTCAAGTGCCCATGAAAAGAGTAAGAAGTCACTCTCAGAGGAGCTCAGAATGCCTCTGTAACAATCTACACCCCCCAACCAGAACATTCCTCAGAATAAACTTCAATAAGGCCATGCCAAGCCTGAGAATTGTGAAAAGACATGACCATCTTCCTCTTAAAAGTGGTTGCAGGCCATCCATGGTTTCACACAGTCTTTTTTCCACCCATGACCCCAAAGGAGGAAAGTTTCCATCTAGCTCAGGATTTTTTTTTTAATGATGCAATGATGAAGAATGAGAAGACAAAAAATAATAAACTCCAGAGCTTGCCTTGAGAATAACGTTTTGCCAACAGGATGTGTCATAAATATGAAATGGCAAAGAAAGATGTTCCAGGATTTGTACTTTGTCCTTTGTTAGCCAGACAGATATGAGTTACCATCAGGGATTTTTTTTTTTTTCTCAAACATGAGCTACATATAACTTCCATATTTCTGTGAAAAGGGAACCCATAAATTACAAGTTATTGTTTCTTAGAAACTGGGATTGTACAAGGGAGAGCCAGACAAAATCCTCTGTTTCATGAGCTTGCAACTTTTTAATTAAATACCACTTTAAACTCATACATACGTAAGCCAAATGTTCCCCATCCATCGTGCTCCAGAGCATGGTGCCCATGCTCCCCCTTCCATCACTTTGCTGTGTTAGAGGTAGGATTCCTGCATTTATTTTTCTCTAATTTTTTCCTCTATCAATTTAGGCAGGGTTGGAAACATAGATAACACAGAACAGGGACTAGTTTTTAAAAGTTTTTATAGTTGTTATGACCAAGGACTGGGCTATACAGATTGATTATAAATTGATAAGAAAGGGAGGGAGGAAAAGAGGGAGTGAGGGAGATATAAGAGAGGAAGCAAGAGAGCAAATGAGATAGAGAGGAGGGCAAGAGGGAGTGGGGAGACTCCCTAGCCAAGCAGCATGTGAACTTAAGACACTTTATCTGGTTAGATCCACAGACCATTGAGGCAGAATCCAGCTTATTCTTCACCAGTATTCATGTTTCTTTCATCATTGGCATACTTCTAAACTGCATTTCCCCAGCCCCCTCACATGTAAGTGAGGACATGTGACTAGTTATTCCTCACAGAATGTCGGCAGAGGGATGTGTGTTACTTCCAGGAATGGCCCCTAAAATCTCCTGATCTGTTCCTCATGCTTGCTCCCCTCTCATCTGCTAGATGCAAAGGATCCAGTGGAGGTCTCTGAGGCCCTGGGAGATGGTAGAGTCACACCATGAAGGTGCCTGGGTCCCTGAATAACTGCATGGAGCGTAATGCTCACTTTACATTGGACCGTGACACAAGTAAGAAAGGTAAGACATCAAGATACAGGGATTGTTTCTATACAGTTAACCAGCCCTGAACTGTACACCCCTTTGCTCTATTTTTCCATCCATGGCAGGCAGCACTAACAGATACTTCATGGATAAATTTTCCCTTCAGTTGTCCTCAAACATTTCTGCCATGTCCCAGACAATCCTAACTTCACATTCAGAGGGCATTACAGAGATCTCATCCAAGCACTTTAAGTACTAAATTTATATTCTTAGTTAGTTTGCAATCCACCCTTCACTAGAATTCCTATTTAAAAAGGAAGGATGAGTCCATGATTCAATTCAAGGTGAGAAAACATTTCTAAAACAAGGGTAAGCACATTTTTCTGTAAAGGTCCAGATAAGTAAATATTTTAGGCTTCACAAGACTTACAGTCTCTGTCTCAGCAAGCCAACCCTGTCATCCTGGCACAAAAGCAGCCACAGGCAGTGTGTAAATGAATGGGCATGGCTGTGCTCCAATAGGCTGTGATTTACAAAAACGGGCAGCAGGCCAGATTTGGCCCATGGGCCATAGTGTGCTGACCCCTGCTCTAAATCATTCTCAAATTTTCACTAAATATGACCAAGGGCACATGTAAATTCTAGTATCAATTCAATCCCTGTGACATTAGTTTATACTATTTGTTTTAGACCTCATGGCTTCTCTTGAGTAGTGACAGATATGACAAATGAAGTTGCAAACAGTATTTGATTCTTCTTTCTGCCTCAGCACTGTACTGTGCCTGGCACAGTAAGTAAAATACAATACATTTTAGTTCCTTTTTACTTCCTTTGCAGCTTGCCTTTGAAGGTTAGACTTGAAGTCAGATCTTCACTGAAGTCCCATTTATTAGTCTGTGCCTTTGGTCAAAGCACCTTCTCTTTGTAAACCTTGGTTTCTAAATCTATAACATGAAGATAACAATATATACCTCACAGGACTTTTTTGCGGGGTAAGGTGGTGAGGAAAAAGAATAACAACATATATATCCTGTGAAATATATATTATTGTGTGATATAATAATATATGTAGTATGAAATGTATAGCACAGTACAGAGGTAAGAAACTATTATTGTAAGCTGCCTGTCCCTTCTTGGATTCTGGATTTACTTTCTTTCCACTGGAAACATGAGTCCCCCCACCCCAATCCCAAGGAGGTCCACTAAATCCCCATTTAGCCTAGGCCAAGAGGCTGTTGGGGTGCATGGTCCGGCTCCACCTGTGTTCTGATGGACTGCCAGAAACATGAGCCTCCTTTATAGCTACTAACTGGTTCCAGAGAAGCAGCTCCAGCTGCCAAAAAATGTTGCTGCTTTAAAGAGATAAAATGCAATAAAGATATGTTTGTAATGGGCATACTCAGTATGATTTGACCGGCCAATGACACAAGGCACTTGGCCTTGGACCCAGTGCTATTTGAAATGAGCTCTGGAATCGAAGTACTATTCCCATCAAGAGTATCACCCTTAGCAGTCCACAGCTGAAAGCTTCAAAGTGCAAAACTCAAATCTCCTTTTAGTCAAGTATTAAAATAATGAAAAAGATTTGTGGATAGAACATTTATCCTGCAGTTGCAAATTTTTATGGCCATCCCATTCTACTGAGAGTTGTTATGTGTATAAAACTCCAGACTCCAGGGTCGGTCTGAGTCTTCCCACCCGTAGACATCTGTAACATCTACTTATGGTGCACACTTACCACTCTAAAAGAAACAAAATGCTTTTTAGCTTCCTTGATGATGCTTGTATTAAAACCTGAAGGGAAACATTGCAATGGGCTCTTGTCAACTAGACATTACACATTCCCTGACAGTGTCTAGAATAGTGCCTGGCAAGAGAAGGGCTTTAAACAAGATTTACTAATGTTCCAAGTCCTATATCCAGTTATTGTCCTATATCTGATAGGGCATGGATGGCAAGTACCCAACAAATTCACCATTAACTTTGTGCCCAGGGCAAGCAGCAATAATCACTCAAGACACTTTTTTCTTTTCTGATGAGCCAAAACAGAGTAACAGTAACATCTTGGCTGGGGCGGCTTTCCTGAATCTCTGCACAGTCATGCCTTCAGGATGAGGGTCTCTCTGCTAGCACTTGGTGTCTCCCGCAAACCAGTTCCTCCTACCATCTTAGCTAATCTTTGTTAACTGATCCACATATCCACCCAAGACTTCAAACTAAAAATTTGAAAGCATCCTTAACTAATCCTCCAACATCGAATCAATCAACAAATCCTATGAACTCTAATACCCCAAATAAAATTTGAATTGCTTCTCTTCATCTCTACCATTGTAACCTGGCACATCTTTGGTTGCAACTATTTCAATAGCTTTTTAAGTGCTCTTTGGCTTCCATGGCAACCCCCCCCAGTCTGTTTCCCATACAGATGCCAGAGGGCATTATTAAGGCAGATCATGCCAATGGCTCACTGCTGAACTGCATAACCTGCCTGATCTAGTGCTTCCTGTCCTTTCCAACATCATCTCAGCTCACTCTCCTGTCCATTACTGCAGTGCAGTTGCAGCTGCATTGACCTTCTTGCTGTTCTTGGAAAGCACCCAGCTTTTGACCCACTTAGGGGGTCACACATGTGTTGTCTGCTGGTAAGTCTGCTGCCTGTGACAACCCCCACCCCATTGGCTAAGTTCTCATTCTTCAAGTCACAACCAAAGTACCACGTCCTCTGAGAGGGCTTCCTAGATCACTCTCTGATATGGTTTGGCTGTGTCCCCACCCAAATCTCATCTTGAATTGTGGCTCCCATAATCCCCATGGGTCATGAGAGGGACCTGGTGGGAGGTAACTGAATCATGGGAGCAGGTTTTCCCTTGCTGTTCTCATGAAAGTGTCACAAGATCCGATGGTTTTATAACGGAGAGTTCCCCTGCATGTGCTCTCTTGCCTGCTGAGGTGTAAAATGTGTCTTTGTTCTTCCTTCGCCTTCTGCCATGCTTGTGAGGCCTCCCCAGCCATGTGGAAATATGAGTCCATTAAACCTCCTTCCTTTATAAATTACCCAGTCTCAGGTATATCTTTATTAGCAGCATCAGAATGGATTAATACACTCCCTCAACCACCTTCTTCTCTATCAACCCAATGCCCTTATTCTCTGACCTTATTCTTTCTCTGAAGACTTGGACTTAATCGAAAGTTTTATACATGTAGAAGTTGCTACTTTTAGTAGAAAAGGAAACATCCGTGAAAACAGTACCTTGGTCATTTCCAAGTAATGACCACATTTCACAGTATTATATTGTGTTTTGTTCCCATCTATCTTCTCTTAACTAAGGTATTATAAGCTCTATTTGGGTTAGAGACAATGTTTGTCCTGTCATTCAGTACTAGAGGGGAAAAAAAGATGATAGAAAACAAATATCCCTTTATTCTGTCTGGTAAGGAATTCTTAATGATATTCATAGACACCTTTTGTGGCATCTGCCCCAAAAACTCCCTTTCCAGGAAATCCACAAATATTCATAATGAACCCCTTATACACAAGGGTAGTAGTCCAAATATCCATGTTTAGACCATGAGACACTACCCATTTTTAATGTCTGAGTTTTATATTTGCCACTGTCTAAAGTGTCTAAGACACCTTGAGGGCAGGGATCCCATGAGATTTGCCCATTTTTTAATCGAGCAACTGAGATCAGTGACTGCTACATAATTACGCTTTGAATCCGTGAAAGGACAGAGCCAATTAGTTTACCCAGGCATCCAAGTCTTGTTTATTGGGTGGCCTGGGTTGGTTTAAGCTGCAGAAATCTAATAAGGGAACACCCAGAAAGATGAAACCATATCCTTAAATTCCTATTCATTCAATAACCGTAAAATAATTTATAATAAAATTAGAAACAAAGGGCAATTGTATAGGATCTTTGTCTGTCTAGTCCCCCACCTCAGAGAGCCTCCAGGGGTAGTTTTCAGAGCCCTGGATGAGGTTTGGCTCATGCAAATCCCATTGTTTGTGGTTCCATTGGAAGAGTCAGTCTCTCTTCTCCCAGCCCCCATGCAACTCTTGGAAAATGGTGCTCAATGGACAGCATCCTTTGCAGAGGAACTTTGTCCTTAGGGGAAAGTTCTAGATGACAAGTCATAAATTTAGAAGGCCCTGGTCTCAGAAGGCACTCTGAATGATTTCAACAAAGTACAGAAGGAGAAGATGGTTTTAAAACAGTTGCACCGTTGGGTTCAGAAAAAGGAGAGGTCTGTGTACAAATACAAACCACTTTAGTTCTTAAAACATCTGCATATCTTCTAGTCACCAAAGTCACACACACCTTTACGGCAATAAACAGGATATTATTTACCCACCCACTTGACAGGTAGGCAAACTGAGTTCGGAGTTGCTGAGTACAACGCTAGAACAGTGTCTTGTAGGAGAGATGCCCAGTAGCTGGGCTCCACGTATCCCAATAGCCTTTCTTTCTCTTCATACTTAGAAACTCATCCTGACTGATACAAAGAGTGTTCAGTCAGACGGATGAAGACCTCCTGTCTTGGATAAAATAGGTGCATTCAGGATGAGAACAGATTAAGTTAAGGCTGCCATAACACAGAGAAATAGGGAACTCAGGGAGTTTGGGTGATTTGCATGGGTCCTTTTCCAGTTGACATTTGCATCAATCAGATCAATATTGAAGATACAGATTTGACTTGACTTCCTTTAGATTCTGCTGGAGAGACACAGGGATGGCTCAAATCATCTTACTTGTTAACTTTCTTCCTCTTTATGGTCAGAGACTTAGTTTTGTACCCCTACTCTGTTCTTGGCATTCAGAACCGTGACTGACACATAGTAAACTCTCATTGCTGTTAATGAATGTACTCAATTTACCACTTCTCTTTGACCTCAGACATTCTCTGACAGTCTGGGATGCAGATTACTGTTTCCAAACAGGTTACGTTTTTCTTAAGCAATAAGTAGGCCATCATTTCTACCCTCGAAAGAAAATGCTATGTGAGACCACACTGGATCACAACCTCAAGCTGTCCCTTGGCTTCTCTGAGGTGCATCGTGCAGAGGTTGAGCCTGCCTCACACTGGATCTGAAGGATGTAGGTACAAACAGCTGCGTATACAACCAACGGACCCGAGCCCAGTGAAGTCACTACCTTAGAGGCCCAAGACTGTCATCACTGTCCTCACAAGTCCATGCTTCTGGACTCGTGGTGGACACCTGCAGCATTTGGCTTACTGTTGAGAGCTCTGACTACAAGAGACCAGATTCAAATTCAGCTTGGCGTGGGACTATGGGTGATGTATCAAACCTCTCTGGAGCTCAGTTGTTTCGGCTGTGAAATGGGAGAGGATAAAACACCTCATAATGCAGCAAATCACAAACTACAATGTGCACACAAATCACTTGGGGATCTTATGACGCTGCAGGTTCAGGCTCAGTAGGTCTGAGGTGGGGCCTGAGAGCTCAGAATTCTAGTAAGCTACCAGGCCATACCAATGTGGCTGATCTGGAGACCACACTCCAAGTAGCAAAGTCATAGGGCAGTAAATGAAATAATAGAATAAAAGGAGATTATTAACATGAACAAGCATTATAAAGCAAAGTATTAATAATCATGATCAGTAGTAGCATTTTGGTTAACATACATGAAATTACCAGCAGCCAGGTTTGAATTAGACTGTTTCCCGCCCTGAGTCGTTTCAAACGAGTTTTGTGATTTCATCCGAAAGCTCCTTCAGCCATTCCCATAAGCCCTCATGTAACTACAGAAGTCAAGGGCACAGTGAGAAGATATTTTATTACCTGTGTATTTATTTATGGGTTTTGGAGGTTTTAAAACTGGCAATTAAAACCTTGTAAATTTGTATTATCAACAAAATAAATGTAGACGGGTTAGTTACTCGTTGCTAATAAATTTGATCATTCATTTATAAAACGAATGTTCACCCAAGAATCACAGAGCACTCTATAAATATCGCTTCACGAAGCCACAAACCACCTCGACAAGGAAGGCACACAGCACCCCTGAGGGGTTAAACAAACCCTCCCGGGCCTGGGGGATGGGAGGGCAGTGCTTGAATTCCAGCCCCCTGGTCCCCTTCCAGTACTCAGGTTCAGCCTCTGCCCCGGGGGGCCTGACTCTTTGAAGCATGATATCCGCTTGGATGCGTTTCAAATCAGCTTGCCTAGAGGCTCCAGCCCCAGATAGCCCCAGGAACCTGTCTGTAGGAGCTGGAGAAAACCATATTTCTCTCCTGTGAGAGGTTGAGGAGGACTAGCCTCCCCCATTTTCTCTTTTCCAATCATGCACTCTGGGTAGTTCAGCTACTGTTCAAGAGGTAACTTACAAACCGACTGGCCCAGCTATGGAACTCCAGCATGGAATTAATAAAACAAAACTGCTTAATCGCTGATTTCTCAGCCAATGGCCCCCACTTCAAGACTTACTCAGCTGAGGGTCCTCTTCACTTCTCCCCCATAAATGAACTCAGTAAAGCGTTTTTGTCTTTGAATCCTGGTGCCCTAGATGGACCAGGGTTTTGGTGGCTGGGTTTGAATTCCAGCCCCACCATGGTGGGGGACCACAGACCTCATGTTCCTTAGCTGTGAACTGGGCTTATTTTAGGCAAAGTCATCTAGTGCCTGTGAGGATGTTCAGAAATGATGTGTAAAGAGCCTCAACAATGGAATTTATCCCTATTAGTAGTGCTGGTACCAGTTGTGATATTAGTCATAGATGCAACACTAGCAGCAGAGTGTCAGGCCTGATTATAACTTTTAGGAACCTGAGCCCATGCCTCTCTCTCACGCACTTTGTTGAGAGGAAAGGGAACAGGAGGATTGATCCCTCATTTATGAGTGCCCTAAGCAGAGCTTAGGCTTCCTCGTAAGTCATCTAGCCCTCCAAGATATCACATCTTACTCCCTCTTCCCAAATTATTGACCCAACTGATACAGACAAAAGACAAGGAAGTACTGGGTAGAAGAGGGTGGGTCCCTGGCAAAGGCCCCATCCTCAAGCCTGGGAACTCACGGCCCTAATGGGAACAGGCATTCATGTTTACACAGCCAAAAGTTGCATTTGGCCTGCCACGCTCCCTTACCCTGTACCGGTATAAACCCCAGACCCCAAGCTCCAGGCTCCAGAAGCAAACAAAGATGAACAGAAGAGCAGAAGAACAGCAGAATGGCATGGCAGAGAGAAGAGAATGAGCGTCTGAATGCTGAGAGGAGTTTGGCTGGGAATGGTCAGAGAGATTGGCTGTTGGATGGCCAAACTCCAGAAGAAGATCATCTCCCCACTCCATTTGCTCTTCAGCTCCCCATCCATCCCGCTGAGCCCTACCTCCACCACTCAATAAAACCCCCTCATTTGTCCTTCAAGTTCGTGTGCAACCTGATTCTTCCTATATGCTTGGTACTTCAGTACCAAGATGACATTGAGCTGGTTCACACTTAAGCTGTCTGTGGATGGCAAGGCTAAAAGAGCTCACTGTAGCACATGCCTACATAGGCTTTGGGAGTCACAGGCGCCCACTCATAGATGCTACCATGGGGCCAGAGCCCCAGAGCACTTGCCCCAGCTCCTACACCTGCCCCTCTGCATGCTCACCTCCCATAAGGGGTTTGAGCAGGTGCAGTGTCTGAACAGACAAGCCACACCCGTCACACATCCTGCGAGGGGTGTCAGGGAACTCTCACATTTCTCAACCATCTTCCTGGCACACCTTTTTGCCACCTGCCCTCAGACCAGCTGGTATTATTCCTCTTCTTGCTGGTAAGAGGAAACAAAACATCTGACTCACAAAGACTGATGGGGAGAGGTGATAAGCATTGCTCTTAGCCTAGGTCTACTAAGTGGCCTCCCTCCTTTGGAGCTACCTTTGCCTGGGTTATGTGGCATCCACGTGCTTTTCTGCTTACACAAGGCCTCGTGGACTACATGTTAGAGGTTTTTCATCATTTATTATTTGTTATTACTGATTTCTTCTTAACTACTGACTGTATCTGTATTCTGTCTTGATTCGTTTTCTGAAAAAGCAGGACTCATCTTTACTTAATGAGCTGTATTCCAGTCCTAGAGAGAGGTAGGAATTTAATTTGACTGAGATATTCTGTTCCTCACTGCTGCCTTTACTTGATTAACATGGGGAATCATAAAATTTCTGAGCAGAGAACCAAATTTAGATAACAAATAGGCTATGAAGCTTGCTGAGATATCTGTAGAGAGGAGATCGATAAAGATATTTAATACATCTTTCTATAAATAAAAGGACTTCTGGTTTGCCCTGGACTTGGAAGGAATCTTCTCAGGGCTTCAAGACAGTCATCACACTTGCTACCTGCCATATGAGGGTTCTTCTCTAAGAGGGCAAATGTTGCTATAAGAAATGCCACATGCCATTTTATCAAGCTGAGCGCAGCTGGCTTCTGACAACCTTGCATGAGTCACCCAACCAAAGAAAGATATTTTCTCTTTTATCAGATGATTACTGAAAGTGGATGTGGTAGCATTAAGTTGGTTTTCATGGTTAATATTTTTCAAGTAGGCTGGGCATGATGGCTCACACCTGTAGTCCCAGCTACTCAGGAGGCTAAGGTGGGGGACTGCTTGGGCCTGGGAGGTTGAGGCTGCAGTGAGCCGTGATTGCACCACTGCACTCCAGCCTGGGCAACAGAGCAAGACCCTGTCTCAAAAATAATAAAATAAAATGATAAAAATATTACTAGTAGCTCCAAATTTAGTAATTTCTTATTGGAAGCTATTATTAATATATTTTGTTTAACAGAATAAAGGTCACCTACCAGCATTTCTTATAAAGTGGGCTTCTGTCAAGTTTTTTGTATTTTTCTTTTCGACTCTTAATATAAAATCATCCAAAAGGTATTCATACCTGTGAGTATTTGTTAGCATGGTTTTAAAATGTAGTATGTCTTCTTTGTTCAATTTAAACAATGTTGGAAGAAAACAATATTTTCCCATGTTTTCTGTTCATGTCTTTTCCCCTCTAGAGCTTGGCTCACACCATTCCTTGCATCTAGAATATTCTTTCTATTATGCCCAAATCTATTTCATTCTTTAAGGCACATTTAAAGGCTCTCAACCTTTAAGACTCAACTGCTGCTTTCTCTAGTCTTTACTGATTTGTCTGCTGGAAGTCATCTCCCCCAGTTCTGCATACTTTCATACAGAAAATAGCAAATTTCAGACGTTTGTTCATTTAGTTTTCGAAAGAAGGACATCTTGGCAAGTCAGGCTTGCATTCTCTTTTTAAAAATAGCTTTATTAAGATATAATTCACATGCAATAAAACTCACATGCAATAAAATTCACATGAAATAAAAGTTGCACAAAAGTAAACAATTCATTATTATTTTTTTAAGTTTTTTTTTATCATTGTACTTTAAGTTTTAGGGTACATGTGCACAATGTGCAGGTTTGTTACATACGTACCATGTGTCATGCTGGTGTGCTGCACCCATTAACTCCTCATTTAGCATTAGGTGTATCTCTTAATGCTATCCCTCCCCCCTCCCCCCACCCCACAACAGTCCCCGGAGTGTGATGTTCCCCTTCCTGTGTCCATGTGTTCTCATTGTTAAATTCCCACCTATGAGTGAGAACATGCGGTGTTTGGTTTTTTGTCCTTGCGATAGTTTGCTGAGAATGATGACTTCCAGCTTCATCCATGTCCCTACAAAGGACATGAACTCATGATTTTTTATGGCTGCAAAGTATTCCGTGGTGTATATGTGCCACATTTTCTTAATCCAATCTATCGTTGTTGGACATTTGGGTTGGCTCCAAGTCTTTGCTATTATGAATAGTGCCGCAATAAACATACATGTGCATGTGTCTTTATAGCAGCATGATTTATAGTCCTTCACGTATATACCCAGTAATGGGATGGCTAGGTCAAATGGTATTTCTAGTTCCAGATCCCTGAGGAATCGCCACACTGACTTCCACAGTGGTTGAACTAGTTTACAGTCCCACCAACAGTGTAAAAGTGTTCCTATTTCTCCACATCCTCTCCAGCACCTATTGTTTCCTGACTTTTTTTTTTTTTTTTTTTTTTTTTTTTTTTTTTTTTGAGACGGAGTCTCGCTCTGTCGCCCAGGCTGGAGTGCAGTGGCGCGATCTCGGCTCACTGCAAGCTCCGCCTCCTGGGTTCACGCCATTCTCCTGCCTCAGCCTCTCCGAGTAGCTGGGACTACAGGCGCCCACCACCACGCCCGGCTAATTTTTTTTGTATTTTTAGTAGAGACGGGGTTTCACCGTGGTCTCAATCTCCTGACCTCATGATCCGCCCGCCTCGGCCTCCCAAAGTGCTGGGATTACAAGCGTGAGCCACCACGCCTGGCCGTTTCCTGACTTTTTAATGATGGCCATTCTAACTGGTGTGAGATGGTATCTCATTGTGGTTTTGATTTGCATTTCTCTGATGGCCAGTGATGATGAGCATTTTTTCATGTGTTTTTTGGCTGCATAAATGTCTTCTTTTCAGAAGTGTCTGCTCATGTCCTTCGCCCACTTTTTGATGGGGTTGTTTTTTCCTTGTAAATTTGTTTGAGTTCATTGTAGATTCTGGATATTAGCCCTTTGTCAGATGAGTAGGTTTCAAAAATTTTCTCCCATTTTGTAGGTTGCCTGTTCACTTTGCTGGTAGTTTCTTTTGCTTTGCAGAAGCTCTTTAGTTTAATTAGATCCCATTTGTCAATTTTGGCTTTTGTTGCCATTGCTTTTGGTGTTTTAGACATGAAGTCCTTGCCCATGCCTATGTCCTGAATGGTAATACTTAGGTTTTCTTCTAGGGTTTTTATGGTTTTAGGTCTAACATGTAAGTCTTTAATCCATCTTGAATTAATTTTTGTATAAGGTGTAAGGAAGGGATCCAGTTTCAGCTTTCTACATATGGCTAGCCAGTTTTCCCAGCACCATTTATTAAATAGGGAATCCTTTCCCCATTTCTTGTTTTTGTCAGGTTTGTCAAAGATCAGATAGCTGTAGATATGCGGCGTTATTTCTGAGGGCTCTGTTCTGTTCCATTGATCTATATCTCTGTTTTGGTACCAGTACCATGCTGTTTTGGTTACTGTAGCCTTGTAGTTTAGTTTGAAGTCAGGTAGTGTGATGCCTCCAGCTTTGTTCTTTTGGCTTAGGATTGACTTGGTGATGCGGGCTCTTTTTTGGTTCCACATGAACTTTAAAGTAGTGTTTTCCAATTCTGTGAAGAAAGTCATTGGTAGCTTGATGGGGATGGCATTGAATCTATAAATTACCTTGGGCAGTATGGCCATTTTCACGATATTGATTCTTCCAACTCATGAGCATGGAATCTTCTTCCATTTGTTTGTATCCTCCTTTATTTCATTGAGCAGTGGTTTGTAGTTCTCCTTGAAGAGGTCCTTCACATCCCTTGTAAGTTGGATTCCTAGGTATTTTATTCTCTTGGAAGCAATTGTGAATGGGAGTTCACTCATGATTTGGCTCTCTGTTTGTCTGTTATTGGTATATAAGAATGCTTGTGATTTTTGTACATTGATTTTGTATCCTGAGACTTTGCTGAAGTTGCCAATCAGCTTAAGGAGATTTTGGGCTGAAACAATGGGGTTTTCTAGATATGCAATCATGTCATCTGCAAACAGGGACAATTTGACTTCCTCTTTTCCTAATTGAATACCCTTTATTTCCTTCTCCTGCCTCATTGCCCTGGCCAGAACTTCCAGCACTATGTTGAATAGGAGTGGTGAGAGAGGGCATCCCTGTCTTGTGCCAGTTTTCAAAGGGAATGCTTCCAGTTTTTGCCCATTCAGTATGATATTGGCTATTCATTTGTCATAGATAGCTCTTATGATTTTGAGATATGTCCCATCAATACCTAATTTATTGAGAGTTTTTAGCATGAAGGTTGTTGAATTTTGTCAAAGGTCTTTTCTGCATCTATTGAGATAATCATGTGGTTTTTGTCTTTGGTTCTGTTTATATGCTGGATTACATTTATTGATTTGTGTATGTTGAACCAGCCTTGCATCCCAGGGATGAAGCCCACTTGATTATGGTGGATAAGCTTTTCGATGTGCTGCTGGATTTGGTTTGCCAGTATTTTAATGAGGATTTTTGCATCAATGTTCATCAAGGATATTGGTCTGAAATTCTCTTTTTTGGTTATGTCTCTGCCAGGCTTTGGTATCAGGATGATGCTGGCTTCATAAAATGTGTTAGGATGGTTTCCCTCTTTTTCTATTGATTGGAATAGTTTCAGAAGAAATGGTACCAGTTCCTCCTTGTACCTCTGGTAGAATTCGGCTGTGAATCCATCAGGTCCTGGACTCTTTTTGGTTGGTAAGCTATTGATTATTGCCACAATTTCAGATCCTGTTATTGGTCTATTCAGAGATTCAACTTCTTCCTGGTTTAGTCTTGGGAGGGTGTATGTGTCCAGGAATTTATCCATTTCTTCTAGATTTTCTAGTTTATTTGCGTAAAGGTGTTTGTAGTATTCTCTGATGGTAGTTTGTATTTCTGTGGGATCGGTGGTGATATCTCCTTTATCATTTTTTATTGCATCTATTTGATTCTTCTCTCTTTTCTTCTTTATTAGTCTTGCTAGCAGTCTATCCATTCTGTTGATCTTTTCAAAAAACCAGCTCCTGGATTCACTGATTTTTTGAAGGGTTTTTTGTGTCTCTATCTCCTTCAGTTGAGCTCTGATCTTAGTTATTTCTTGTCTTCTGCTACCTTTTGAATGTGTTTGCTCTTGCTTTTCTAATTGTTTTAATTGTGATGTTAGGGTGTCAATTTTGGATCTTTCCTGCTTTCTCTTGTGGGCATTTAGTGCTATAAATTTCCCTCTACACACAGCTTTGAATGCGTCCCAGAGATTCTGGTATGTTGTGTCTTTGTTCTCGTTGGTTTCAAAGAACATCTTTATTTCTGCCTTCATTTCGTTTTGCACCCAGTAGTCATTCAGGAGCAGGTTGTTCAGTTTCCATGTAGTTGAGCAGTTTTGAGTGAGTTTCTTAATCCTGAGTTCTAGTTTGATTGCACTGTGGTCTGACAGCCAGTTTGTTATAATTTCTGTTCTTTTACATTTGCTGAGGAGAGCTTTACTTACAACTATGTGGTCAATTTTGGAATAGGTGTGGTGTGGTGCTGAAAAAAATGTATATTCTGTTGATTTGGGGTGGAGAGTTCTGTAGGTGTCTATTAGGTCCACTTGGTGCAGAGCTGAGTTCAATTCCTGGGTATCCTTGTTAACTTTCTGTCTCGTTGATCTGTCTAATGTTGACAGTGGGGTGTTAAAGTCTGCCATTATTATTGTGTGGGAGTCTAAGTCTCTTTGTAGGTCACTCAGGACTTGCTTTATGAATCTGGGTGCTCCTGTATTGGGTGCATATATATTTAGGATAGTTAGCTCTTCTTGTTGAATTGATCCCTTTACCATTATGTAATGGCCTTCTTTGTCTCTTTTGATCTTTGTTGGTTTAAAGTCTGTTTTATCAGAGACGAGGATTGCAACCCCTGTCTTTTTTTGTTTTCCATTTGCTTGGTAGATCCTCCTCCATCCTTTTATTTTGAGCCTATATGTGTCTCTGCACATGAGATGAGTTTCCTGAATACAGCACACTGATGGGTCTTGACTCCTTATCCAGTTTGCCAGTCTGTGTCTTTTAATTGGAGCATTTAGCCCATTTACACTTAAAGTTAATATTGTTATGTGTGAATTTGATCCTGTCATTATGATGTTAGCTGGTTATTTTGCTCGTTAGTTGATGCAGTTTCTTCCTAGCCTTGATGGTCTTTACAATTTGGCATGATTTTTCAGTGGCTGGTACTGGTTGTTCCATGTTTAGTGCTTCCTTCAGGCGCTCTTTTAGGGCAGGCCTGGTGGTGACAAAATCTCTCAGCATTTGCTTGTCTGTAAAGGATTTTATTTCTCCTTCACTTATGAAGCTTAGTTTGGCTGGATATGAAATTCTGGGTTGAAAATTCTTTCTTTAAGAATGTGGAATATCGACCCCCACTCTCTTCTGGCTTGTAGAGTTTCTGCCAACAGATCAGCTGTTAGTCTGATGGGCTTCCCTTTGTGAGTAACCCGACCTTTCTCTCTGGCTGCTGTTAACATTTTTTTCCTCATTTTAACTTTGGCGAATCTGACAATTATGTGTCTTGGAGTTGCTCTTCTCAAGGAGTATCTTTGTGGCATTCTCTGTATTTCCTGAATCTGAATGTTGGCCTGCCTTGCTAGATTGGGGAAGTTCTCCTGGATAATATCCTGCAGAGTATTTTCCAACTTGGTTCCATTCTCCCCGTCACTTTCAGGTACACCCATCAGACATAGATTTGGTCTTTTCACATAGTCCCATATTTCTTGGAGGCTTTGTTCATTTCTTTTTATTCTTTTTTCTCTAGACTTCCCTTCTCATTTCATTTCATTCATTTCATCTTCCATTGCTGATACCCTTTCTTCCAGTTGATCGCGTCAGCTCCTGAGGCTTCTGCATTCTTCACATAGTTCTCGAGCCTTGGCTTTCAGCTCCATCAGCTTCTTTAAGCACTTCTTTATATTGGTTATTCTAGTTATATGTTCGTCTAATTTTGTTTCAAAGTTTTTAACTTCTTTGACTTTGGCTTGAATTTCCTCCTGTAGCTCAGAGTAGTTTGATCTTCTGAAGCCTTCTTCTCTCAACTTGTCAAAGTCATTCTCCATCCAGCTTTGTTCCATTGCTGGTGAGGAGCTGCGTTCCTTTGGAGGAGGAGAGGCGCTGTGCTTTTTAGAGTTTCCAGTTTTTCTGCTCTGTTTTTTCCCCATCTTTGTGGTTTTATATACTTTTGGTCTTTGATGATGGTGATGTACAGATGGGTTTTTGGTGTGGATGTCCTTTCTGTTAGTTTTCCTTCTAACAGACAGGACCCTCAGCTGCAGGTCTGTTGGAGTTTGCTAGAGGTCCACTCCAGACCCTGTTTGCCTGGGTGTCAGCAGCGGTGGCTGCAGAACAGCAGATTTTTCGTGAACCGCGAATGCTGCTGCCTGATCGTTCCCCTGGAAGTTTTGTCTCAGAGGAGTACCCGGCCATCTGAGGTGTCAGTCTTCCCCTACTGGGGGGTGCCTCTGAGTTAGGCTGCTTGGGGATCAGGGACCCACTTAAGGAGGCAGTCTGCCTGTTCTCAGATCTCAAGCTGTGTGCTGGGAGAACCACTACTCTCTTCAAAGCTGTCAGACAGGGACATTTAAGTCTGCAGAGGTTACTGCTATCTTTTTGTTTGTCTATGCCCTGTCCCCAGAGGTGGAGCCTACAGAGGCAGGCAGGCCTCCTTGAGCTGTGGTGGGCTCCACCCAGTTCGAGCTTCCTGGCTGCTTTGTTTACCTAATCAAGCCTGGGAAATGGCGGGTGCCCCTTCTCCAGCCTCGCTGCCACCTTGCAGTTTAATCTCAGACTGCTGTGCTAGCAATCAGTGAGACTCCATGGGCGTAGGACCCTCCAAGCCAGATGCGGGATATAATCTCCTGGTGTGCCGTTTTTTAAGCCCGTTGGAAAAGCACAGTATTAGGGTGGGAGTGACCCGATTTTCCAGGTGCTCTCACCCCTTTCTTTGACTAGGAAAGGCAACTCCCTGACCCCTTGCGCTTCCTGAGTGAGGCAATGCCTCGCCCTGCTTTGGCTCGCGCACAGTGCACTGCACCCATTGTCCTGCGCCCACTGTCTGGCACTTTCTCCTAGTGAGATGAACCCAGTACCTCAGATGGAAATGCAGAAATCACCCGTCTTCTGCGTCGCTCACGCTGGGAGCTGTAGACCGGAGCTGTTCCTATTCAGCCATCTTGGCTCCACCCCCAATTCATTAGTTTTGAGTGTATTCATAGTTGTCCAACCATCACCATAAACTAATTTTAGAGCATTTTCATTACCCCACAGAGAAACCCCATGAAGAGTACACATTAGCAGTCACTCCCATACCCCCACCCCTAAAGTCTAGGCTACCATGAATCTACCTTCAGTATCCATAGATTTGTCTATTCTAGACATTTCACATACATAAAATTACACAGTATGTTGACTTTTCTTTGTTGACTGGCTTTTTTCATTTAGCATAATGTTCTCACAAGGCATCTGTTTTGTGGCATGGATAAAGACTTCATTCCTTTTTATCCACTGTATGGATAGACCATCTTTTGCTTATTTATTTATCAGTTAATGGACATTTGGGTTGTCTCCACTTTTTGGCTTTTATGAGTAATGCTGTTGTGAATACTCACGCAAATGTTTTCAATTCTCTTAGGTAGACATTTAGGAGTGGAATTGCTGGGTCATACGGTACTTCTACGTTTAACATTTTGAGGAACTGCCAAACTGTTTCCAAAATGGCTGCAACATTTTATATTACCTTCAGCAAGGTAAGAGGGTCTTAGTTCCCACACATTCTCACTGACACTTTCCTTTGTCTGCCTTGCATTCTTATCAGACTTACATTCTTGGTCTGAAGCTGTATTTCAGAAAACAAGTTTGAGGAGAAGAATCAATTTTTTAGACTTGCTTCAAGAAATGTTTTCTTCTAAAATGTGCCCAATGTGCTATGCCTAATGTGCTGTGCCTGCTCAGGGGGTCATTGAGCCTCTGACCCCCTGAGCAGGCACAGCACATTGGAAGAAGGATGCTGCTGTGCCTTGGAACCGGGAAGCCCCTGAGGTCTCCTTCTCAGTGCCACCACTTGCAAATGATATGCCTTTGGTAGATTGGTGTCTAACCCTTAGTCACCTCACAGATAAGATGAAGAAGATATTTCTGCTATTCATGACCACAAAATAGGATGTGTGGGTCAATATATTGTATTAGTCCATACTCACACTACTAATAAAGACATGCCTGAGACTCAGTAATTTATAAAGAAAAGAGGTTTAATTGACTCAAAGTTCTGCATGGCTGGGGAGGCCTCAGGAAACTTGCAGTCATGATGGAAGGCACCTCTTCACAGGGCTGTAGGAGAGAGAATGAGTGCCAGCAGTGGAAAAATGCTAGGCACTTAAAAAACCACCAGATCTCATGAGACTCACACACTATCACGTGAACAGCATGGGGAAACCACACCCATGATTCATTTACCTCCAACTGGGTCCCTCCCACAACACATGGTGATTAAAGGAACTACAATTCAAGATGAAATTTAGGTGGGGACACTGCCAAACCATCTCACATATCTAGAAGCTCATATGGACCATAACAGGCATTCTAGAAAGCTCTTTCTGAATGATTCTCCCTGAAGTCTTGTAGTTCTGTGGCAGTGCCTGTAAGTACACCACCATAGAAAAGGGAAGTATTGGTCAATTTTTGTAAATTCCATGTGTGTCACAAGAATGAGTGTTCTCTGTTGAGTACAAAGATTGTATACAAACATACACATATCAGGAGAATTAACTGTGGAAGTCAAATTCAATTTATCTTTGTTTAATTTTGATCTCCTTGATGGATTGGTTTCTGAGAAATTTGTGGACAGTTTCCCACACTGACTCTTCACTCAATCATTTACCCTCACGTTTCTGTCATATCTTTACAGCAGCAAATCCCAGCTAGTTCTCTCCTAAGTGGCCTATTCTGTTCCCAAGTCCTCTGGTGCCTGATGAAGCTTTCTCATTATCACAAGAGCAAAATAATGTTAGTGTTAAGGCCTACAAAGCAATAAAGCATGATTGTGAAGAGCAGAAGCTTTGCAGACAGACCCAAGTTCAAATCACTTCCCAGCTTATGAACTTGGGAGGCTAACTGACTTTCTCTGAGCCTCAGAGTTCCTGTCTGTAAAATGGGAAAATTAACACCAGAAGTTAGGGGTGGATTCAATGAGATCACACATGTAAAGCAGTTATCACAGAGCTGGGGAGAGGAATCTGGTAAGGATTTAGTAATTGCTAACTTTTGTTAATAACAATAGACAACAACATCTGCATGGCAGCAGATGTTCACCTTCTTGAGAGTGCTTAATATGTTCTGGGCACTAAGCCGAGTGCTTCAGTTGTATCAGCACATTTAATCCTCACAGCAAACCCGTAACAGTGATAGGACGGCCATCACCATTTTACAGAGGAGGCCACTGGGGCACGGAGGGATGAGGCAGCCCACCCAAGGTCACCAGTGAGCGGTGGCTCCTGAACTGCACCTCCACCATGGGAGCCTGGGCTCATCTTTTGATGACAAAGTCGGTCATGGAACTAACAAGAAGACACACCACAAAAAGGGACTCTCTGTCCCACATCCCTTTCTGTGACCTCCCAGAAGTGCCCCACAGCACCAGACTCCACTCTGGGTGGCTACTGTGGTTCTTCTTTTGTGTCTGGGAAAGAAGGGTGCTCGATAGGATCCAGCTGCCAGCTCACTACAGCCCAGCCCTCCTCCTGTACTTCCAGAACAGCTCTTGGGTCTAGGACAACAAAGCCCTTATTGGCCTCATTGTTCCAAGTGTAGTTGGAAACATCTGAGATAAAGCTGGGATAGAAATCCAAGCAAACTGTTAAAATCTGCACAATAAAAAGGCACAATCAAGACACACTTAGGGATAACATGTTACACTTCCAAAAATTAACACTATTGGATGAAAGCCCCAGCTTCCCAGTTTCAGTTCATTTTAGAAAAAAAAATCTACAATACGTAAATATATTCCCACTGTAAAAAAATAAAAAACAAAAGCCAAACAATCAATAAGTATGAGGAATAAAATGAGAATGTTGACCCTTATGCCCACCTCCACCCTGAACCCACAGCTTCCAGCGGTAAACGTGATCAACAGAGTACATATACCTCCCCCCAAGCTTCTTCCTTTGTAATAAATGCATATGTATGTACACATAAACATGTTTCATTTGGATAATATTTTGTTTCCACACAAATGGTGTCACAATATGTGCCTTGTCTGCAAACTAGCTTTGCTTGTTTTACTCACTTAACAATAGATTCAAGGAGTGGGACATGGGGAGAAATAGGTTTGGAGAATTTTGCCAAGTCTGTGCACACTTATATTGACATTATTCTTCATGAATGACTGAAGTGTTTCCCACGGTGTGGTGCTACCATAATAATTTATTTAACCTTGTCCTCCTGAATGGACATTTGGGTTGTCATGGGGGCAAGCTCTAAAATGACCCCCTCCCCATGATCCCTACCTCCTGGTATTCATGCCCCTGTGAAATCCCTTGCCCTTGAGAGTGGGCTGGCCTCATGACTTCCTTCTTATCAATAGAATGGAGCAAAAGTGGTAAGATGTCACTACTGTGACTACAGTACAAGACATTGTAACTTGCCTCTTGCTAACAGACTCTTCTCTTGCTGGTTTATAGAAGGGCCCATGTGGCAAGGAACTAAGGGCAGTCTCTAGCCAAAAGCCCACAAGTAACTGAAATTCTGCCAATAACCATATGGGTTTGGAAGTGGATCCTTCCCCATTCCAGTCTCAGATGAGTCCCCAGCCCTGGCCAACATCTTCATGTGCTGTGAGAGACCATTAAGCAGAGGACCCAGCTAAGCTCTGCCCAGATGCTCAATCCACAGAAACAGATACTAAATGTGTATTGTTTTAAGCTGCTACATTTGCAGTGGTTTGATATGCAGCAATAGATAACTGATACTGCTGTTAATTGCTTTCTATTACAATCAAATGGAATAACTGCCCTTGTGCATACAATCAGGGATGTATTTTGGGATCAATTCCCAGACCTGAGATTGTTCAGTCTAAGGGTAAGGATATTTAATGTGGAAAAATGACACTAAATTGTCCTCCAAAAATATTATCAAGTGACAATCATGCAAACAGTATGAATGTTCCTACTTATCTCCACGTTCTTGCCAAATGAAGTATCATTGATCATTGAAAAAATATCAGTTTGAGAAAAATCAGTACTGCATTGCTTTGATTGCATTTTCCTGACCACTTATCAGGGTAAGCATCTTTTTAACGAATCCCTTGGCCATTTATTTTCCTCTTTCTTCTGAGACTTCTCTCTTGATATTTTTAGCTTTTATCCTATTTTCATTGGATTTCAATTGGATTGAACAACTAGAATGATAGATATGAATATTACACTGGGGGGCACACAATGGCCATTGGTGATGCTGCTGTTGATTACCCAAAGTGCTATCCCATTTCTTCCTGTATATTTACTACTATTTCTCTTGCAATTAATAAGCAATTTATGGGAAGATTCTTTGAGATCATTCAAATATCCTGCACCTCATTAAAATATCCCCCTGGATTTAGCAGCCTTTGATGATTCTTGCCTGAACAAAACTTTATTATGGTAGATGTAAAATGATGATTTTCATCTCTAGCACTTCTTCCACATTTACCAGCTACGTTCAGCCTTCTTTGTGGATAAGACTCTCCCCTTTCTCCCAATTGTTTATTGTTTTTATTAGTATGGACTCACGGTTTCCTGTTCTTCTCAATGGCCTATAATTTATTACTATCTTTAATTATATTGGTGCTCAAATTTTCCCAGTTTGGCCAGTGGGATCCCCTCCAAGTTGGCTATTATTTCCTTGTGACATACCCAGTTTTTCTTTCTTTCTCTTTTTCTTTCCTTTGAAAACTCACTTCTTTACTTCCTGGCACAACAATGTCCGATTCTCACCTTATACCCCACTGCTCCAGCCCTGGAATCAGGCATTTCTCTGAAAAACCCTGGTTCTTTCGAGTGAACAAAGGTATTAGAGATCAAAACTTGGGCACAAGGTATGCACTTTAACAGGGACCCACTGTAAGTGCAGTTTAGTGAATTTGAATGAATGCATGAACTTCTGTAACTACTACCACAATCAAGATATAGGGTTTCTGTCACCTCTCAAAGCCTCCTTTTCTTGCTTGCTCATATGCAATTACCTCTGTCCAAAATGACGCTTTCCCTTTCCTCTACACACTCTGCAAAGCCATGGTTGAACATTTATTCCTCCTTATATTTTGTTCCATTTTCCTCAGCAAAGGTTCTTGCTTTCCTCTTCCTCATGCTCACAAAATAGAGAGTAAAAATGCTTGCTCAACAGTTCTTCAACTGCTCTAATAAAGATTGATTCTCTTGCCAGTTTTGTGTCCTTGGGAGTTAATCAGCCTCTCCCTCTGTCCGTTGATTTTCCATCTGTAAAATGGGCCACTCTTGAACTGGTCCCATATCTACCACATGTAAACCTGTCAATGTAACCTCCAAAATATCTCTCGGATCTTTGTCCTTCTGGACAGCTCCACAGCCACCACTCCAGTACCTCTCTCTTGAAAATCTGTCTGGTCTCCCAAATTCTACCTTTGGGCTCATTCTAATGGATTATCTACAACACAGCCAAAGTCATCTTAAGAAATGCCCATCATTTCTTGATTAAAAACTCTTAATGGGTTAGGTATAGAAGGAAAGTTCCTCAATATAACAAAAGACATTTATGAAAAACCCATAGCTAACATCATAAACAGTGAAAAACTGAAATCTTTTCCCCAAAGATCCAGCACAAGGAAGGGATGCTCACTCTTGCCACTTCTATTCAACATATTACTAGAAGTATTAGCAAGAGTAACTAGACAAGAGAAAGAAATAAAAGCATCTAAATTAGGAAGAAGAAAAATGGTCTCTATTTGCAGATGGCATAATCCTATATGTAGAAAACCGAAAGAGTTTACAAAAAAACTGTGAGAACTAATAACTAAATTCAGTAAAGTTACAGGATAGAAAATTGGCATACAAAAAATAGTAGCATTTTATACACAACAGCAATGCTAAGAATAAATTTTTTTAATCTCATTTAGATAGCATTAAAAGTGGGAATAGATTTAACCAAGAAGGTGAAAGATTTAGCATTGAAAACTATGAAACCTTGATTTAAAAAGTTGAGGACAACACAAATAAATAGGAAGATATACTGTATTTATGGATTGGAAAAATTAATATTGTTTAAATATCCATAGTACCCAAAACAATATACAGATTCAACACAATCCCTATCAAAATTCCAATGGCCTTCTTCATAGAAATAGAAAAAAAATCTTAAAATCCATATAGAATCATAAAAAAACCAAACAGCTAAAGAAGTACTGAAGAAGAACAAAATTGGAAGGGTCACATTTCCTGATTTATAATTATATCACAAAGCTATAGAAAGCAAAACAGCATGATAATATCACAAAAGCAGATATATAGACCAGTGGATCAGAATAGAGAGTGCAGAAATAAATCCAAACATATATGGCCAACTAATTTTTGACTAGGACAGTAAGAGGACACAATGGGGAAATGATAGTCTCTTCAATAAATGCTGCTGGAAAAACTGGATTTCCATTGCAAAGGAATGGAATTAAACCCTTATATTACACCATATACATAAACCAACTCAAAATGGATTAAAGACCTAAATGTAAGACCTGAAACCATAAAACTCCTAGAAGAGAATATAGGGGAAAAGCTCCTTGGCCCTGGCAATACTTTTTTTGATATTGCACCAAAAGCCCAGGCTATCAAAGCAAAAATAAATAAATGGGACTATATCAAACTAAAAAGCTCTGCACAGCAAAGAAAACAATCAACAAAGTAAAAAGGCAACCTACAGATAGGGAAAAAATATTTTCATAATTCATATCTGATAGGGAGTTATTAATGATTGGTGCAAATGGATACCAAATTGATTCATTTAATCCATTTGGATATTTAATAATATCCAAAATTTGTACAGAACTCTTACAACTCAATAGCAGAAAAATAAACCTGATTAAAAAATAGGGAAAGGTCCTGACGGATACTTTTCCAAAGAAGATATAAAAGCAATCAACAGGTATATGAAAAGATACTCTCAACATCATTAATCATTGGAAAAATGCAAATGAAGACCACCATGAGGTATCACCTCACACATGTTAGGATGACTATTATTAAAAACACAAGAGAGGCCGGGCATGGTGGCTCATGCCTGTAATCCCAGCACTTTGAGAGGCCGAGGCAGGCAGATCACAAGGTCAGGAGTTTGAGACCGCCCTGGCCAACACGGTGAAACCCCATCTCTACTAAAAAAGAATACAAAAAATTAGCTGGGCGTGGTGGTGGGCACCTGTAATCCCAGCTACTTGGGAGGCTGAGGCAGGAGAATCGCTTGAACCTTGGAGGCAGAGGTTGCAGTGAGCCAAGATTGTGCCACTGCACTCCAGCTTGGGAGACAACAGCGAGACTCTGTCTCAAAAAAAAAAAAAAAAAAAAAAAAAAGGAAATTCTGCTGTTTGCAACACATAGATGGATCTGGAGGAGATTATGGCAAGTCAAAGATGCTGGCACTGAGAGAAAAATATTGCGTCATAATCTCACATATATGTGGAATCATAAGAAAAAAAGAGAAAAAAGGTCAAATACATAAAGAATAAGACAGTGGTTACTGAGGTTGGGGGCAGGAGAGAGGAAATGAGGAGAGATAGATCAAAGAATACAAAGAAGCAGATATACAGGATCAATGAGTCTGGATATTTAATGTACAACATGAAGACTATAGTTAATAAAATTATAGTGTATTATGGATTTTTGTTAAATAAGCAGATTTTAGCTGCTCTTTTCACAAAAAAAGCAGCCACGTGAGATGATATATGTTAATTTATTTCACTGTAGTAACCATTTTACTATCAATACATATCCCATATTATATTGTGAACCTCAAATATACACAAAAAATTTTATTTAAAAAAAAAAAAAAAAGGCTGGGTGAGGTGGCTTACGCCTGTAATCCCAGCACCTTGGGAGGCTGAGGCAGGTGGATCATGAGGTCAGGAGATTGAGACCATCCTGGCCAACATGGTGAAACCCCATCTCTACTAAAAATACAAAAATTAGCTAGGCGTGGTGGTGTGCACCTGTAATCCCAGCTACTCGGGAGGCTGAGGAATGAGAAATCACTTGAATCCAGGAGGTGGAGGTTGCAGTGAGCCAAGATCATGCCACTGCACTCCAGCCTGGTGACAGAGCGAGACTCCGTCTCAAAAAAAGAAAATAAAAGAAAAAAGAAGAAGAAATACCAGTCAGTGCCATGACCCATCAGCTGCTACACACTCAGTGGCTCCTCAGCACCATGGTGAGTATACCCTCTGTCCCTTCCCACATGGCTTATAAGGAAGGACCTTCTGGAACTGACCTCTCCTTGCACACGTCACACTGTACTCCCCCGACTTGCTTTCCAATTCTCCATGCACCATCCTGCCCTTTCTTGCTGGAATAGTTTCCCTATCTCACCTAGACCTTCCTATGATTCCATACACAGAGAGGTTTCCACTGCCTTCCCTGATGAAGTCAACCCCACCCCGCCGCCCCACCATGCACTCCTCTAGCTTTTGTCACATTTTTTTGGTTGCACTCACTATAGTTGTACCTCTATTTGGTATTTTTGTGATATACTTGATAAATGTCTGTCTCCCTAACTGGAATCTAATCTCTCAACAGTGGGCACTGTTTTCCCAGGACTGACACTCAGTGGGCATTAGCTGAAAGAATGAATATCCCATAGGGTTGGTGTTGGGATGAATGAGGCAACACATGACCTGGCCTGAAACAGAACAACACATGGAAAAGCAATGCCAGAGGCAGGAATTTTTATACATAGTTTCAACATTCTAATTACCATTTTCTACTGTGAGTTCTCCTTTAGCAGTCTGTCTTCTCTACTATTCCAAAGATGCATTGAAGGTGGGGACTAAGTCACACTCTTCTCATTTCTCCACCACCTGGTACAGTGTCTATGCTTAGTAAGGGTTCAATAAGTGTGTGGTGAAATCAGTAAGTAACTAGTGAATGAATGAAGTTATTTAACCTCTACATGCTTCTGTTACCCCATCTGTGAGAAGGGGAAAATATAAGCACCTAACTCATGGGCTAGCTGGGAGGGAAGTATTAACTTGGATTGATATTTGCAATTGTACATTCTCTTTTAAATAAATATGCAATGCACTGGGCAAATGTAAGAGATTTGGGTTATCAGGCCTACTACAGAAGAATCCCATGTAGGGTAGAGGGGAGTTTGTGGAGGGGTCATTTCTCTCTTCACACACACAAGACATCATCTGTCTCTATTTAGAAAACCCTGAAGTGCTCATCATATACCTCTCTTAAGTTCATATCACATTTCTCTAACCACACCTTACGTATTTTATATTAGCTATGGGATAGAATACATTTTTCCTTACATTGCTCTCCACTGTTCTTTAAAGACATTGCTATTCACTCTTGTTCATGTAATCAAACCTTCATTGGATTGTGCAATATTCAAAGCAAACCAGGTCTGAAAATGCTCAATTTGGAAATTTTTCCCAGTTATTGATGATTATTTGTTCTGACCATATATATATGGTTTTTTACCTCATCCCTAAATAACTCCACAAATCTAATATATGCCCTTCTCAAAACCTCAATATACATGAAAACAAAGCTCTGTCAATTCTCTGACTTCAAATAAAATCTGACAAATGCCACATCTTCCCAACAGGCTTGGCGATTGACATTTGAACAATTTAGTCACACTGGTCATTTAGCATTGTGACAGTCAGAATGTCTGGTCACTTGCATCTAAGAGGTTTGCCTCTGAAGATACAGTGCTATTTAATGGGCCTGGTATAAAAGTGAGACCTATCAGTGACTATCTTCTTGGGCTGATCGTTTTAGTTTTGAATTAGAAATTTAAGGATGGCAGCTGTCTATTTAGTATTCAGCTCATAGTTATGAAATCATCGACATTTTCCATTTAAATTTTATTGGTGAGAATCTTGTGTAGGAAACTGAATCATGCTTTCATTTCCTTACATCCCAGGACACAATGCTTTTTCTTCAAAAGTAAATAGGGCACTGTCTTGGGCTTTTTCTGAATTTCTTGTCAAGCAAAAAACCCTTTTCTTGAGGGCCAGCATTCATCATTTGTGCCTGTTTTTTACTGACTGAAAAAGAAAATGATTCAGTCTTCCAACTGGCTATTCTCTGGTTGCTTTAATTCATGGGAAGCCAAGAAGGAGAAATTGGTAGGTTCAACAGTGTTGGACAAGGATAAACAGAATCGTATCACATTAACTGTAATTTACAGCATTTCAACACATCCCTGCTTCTGCCAAAGCTGGCACAGATCAGCCCCCACTGGAAAAAAGAGAGAACAGGGTGGGGCTTGGGGGGATCGAACAGAGAATCTAGATTTCTATTTTCTAAGCAGGAGTTTGAGAACTAGAGCCCCATCAGCACTTTCTTGAATATTTTGCTCATTCATGCTATAAAAATAAATAACACAAAATATTTTCTGGACTCAGCCTAGTCTGTTGCTAAAACCAAAGCCAGCCTGCTTTCAAACAGACTCACCGTTTCACAAGCATGGACATTTTCAGGCTGGCAGGCGGCCATTGGAGGAGTTATTGAAATTCAATTCAAAATGATGTACTCTGCTGGAAAATGCCCATTTATGAGCATTCAAAGGGATGAAGAATTTCACAGGAAGATGACAGCAATAACAACTTCTAGGACAGAGCAGTGTTGCTTGGAGATGATTACCCCTGAAACACACATGTGCTCTGAGAGTTTTGCTGGAGAGTCTTCTAAAGGCTGGGACTGTTTGTGTTCAGATGGAATCTCTGTATATGAAGCTATTTATTACAGGCTGAGAAAACAAATATATGCAATAGGGGATTGGTGGAATTTGTAGCTGAAATACCCATAGTGGGGTCAACATCATAGATCCCAACCAGATCAGAGCCCAGAGCTGAGAGGACCATTTTCTAACCTGAGGGCTCCCAAACACATTCAGAGATGGAACATCTGGAAGTTATGTTCTCTCTGTAGAACCCCACGAAATACTGATAGCAATTTTTTTCCCAGCAGATAACCAAGGAACAATTTTTGTAGCTAAAACTATGGCTGTCGTGGGTATGCCATTTAACAACTCAACCGTAAATATTGTACTTTTTAAAAACTTTCTGTCCTATAAGAATGAAATCATCTTTATGAGGACAGGGACTTCATCTTACTGCTGCCTTACTGGATGGAGCCTGCACAAGCATCCTCAGAGGCAACATATGGTCCAAATGTATATACCTGGTCATTTCAGAGTTCTTCCAACAAATTCATCTGCCACTACTAAATCTGTTAGTGACCTAGGTAGACAGCAGCACACATTTTAAAATGAAATTACGAGCAAGAAGAACGCTCAGCAGTTAAGAAAAGTCCAACCCACAACATAATTTCATCCTCTCCATTTGGAGAAGACCTCCATTATAACAGTTTAAAGGTGGTGATTCCGTCAGTATTTCTGAGGTCTACCTCTGTTAACAACAGCAATTGGTAAAAACAAAGTTGAGAACTATTGGCCTAACCTATCCTGACATTGCTGAGAATTTATGCTTAGAACGCAAGTCAGATTAGAAGACCTCGTCCTCAGCTTGACCAGCTAATATTAATTAATGATCATAGAATAAATTTATTGCATGAAGTGATTCCATATCATTGTGCAATGTCCTGAAGTCAGGGGTGTCCAATTTCCACCCCCACAGAGGAGTCAGTACAGTCTGTGTTTTTGCGGGGTCAGGGGAACATCATTCATTTGATAAATAGTCACTCATGGCCTTCCTATGTGCTAGGTACTGTCCTGGGTCCTGGGTAGATAATGGTGAATAAAACCAAGCTCCTGCCCTCCTGGAGATTATTTTATTCTTATGGAAGAGAAACATGGTTAAAAACAAAAGTATAATAGAAGATCAGTTAGTGCTAAGAGCTGTAAAGAGAAATAAATTAAGGTGAGGAGACAGAGGGGAAAGTAGTGATGATATTCAAGAAGGTTTCTCTGGAGAGGGAACATTTGAACAAATACTCGAATTAAATAAAAGCAGACACTAAGTGATAATAGAGGAGACTAACATCTGTCAAGACCCCAAAGGACTTTTTGGTCTGAAGTAGGATCACATGATGACGTAAAAACAATCAGACCAAGGACATTTGTTGCGCAACTATACTTGAGTGCTGAAAATAATTGGAAACATGCTGCTTCTTCCACTGGGCTGACAGAAATTTAGTGAGTTACACAGAAAAGTAGCAGGTTTAAGGACATATAATTACAGCAAATTCTGAAATATCCAATCCTGCCTGGTCATAATAAAAATCTATGGAGAAGTTACTATGTGAGACCCAAGTCTATATTTGCAAGAAGTCTTTATCCTTAATTCCTATCTTAGTCTGTTTAGGCTGCTGTACCAAAAATACCATAAACTGTGTGGCTTAAAAACAACAGAAATTTTTTTTCTCACAGTTCTCAAGACTGGGAAGTCCAAGATCAAGCAATCGAGAGATTCTGTGTCTGCAGAGGGCCTGCTGGCTGGTTCATAGATGATAGCCTTCTCACTGTGTCCTCACAAGGCAAGGGGCAAGGGACCTCTCTAGGTCCCTTTTATAAGGGCACTAATTCTATTCATGAGGGCTCCACTCTTGTGACCTAATCACCTTGCAAAGTTCCCACCTCTAAATACCATCACATGGGGAAACAGGTTTTCACAAATGAATTAGGGGTAGGGGTCGCATAAACATTTAACCTGTAGCAACTACTAAATATTATTCATTGAATTATTTTCCATAGTCAACATAAAATTGGAGACAATATGAGTTCCAGCAGAAAAAGTGCCAACTTTGAGGAGAGAGATGTAACAGGCAAAGCCTTGGTTCTGCAATGCCCCAGCCGTGTCATCTTGCACATATTGTCTCTGTGTGTATTTTTCACATTTGAAACATGAAAATGGTCATGTCTGGTCTGTAGAGTTGTGGGGAAAATTATTGATGATATTGTTTATAAAGGCCTGTCCTACCCCACTGGTGGTGGAGAGGTAGTAATATATAGAATATTATACAGAAAATAAGAAAGGGAAAATACTTCTTCCCAAAAGAAAAGTACCTAAGGATAATTTTTCTCCACCCTCCCCAGAATCACTGTCTATAAATCTTAACTCATCAGCACTAATGCCCACAGTCCAGTCTACTCATAGATTGGGTATATGTGTTACAGAGCTCTTTTTAGGAGTATATATATTATTTAAACTTCTATTTCAAAAATGAAGTCTGTGCACATAGTCTCTTAAAACTGTGGGATTTCTGCATTGGTAGACAAAACCAACTCAAACTAATTGATGATAACTCCAACCTGAATTAATGATGTTATAATCCACAGATGATTTTAAGAGTTTAGCCTTATGAGCAAACTTTCTAACTAGAACAAGCTACTGCTATCTAGGGGAGGATGAGATTAATTAGTACAAACACATGGATGTAAAACAACTATTTTTTCAGCTAAACATTTATCCTCCATGCATTCATCTACACATCTATCCAACCAACAGACATTTACTAAGTGCCATGTGTCAGATATTGGTTTACATGGTTGGGATTCAGCAGTAAAACAGACAACATTGCTGCTGACCTCATGATGCATATATTTTCATTCATAATACAGATCAACACAAATAAACAGATAAATTTATAAATAATTTGTGGTGTTGACAAGTATTATGAAGAAATGAATGCATACTCAGGATAGGTGAACACGTGATAGCTCAGGGGAGGTAGGGTGGTCAGGGACCACTTCTCTGAGGATGTGAAATGTGAGTCAAGACACAGATGGAATGAAAAAGTGAATCATGTAAAGATCTGGGAGAAAAGCGTTCTAGGCAGAGGCAACAGCAAGTGCCAGGGCTCTGAGGCAAGAGTGAGCTAGACATTTTCCAAGCCTTGCAAGAGGGCCAGCACAGCTGGAGCAGTGGGCAAGGTGGAGAGTGGTCAGAAATGAGATTGAAGAGAGAGGCAGGGCAGATCACCTAGGGCCTCAAAGGCCATATAAGAGTTTTCTAGTTGATTCTAAGTGTGATGAGAAGCCTTTGAATTTTATTTATTTATTTTCTTGTAAAAGAGTGATTTGATCCTATTTTCTTTTTAAAAAAGAGTTTGTTATGGGAGAATTACAACTCTGCTCTGTTGCAGGAGATAGCAAGTTCTGGAGATGCAGAGGGGAGAAGAGGGAAAAAAACCAGAGTGACCCATTAGGAAGTTACTACAATAGTGACCCTAAAAGAAATGGCAGAAGCTTAGACTAGGGCAGTAGTAAGTGGGAGGTGTAAGAAGCAGTCAGATTAGGACCTATTTTAAAGTAGAAGGAACAGACCTCCTAGTGGAGTAGATGTGAGTGTGAAGGAAAGAGAAGTTTGAGGCACACCTAATGTTTTCAGCCTAATGAGCACCTGGGGTACATTTACTGAGATGGGAAGACAAGAAAGCAGCAGATTTGAAGGGAAAATCAAGAATTCTTTTTGGGGTGTGCTCATTTGAGATGCTAATTACACATCTAGATAGAGATGTTCAGCAGTCAGATGGAAGTGAAACAAATATCCATGATTTGCTGCTGAGGAGTTCAATGTCAAAAATTCCAGGAGTAAGCACTCAATAAATGTGGCTCTCTTATCACTTAAACTTTGGGAAATACTTCGTTTTCTTCTCTCAAGAAATAAATTCTTACCAACTTGACTGAGTGAATATACCTAGAATTCTGCACTTCCAAATTATTGAATATACATTCTTTTTAAAGAGTATATGGAACATTTACCAAATAGACCATATACTGGAGCAAAGAACAAGTCTCAACAATTTTCAAAGGAGAATTTTTTTTCACCTCAGTGGAATTAAACTAGAAATCAACAATAAAAAGATAACTAGAAAATGTCCAAATGCTTGGAAATTAAGCAACACACTTCTACCTAACCTATGAGTCAAAGAGTTAATTAAAATGGAAATTAGAAAATATTTTGAACTGAAAAATAGTGAAAATATATCAAAATGTGTGGGATGAAGCTCAAGCAGTAGAGGCAAACTTGTAGCTTTCAATGCATATATTAGAAAAGACTGAAAATAAATGCTCTAAGTTTCCATTTCAATAAACTATAAACAGATTAACACATTAAACTCAAGGGAAATAAATGATGTAAATTTGAGCAGAAAGCAAGGAGAAAACAGACATTTAATGGGGAAACCTAACAAAGCCAAGAGTTGATTTTTTGGAAAGATGAGTAAGTTGATAAATTCCTAGCAAACCTGATTAAGAAGAGAGAGACAGGGAGAGAGAAAGAGAGGGAGAGAAAGAGAGGGAGAGAAAGAGAAAGAAAAGAGAGAACATAAGTTACCAATATCAGGATTTTAAAGGGCCGCATCACTATAGATCATATAGACATTAAAATGATTATAATGGGCTATTTTGAAAAACTTTGCCAATAAATTCAACAACTTGGATGAAATAGGTAAATCCCTTGTAAAACATAATTATTAAAACTAAAACAAAAAGAAATAAGAAATCTGTTAAAAAATGGAATACTTAATTAAAAACCTTTCCACAAAGGAAAATTCAGGCCCAGATTGTTTCATGAGTGAAATCTTCCAAACATTTAAGAAGGAACAATAGCAAACTTACATAAACTCTTCCGGAGTTTAGAGAAAGAAAACGTTTTTAAACTCATTTTATGAGGTCAGCATAACCCTGACACCAAAACATGATAAAGCCATTACAAGAAAAGAAAACTACAGGCCAATCTCGCTCATAAATATACATATAAATATATATATATAAAAGAATTTCTTTAAAAAATCAAATATGCCTTTGCTTCAGTCTATTTTGTTCAGTCAGACTAACTTTTAAGTATATTTGAGACACTTTGATGGCCCTAGAAAACATTCCAGGGTTGGAAATTTTTCAAACTGCCATCTTGAATTAGAAAGTTAAGTGTCTATAGTTCACCTGATGCCCCCAAAGAATATATTTGTGTCCCTACAACAAAATTGATTATAATTCCTCTTTTGGGAACAAACTCATCTTTTGGTTCATTTAAAAAATAATTAAAATGAAGAGAGTGCAATGACATCAGCCAAGCTTACCACAACTCATTAGCATGACAAATATCTGCTGACATAACTGATGATAACATTGAGATCATTTCTTATCGTCTTCTTATGATGAGTGGTGAATGAAAGCAGACACACAATCACATGTTAGGACATACTTGTACATAAAAGACTTTTGTAACCACTTGGCACCAAATCATAGTGATGAAGAGCTGTGATTTTATTAAACAACAAACAGCAATTCACCGCTTCAAGTTAATTTTATATAATAAACTATTGCATAAAAAGACAGTGGTTTAAAATTTTGTTCTCATAAACATTTTCAAATGTCTTCCTGTGTCATTTTATTAATCTCAGTACCCCTGAAATACAACCACCTGATCTGGCCATTTTGGAGCACATACCAGTGGGGCTAAACTATCAGCAAGATACCTAAGGAATCCACATGGCTGATTTATTTATTAAATTGACTGAGTGTTTCATAAGTTCTTACAAACCAGTCAGCTGCAGTGGCTGCAGGGCAATGATTCTCAAAGTGTGGTGCCCAGACCAGCAGCATGAACTTCACCTGGGAACTTGTTAGAAATTCAAGTTCTCTAATTCCAGTTCAGACCCATTAAATGAGAAACAAAATCACAGCCGTCTGTACTTCAATGAGCTCTCCAGGGAGTTCTGAAACCTGCTCCCCTCATGTCTGAGAATTGGCAACAGATCCACTGAGGATCCAATGGTTAAATGGTTATCAATGTTACCTACCTACCTACCTACCTACCTACCTATCTTCCTGCAATACGTATGCCATCCAGTGTTCACATATAACATCTTCCTCTAAGTCACAGTTTTCAAAGAAAGAAAAGGAAAATGTTATGGAGAAATTAAAGGTCACAATACTTTGAAAATCACTTTAAATATTGATAGGAGATCAGTAACTGTCATTCAGTTTTGGCAATGGCATAGATAAAATTGTTTATGGACTTCGGCCTAATTTCCAGACACTTTAACTCCTCTCTTTTCTCACTCAAGAGTCCTTACCAGAATTATAAGTGAATGGGAGGATGCTACTTTCACCACCATGATTGACATGTGGGATGTATAGATTGATTAAAAGAATAGGCTCTGGAGCCTGAGTTTGAAGTGTACCTCCTCCTTATTACCAGTGAGACCTTGGGCAAGTCTCTTAAACTTTCTGTGCCTCAGTTTCCTCATAATTCCTCATAACTGCTCCTACCTCATGGGGTTGTGAGGATTAAACAACATGATATGCATCTAACATTATTCAGATAGAGCTTGGAATGTACTAAATCCTCCATGTTAGCAATTATTATCACTAGCTTTAATACTATCAGACCAAACAAAAGTAATCCACTCATAAATTACATTTTATAACTGATGACCCAGACTGAGCCCTGTGAGTTTCTGAGTGACAGAAACTCAAGAGCTGGATTAATCAAAAAGGCTGGAATTTACTGGTCTACTTACCCAAATGATGGAAATAGGAGCATGAATTGTCCTCAAGGATGACTGCAACCAGGGACTCAAATACACTAAGGACCCTCCCCTCTGTCTCTGTCCTCTCTGCTTCTCCCTGCATCACCTTCATTCTGTTAGACAAAAAGTCTAGCTTCTTTCGCAGGGCAGAGAGCGAGGTCACCAAGTCATTCTAGTTTTAAAGCTTCAGGTGTGACCAGAGGAGATGATCCAACTAACAGACTCAAGGGATGGCCATGGCCTAGCCTGGGTGATCACCCTTCTTGGGACCAACTTCTCCGGCCAAGGTCGGGCTCCTTCCTTTTGCACATCCCTTCCGCTGCAGTGGCACCAATTCACCATGAGTTTTGCCAAGGATTTATATCCCTTTAAGGTAGGCCCTGAGCAGCCTTCCTGAGCCATCTGGCTTGAGAGAAGTAACCAACCATTTTATTCCTTCTTCCTGTTGTTGCTGTCATTCTGGCCATTTCGCAATCTGGTTCTTGATGAGTGTCCCATCTTTCATGGCTTTTGTTGAATTTGACCCCAGGCTGGAAACGGGATGTGTGTTTATTTTACCTGACAAAGTACCCATGGCTGAAAAGCTTGGAGCACTCGAATACTGTATTTTTTCCCCCTCCAGATGGGGCTGTAATTATAATTTAACTGTCTGGGTCCAACTTAAGGTGAGGAAAAGATATATTAAGTTTGCACACATGTTATTCGCCTACCCCCACCCACATCCCTTCGGCTCTCCACATTTCATAGGCAACCACCTTCTGTGGGAGGGGTGTGTGTGTGTGTGTGTGTGTGTGTACACACACAGTCGTGTTACAATTCTCATTTTGCAAAGTTTATGCAAAAACCAAACACCTGGGTTCAGAGTTTCCTAAAGGAGTCATCTGAAGTAGGTGCTTTACGCCAAAATGTCACAAAGATTTATGTGCTTTCATTTGTGCATTAAATTGAGGACAGGTGGGAGAATGCTCAGGCCTGAGAAAAACTGATAGCTCATTTCTCCCTTCGAAGAGAGATGGCTGTTATGACTACTGCTGGTTTAGATAAAATAGATACAGACTTTGTTTTTAAAAAAAAAAAAAAAAAAAGAGGGCTCATGTTTGAAAAACAGTATTTCAGCAGTCAAATAATTACCTCTGCGATCATGTTTCTCACAAATGGAAAACCCTGGACTAAGATCCCATAGTGAGTCCTGCTCCTAGTTCAAACAGAACAGGCAATACCATGCCCAACAGCCAAGAAAATGGCCGGACCTCCCTTCACACTCGCTGAGGAAGGGTCCCTGGAATTGAGGCAAATGGCGGCCTCAACACATTCCATTTTAATGGCTTGCAACAGAGTCAGTTACACATATGTAACCACTCATTTTTTAATTTGATTCTTGTTTCAAACACCTTTTCAGGACCCAATACATCTAAAAAATGTCATCACTTGATAGGTCGCTACTCTATCCCTGGCCTTGAAACAAGTGATTCGATGTGCTGAGTATTCACCTGGATTTGAAATAAGACTGTGAATTTGCATTTCAGAAAGGGAATACTATTTGGAAAGCCCAGTCTGCCAGACTTTTCACAAAGGAAAAGGAGAGCTGCACTGGGAAAGCCTGGTGGTCAGCCTCCGCCAGGCAGGATGCTGCTTGTCCCCCTGATGACCTGGAGGCATATTGGAGAAACCAAAATTATTCTGTACATTTGATCCTTTTGAGGTTCAAACTGAGCTTCTGAATCAAGTATTTATTAAACCATTGACTGATTTCCGAAGCAAGAATTTTCTATTTGGAAACCAGAGCTATGTTCACATTGAAGGGCAAAGGACATACAATTAGTTCCTGTTTTTGTATGACTTCACTCAATTACATGGATACACATGAAATCTGAAACCACCTAATGATTTCTGATCTTTTCTTGTGTAGGCAGTTTCTACAATTCTAGTGATCCGTTGGTATTTAAAACAACCACTAAATGTGATAATCAGAGAGTAAGAAGTGATCAAAAAAGCAATGGGAAAAGCTTTCAGATAAAATACTCTATAACTCCCAGACATTTTTGTATAAGTTTATTTAGCAGTTCAGCTTGAGATATGTATGTGTTTGTGGGGGTGATTACTATGACTGTTGACAGGAGGTAGATAAAGGAAGACTTTTATAAATCGGAGAAAAATGGTGCTAATAGTCCAATAAGATAAATGCCTACCTTTTAAAGTTGAATTCCAGAAGAAATTGCAACACAGAAACTGACGCAACATTTTTTTTTCCATGCCAGAAAAACATGCTATCTTGCACCCAGATTGGAAGCTGTGTGTTACAGCTTGAAAATACTGGGATGGTGCTCTATTTAATTTCTATAATTTATACATTTTTTCTTTTATTAAAACTTTTTTTTTTTTTGAGACAGAGTTTCACTCTGTCACCCAGGCTGGAGTGCAGTGGCATGATCTCGGCTCACTGCAACTTCCGCCTCCCAGGTTCAAGCGCTTCTCCTGCCTCAGCCTCCCGAGCAGCTAGGATTACAAGTGCCTGCCACCACGCCCGGCTAATCTTTATATTTTTAGTAGAGTCAGCGTTTCACCATGTTGGCCAGGCTGGTCTCAAACTCCTGACAGGTGATCCACCTGCTTTGGCCTCCCAAACTTTTGATTAAAATTCTAATGCTTAGTGAAAAGAGTCCAAGGTTATTTTTTCATCTAAAAACAAACAAAAAGAATTCTACTCACTGTGATTTAAAAAGCATGCCTAGAAAGAGCCCTACCTTAAATTTGCACAGTGCTTCATAACATTGGTTCTTATTCATTTTCGAGATACTCATCACCAACATATAAATAATTGCTTATAATGTCAGTGGATCTATGGACCATCTAAGGCCAATTCCTAGATCTGTGCAGGATGTAGAGTCTGGTCACCACACCCAGCTCTACCCTTTACATTGTCTCACTTGATCCAAATGACAGACCTTTAAGGGTCTTATCCATCAGGCTCAGGTCATGCCTACCTCCAGCCAGTCTCTCATAAGGCCTAAGAACACAGATCTGGCCACTGTCTGCTAGTCCAGAAGGGTTTACTTTCTCTACTCCTACTCCCTCCACCCTGACAGGTAGGATCCAAGTTAAGGTTAGACTATGTCTTGCTAGGTAGGCTGATCGGGTGGGGTGTGAAATACATTATTCCAGGAAGAAATGGCCAGGGTTGTTTAGGTTCCCAATCTGCATCTCCACCCTGCCTAGTGGGTCGAGAGTGCTAGCACTTTAGCTCCGTGCTTCACAATGTGTCCATTAAAAAATTCACTGTGGCTCATTTAGGAGGAATCTCCCCCTTGCTGTGGTGATACCAGGAAAACTCTGTCCCAAACCTCTGGGGCAAATAGCTGCCCTGTTTCTGTATCATTGGCAATGAACCCACCATGACTTAAAATAACAAAAACAAGAACTAACATTAGACTGACTTTGTTCCAGGCACTGTTTCAAGCACTTCACACATAGTGACTTATTTAATACTTACAACAATCCTATTAGGCAAGTGCTATTATTCTACTTTTTTCACTAATGAGGAAACTGGGCCACAGAGTTGGGATTTTTGTTTTTAGGGTTTTTTTTTTTAGTTTGCTTATGATCACACAGCCAGTAAAGGTTGGAAACAGGACTCAAACCCTTCCTTTTGGTCCAAGCTCTGACCATTTGACTCCACTTAGCAATAACAAAAGAAAATGCACATACTTATAAATAAATAAACATATATATTATCTGAGGTCTTGATCAACATTTTAATTTGACTAATATGAATATTGTCATCCGGAGGATTAGAACTGCCCCATTCAGTTGATGAGCCCTAGAGTGTGAGGAGGAAGCTGTGAAGTATAGAGGTGAGGAGCACCAGAGCTGCTGTGGACTCAGGACATGAAGGAAAGCCACAGAAGCTCCCTTCTCCTCTTTGTCTACCACCAGCAAAACAAGGTACTGTGGGGTCACATAAGGACAAGGATCTGGATGAAGGTAAAGGTGGGTTTCAGAGGGTAAAGAATGAGGAGACAAAAGGGAAACACTATGTGATTCCACCCAGAAAGTCTACAATTGCTCACAACACATGGCTACTGCCTACTGTGGGGACATAAATTAGAGATTGTTCCTAGTACATGCTCATGACCTATTGTTATTCTTCCTGCATGCCTGTATAGTAAAGCTCACATTATGAGGGTTTGGTTCTAAAGTTAGCAAGGCAAAACTAACCAAGAGTTGATCTTCCCCTGCAAACCTCTGAAACTGTCCAATAGTAGAGGACACAGACATATCTCTGTCAGCAAGTGCAGCACAGCAGATCCTTCCACCAGTAAGGAAAGAGATTTCTGTTCTCTCAGTGGAGCACCTGAGGAAGAAGCTGGCTTGAACATAGAGGCCCTGTTGTTCAAACAATACAGTTTTTAAAGAGCAGAATTGCCCTCAATATAGGCAGGTGCTCATGCTAGGTGATGCACTAGGGAACCAGGATAGAAAAAGGAAACATCACATTTCCATTTCGCATCTCATGCCAAGGCATAACTCCCTGGAAGGAAATGTACCCAGAATTGATCTGCGTGGGCATGGCTTCATTTGACCAAGTTAAGCATGTGTGAGAGGGATGTCACCATTAACTATAGGCAAGGCTGGTGTTAAGTCATTACACACTGGTATGCTGATCTGCCCAGTGAAAGCTCTAATCGGTTAGTGCCCAAAGTGCCAGTCCTTAAAGTTTTTACTGTAACCACTCCAGAATGCACACATGTACCCACATATGTGGAGCCACACATGCCCGCATAGCTTAATCTCCCTCACTGCAACATAGGCATTATGTCTGGGATGCCCTAGATTTAGGGGTACTTTTATTTACCCTCCAAAGCCCTGCTCAAATCCTACCATCCCTGGGCAGTCTTCCTTGCTCTTCTCCAAATGGGTGTAATCTCTCCTCTACTTCTGTCATTTTCCTTTCCTTATACTCTACCTTTTATTATAGGTGGTCGGAGACCCTATTTCCCACCTAGGAGGTGAGCTCATGGATCCTTAGTGACCTCCTTTTCAAGAGTATTAGAAGGCTGCCTTTTACAAAGTTAGAGGTCAATGGATGTTTCACAGAAAATATCAAGTGAATGCATCACGTAAAACACATATTCATTCATTTGTGTGGGCCATACAGAGCCATGAAAAAACATAATGAATTAAGTCTGAAAACACTAGCTCTATTAGTATGAAATGCATTACCTTCTGAGGGTTTAATGTGACCAAACCATTCTTGTCCATGTCCCAGTCTCTCCTTGCAATTTCCTAATTCCAACCACCACCACTGGAAAGATGGAATAGAAAATACCAAATGACAAAAGAATTATGAAACGTACAACTTGGACTCTTATCCTGGTGGAGATGGGTGTTGAGTCAAGAAAGCATCTACCTATGAGCTTTTCTCTTTGCAGAAAAGACTGTTCAAATGTCTGTTTCATTCTCTCTGTCTCTCTCTCTCTCCCTGCTTGCTTGTTCACCCTCTATTTTCTCCCTAATTTATAAATTCCCTAATTACCCTAACACCATACCAGGAAGTAACCTCTTCCCATACACCACTGTGATCTCTTGGAAGGAGTGTAATTCCTGTATCAACTCCCTCTGTGGAAGTCAAAGGGCCAGAGCCAGACCTACCTTTCACAGATTCAGCACAGGCAGGGAAGGGCTGTCTCTTGGGACCTTGAACCTTAGTCTCAGAGCTCAAGGGGAAGAGATCAGGCTCCAGAGTAGTGGCAACACTGTTTGTTCCAGCTGACCTGGCTGTGGGCTTTGCTTCCCTTCCTGCTCCTGTCTTCCTGGCCCTCACACTAGTCTTGGTGTCTGTCCACTTTTCCAGCTTCCCATTCTTCCCTCTGTGAGCTCCCCAGTAGCCTCCTAATAAAATTTCCAACACTTCAGCTAACTCAAATCAGTTTCTGTTGCTAGCAGCCAATACTTCTAACCAAGAGGAGCTTCAGAAGAATTTTTTATATGCTGTTAGTTCCAAGCACACTGAGATGGGTTCAACCATTGCAGGCAAGAGCATTAAGCTGGTAACTAGTCTTGTTCATATTGAAAAACCAAATTCTGTAGGTGAGTGGTTGTTACTTCTGAGGAAACACCCCTTCCTGCCTGTCTGAATCCAGTGGCCTCTCCATGTCACCTGCCTATCTTGTGGAGTGTCTCCTTGCATTTAAAAGCTGACTCGAATTAAAACATTCCAACACACACATTCAACGGCTACTTCTGTTGTATCAAAGAAGGTTTTTGCATCATGTTGTCATGGACCAATACGTTCATTAAAGATAATTAGTTTGTTTCCTTTACTCCCTCACTCAATCCCCTTGGGAAAGCTCCATTACTATTACTTAACTCTCTTGAGGGACATTGAAAATGACTCCATTCCATTGGCTCTAACTAGTTAAAGTAGCCAAATCAAAGCTTCAGAGTTCCAACCCAAATATTTCTTTTTTTGGTTCATATGCACATAATTACATATGATTTACAGTGACGCACAAAATTTCCGGAAATAAAAACAGGAATCATTGTTCAAAATTTTATTCAATCCACAAAAAATATATCCAGGCAACAGAAGACAGATGTCACGAACATGGGACATGTGAGGTTGGAAAAAGTTTGCCAAGTACATCTTTACTATCCCCTGAATTCCCATAAAGGGCAGGAAAGCAAGCAAGATCTTGGTGGTGCTCAGGGAGGGAAATGAAGTTCTGAGAGGGTTCGAAAACTTTTGTATTGCTCTAATAACTCCCCATCCTGTGATCCAGTGATTAGAAATATTCCCCAGAGTAGGAAACTCTCTAACGAAGAGGCAAACTGAAAGTAGGGGGTCCAGGTGGAGACCAAGCTATGTGGGGTCTTAGAGAAATATTCAAGGTAAGCAATGCAGTGGAAACCATCGGGCTACTATTTGGTGGAATTAGAATTGCCAAATGTCCTGAGACCAAGGGATTAGTAGCTTAAGACTCGGCCTCTAGGGCAGGGGGGAAGGTAGGAGTACCATGTTGACTCCTGAGGAAAGGTCAGACAACCAAATATTGAACTGCTTATTGGAACTGAACTTGTGAACTCCTGAGGTTTCCCCACCCTGAGTAGTAAGCTGTGCAAAATGAGCAGCTCAAAACAACAGGTCATCATTGAAAGGAACCTGTGCCAAAACACCGATTGGGATTTTGTGAGGATTTATGGATAAAATCGGATTCATTCAGTTGACCCTGGGCCATATTCTTCCCTATCATCACCCTCTCAAAAAATGGGGAGATGCCCCCTACAACCACCGAGGGACAGATTGGCTTCTGTGGATCTAGTGGAACCCTAGCTCTAGAAGGAGCTGTTCATGCCCATCTCCCAATCTAAGCAGAACGATGAGAGGCCTCTGTCTTTGGTGTGGGGCCTATAAAATGCCCTGTGCTTGGGCCCTTGCCTACCTCCTCAGCCCATGTCACACACTCTTCCTTTCACACCTCTCATGTACCTGTCACTCGGCCTTCAGCCACTTCCCAGGCCTTATTCTAGTTGCCACCTTAGGATCTTTGTCTCTGTCATTCCTCTTTCTGGAATGTTCTTTCCCATGACCAATTCTTCTTTTCTTAGCTCTCCACTTAAATGTCAACCTCCACAGAGAATACTTCCCTAGAGGCTCTCTTGAGTGGTTCCCACCTTGTTCACTTCTAGAGCAGGGGTTGGCAAATTATGGCCCAAGGGTGAAATCCAGTGAGCCACCTGCTTTTGTAAATAAAGTTTTATTGGAACACAGCTGTGCCCCTTCATTTACAAGTAGTCTGTGGCTGCTTTCACCCTACAGTGGCAGAGTTGAGTGGTTGTGAGAGAGAGCAGATGGCCTGCAAAGCCAAAAATATTTACTATCTGGCTCTTTACTGAAAGTATTGACTGACCCCTGTTCCACGGATTTCAGACATTCCATAATTATTGTTCTTTACTCTCTTATTTCCATTCAAGCCTGTATGTCCAGGAATGCAGATATCTTGTCTGTGTTATTCATGTTCTTATCCCCGGCATCCAGCACATTGCCTGGCACAAAGGCAACATACAACATAGACACTAAGCAGGGATTACCATTTTCATTTTCTAGATGGAAACACTAAGGGTGAAAGGAAGGAAATGTATCTGTGCTGGAGTGAACTCATTGTGAGGGGTGGACTATTATTTCTTTTGCTTTTGTTTTCTTTTTTTAATTTTTTTTTTATATTATACTTTAAGTTCTAGGGTACATGTGCACAATGTGCAGGTTTGTTACATATTGGCTTTTATCCAGATTGATTAACTTGACTCTTCTTTGAATGGTCTCTTTCTTACCTTCTGTAGGTCAAGTCAAGGCCAGTGACTAGACTCTATTAAGGTACAGAATCCAGCCCTGAGACCCTCTTGTCCAAGTTTTGACTGAGACATGGATACATCCTCCATGTTTTGGGTATTCACCTGTCTTTGATCAACCTGAACACTAAAGTCTTGGGTACAGTAGAATGGATTTTTCTCCATTCTCCTGGGATCCACTTAAATCCCTTTAGCTTGAGTGACACTCCTGGCAAGTTTTCATGAGTAGGACAGAGGAACAATGTTCCTGAATCATGTGCTTAATTACAGTGTGTATATATGTGTGTGTGTATATATATATATATATTCATTTATCCTGCCATAAGCCTTTTTTATTAATATATTTAGCCAGCATGAGGATTATTATTAGATATTGTTTCTAAAACTTCATCCTAAGGATAAGGCAAGCAGGAATTTGCTTCTAAAGCAACTTACTGTTGCTACTTTTAATAATCGAAGGTTTTAGTACAGTGATTTCTCCTTAATCCTCTCGATAATCCCAGCAAAATATGGGTATCAGAAGGTGGAAGGCAACTCTCCTGCATTTTGCTGGGTATCTAAGACATGGTGCTAATGGAGTTTAGCTAAAATAAGACCATTTCAAAACAAGAGACTAAGATGTGGGTAAACCAAGAAGCCCACACAAATCCTTCTGTGGAACCAGGAAATGAGCATCTAGTTGAAAAATGTGCCGGTTTTTCTGCCTCCATACCTTTTTCTACCATCTCAATGTTGCATTAAGATTTAGCCCTAACTAACTGAAGCATGGGATGGAGCCACAAAACACAGGCAGCAAAAGATCTTTACTGGAGTGCACCAAGAAAGCAAATCTTTTTTGTGCTGAGGATGGCACCGTTTCTGTCACCAACCCCTTCCAGCCTGAGAGAGACAAGGAGCAGGGGATAATTCCAAAAGCAAGTAAAGACCCCTGTTGGATGTAAAAAGTCAGCAGCACCAGGCACTCCCGAGGCTCCCACCCCAGGAAAGCTGGGAGAGACAGTGCGCATTTTTTCGATGTGGTACTCCTTTCACAGGCAGTCAGAGCGTAACTGCCTGTTGCCAGAAACCATTCATCAGACTCTGCAGAAAAGGCTGTCAGCTCGGCCTACGGGCCCCACGCCAGCCTGTCAGGATCCAGGCTAGCAGCCAGGGTGTCAGGGGCTGCGGCTGGTAGCCAACCAGGACTTTGATGTCTAAGGGTTGGCTGGCTGGTATGTGAGGGTGGCCAATGGGCTCTGAAACCATATACCCTGCTCAGAGGTCATGGGTTCTGAAAGCAAGCTGGTCATTACAGTATCTCTAATAAAGATGGAGGTAGGCATTTCATATTGTTAAAAAAAAAATTGTTCAAATTATTTCAGTATTTGTTTTGATTTAAATTTCCATTACACATGCTTTTTATTATGCAACGCAATTAGTATATAAAAGATTTTTCTGTTTAAAATGCTTAAATGAACATAATTGTACAATTTGGAAAGATTACAATGCTTTTATTTAATTAACACTGCAATAAATACATTGCTCTGTAATGAACCCCATACTTTTAGGCCATTAACCATTCAATAAATTTGCAATATGGAAGGTCCTTTATGGAGAAGAAGATAAATAAAGCTATTTAAACGAATGTACGACAGCTATGATGCTAAGCAGCAAATTATAGCTTTTTGCTTCTCATCTACTAGAGTTGTACCTTGATTACAAACACATGCGAGCATAATGAACAGCATACATTTCAATTACTATTTTGAACATGAGGTACACTGGACGCTAAAGAAAAATTCTGCAGCATTGGTGCAGCTCCACTCGATGGCATCTTCCCAATGAGAAACTCTTTCAGAATTTTTCCAAAAGGTTCATCTCTTGTCTGCCTTATCAAGCCAGGTCTGGGCCTGCCAGACAAAAACAATGTCCCTCACGCAGCCTCTCAGAACCAGCTGGTTCCATGGGTGATTACAGAATTAAAGCCACTCCCCTCGTGTGACACTCTCTGACAAACAACTATCTATGACAGGTCTAGCAGCAGCAGAGGTTATGTCCAGGCCCTGCTCTCTGTCGTCTCGTTACCGTCACACACCAGTTACAAGCAAAATGATGAAACCCTCCAGTCCCATGGCCCTTAGTCCTCATCCAAACACCTTCATCTCCTTCCATTACTGAGCCCTGCAAGGATGGCACACACAGCTGGTGCCCAAGAGCCCAGATTTCAGATGAAGCTTAGAGAGATTAAGTGTTGGCATAGGGTCCCAGAGCCGAGGTGAGGCTATAATTTTGTCTTCTACTTAATGCACCTTATTAATATTGGTAGCTGTAATACAATAATATCAGTGACTAAAATGTATTGACATCAGAAACAAGGACTGACGTTGAATGATTATTATTTCCCAGGGATTATACTGCATTTTATAGATGAGGAAACTAAAGCTTAGATATGTGAGCAACCTGGCCCAACATCACAGGAAGTAAATGGTGGAGTCAAGCCCAAGCTATGTAGCTGCTCCCAGGATTCTATCTTCAAGTGGTACCTGGGAAGATCCCAAAGTCCTTCCTTTGGCTGACTCGGTGTTCTTTCCTTTGCTCTCCTTCATAGTCTATTCGTTTTCTTTTCGGAGACAAAGAGTCTTGCTCTGTCGCCCAAGTGGAAGTACAGTGGCGCGATCTCGGCTCACTACTGCAACCTCCGCCTCCCAGGTTCAAGGGATTCTCCTGCCTCGGCGTCCCCAGTAGGTGGGATTACAGGTATGTGCCACCACGCCCAGCTAACTGGGGCCTGTCTCAGATAAATCGTAAAAGAATCACAAATGGGATCTCCTTGTTAACCCTTTTCTCCCTATACATCAGGCAAGATGGCAGCCCACAACCATTCAATAGAAGCCTCCCTTGGTATTCAAGCAGCCATATTTGGCTTGCATGGCAAAAAGCTTTCAGGGACGGGAAACGAAGAACACAGCGGGTGTGGAGTCAGGCCTGGTTTTAAGTTCCACCTTTGGTATCTACTAGCTGCATGGCTTTGACCAGGCTGCTTATCCTTTCTGTGACTAATTTTTCTTAACTATAAAATATAAATAATGATAATTCCTATCTTCATATGGTTATTCTGACATATGTATCAGATAACCAAATTTACCTAAATTAGCTTAGTATGTAGTATATGTAGTAAATGCATAGTACCTAGCATATAAAAAATGCTTAGTAAGACTTTGGGTTCCTCCTTACAAGTTTAGAGAAAATCTAAATAACTCAACTGATCATTCAACCAATATTTATTGAGTATCTATTGTTTTCTGGAGAGTGCTCCCAATATGCGGGATAGATGAAGATTCTATTCCTGCTTCTGCACTACTTTATACTGTGTTTATGGGGTGGGGGTGCTCATAAAATAAGTAGACAAAAACTGTAATATTTCAAGTGACAAAAATAAGGCAAGATGAAAAAGCTGCATGATAAAGATGACGTGGGGGCTATGCAGTAGGTGATATTTGAATCCGGCGGCGCACATGCCAGGGTGCCTGACACACAGCAGGAAGTCAACAATCACACAGTGGAGACTGAAATATGTACTGCCCAGCTCACTAACCCCAGTCATCCAGCGTATGGCTAGATGTTCATTTCAGTGTACAAAGATTTACAATGACCTGCTGTGTGCCAGGCACTAGGGGAGACAGTGAAGTTGCCTTTAAGTTCGAGCCAGCTTGTGGACCTTCTGCATCATGATGCTGTTGTTAAAGGGTGGCATGGTGGCCTTTTCTGGACTCCAGAACATTCCAGTACCCAGATCTCTCTTCTAAGAAGGTAAGTATGGAGTTTACAAGTAAAAAGAAGGCAGGATTAGAGCCAGGTGATGGGTATCAGAGGTGAAATGCAAAATACCTGGAATTGAGGAGACATTTGACAGATTGTAGTTATTTTTACTTTTTCCTTCAAAAATAAATGCTCAGTTCCCACATGGCACCAAGCTCTAGCTAAGAACCGAGATGAAAATGATACTCTCCTTGTCCTTGAGTTCAAGGACATATACTCATATGTCCTTGACCATTACCTTATACTCATAACCATCACCATTATATGTCTCTTCATAGTTTTCCTAAAACTGATTTCCTATTTTTACTTCAATTTTATCATTATTTCCTTGTATGTGTTTACGTCATAAGCCAGAAATAATTTAAAGACCCATCCAGGATGTAACCGGACAGATGGATGGATGGACAGAGGGATGGACGGTCACCCAAGGCAAATCTAAGACCGCTCAGAAACCTAAGCCTTTGATTAAAACAAGAGTAGAATAGCTCAGCATTTCAATGGCTGGATCAAGCTTCTCTTCTTTTATGAAACTGGTTTGCAATTGAGACTCAATTTCTTCATAAGCAGTGAAGAACTCTCATGGGTTGGGGGTAGTGTTGTCTGTAGGTTCGTATTTCCCCAGTAACAATCATACACTTCACACATGTCTAATGTTTTTAAAGGGCATTCATATCTCTTAGATCATGTAAATGGCAGCCCTATGTGACAGATAGGATAATTGTTTTGTGTTTATTATAGAGTTGAGGAAACAAGTGGAAAGACTTGCTAGAGTCTAGTAACAATCTTGGACTGGAGAAACCAGAAGATTAGAACCAAAATATCATGACAAGCAATTAAGAGCTTCTTTTCAAGAGTGTTAGAGGGTTGCCTTTTACAAAGTCAGTGGTCAATAGATGTTTCACAGAAAAGAAAAGAACAAGTGAATGAATCACGTGAAATCACATACACATTCGTTTGTGTGGACTATGGAGCGCCATTAAAAAACATAATTAATTAAGTCTGAAAGCACTTGTTATACGAGCATGAAATGCATTACCTTCTGGCAGTTTTTTGTGACCAAATCATTCTTGTCTGTGTTCTTAATCTCTCCTTCCAATTTCCGAATCCCAACCACTACCACTAGAAGGGTGGAACAGAAGACACTAAATGATACAGGAATTATGAAACTTACCACTTGGAATTTATTCTGGTAGAGATGGAAGGTGTTAAGAAAGAATCTACCTATGAGCTTTTTTCTTCACAAAAGACTGTACTAAAGCTCTCTCCTCTCTCTCTCCACATTTCTTCTTTCTCTTATTTGCTTTCTCTCTTTACTATTTTTCTTTCCATCTCATTCTCTTACTTCACTTCCTTTTCATCATTTTTTCTTTTTCCTTCTTTTTTGTTCTTTTGTCACTCTAGCTTTACCATGAGTCTATCACATTCTACTGCAAACAGATCTTCCAGGGTCTTATACCTGCCCTCAACATTGTATTTCCTCATTTGCAGCATCTTAGCATGAAGCACACACATAAACCACCTCCCTCACTGCCCCCGGTCCCAGTGTCTGCCTGTAGTGGAAATCTATCATTTCCATTCATCCCTTACCCTCTTTTCGGAAAGAGCATGCCAATGCTCCTTGGAAGAACCATCTCTCCCCTGGTTTCCATGTATCCCTTCCCTTCTTCAGCTCCAGGGATCTGCACACGTCTGGCAAGTAAGAGCACTCCATCCCTCAGGCTCAGTGACAGGTTCACAGATGGCCACATGAGTCAACCCAGGCCAATGAGACCAATCCCAGGATTTTTTTCTGCTGAGTTGTGAAGCTAGTGTGATAAGTCTAGAATTCATCTTTGCCACCACTTGGAGACAGACTACTTGAAAAAGAAACCAAACAGTGGTAAGCAGAGCTGAGGGATTATAACAGATCACTAACCATGTTATTTGAGCACCTGCATCCAGCCACGGCTGAAGCTGGACTATTTAGTCTTCTGAATTTCACAAGCCAGTAAATGACCTTCCAAAATTAAGCCAGTTTTAAGTGGTGTAGTAGATTAATCTGGTTCTACTCCTTCTTAGATGCATGCCTTTGCCTTGTGAATTTACAGTTTCTCTAATAAAGAGTCAGAATCTATTTCCCCTCCCCTTGAATCTGGGCTGGCCTCGTGACTTTCCTTAGCGATTAGGATGTTAGCCAGCAAAAATAGAGGTTTGAAATGTGTTTATGTGACAGAACTTGTTCATTCACACACTTCTGTTACTGCCATGGGAATATGCCAGAGCCAGCCTGCTAGAGGATGAGATGCACAGGGCCCAATTGCCAATGTGACCCCAGACAATAACCAGCTGACCCCAAGACATGTGAATGAGCTCAATCAAGAACAGAAGGATCACCCAATCAAGCCCATTATAAATTTCTTTAAAAAAAATAGAGACAGAGTCTTGCCGTGTTACCCAGGCTGGTCTCAAACTCCTGGGCTCAAGCAATCCTTCCATCTTAGCCTCCCAAAGTGTTGGATTATAGGTGTGAACCCCCATAGCTGGTCAACCAGTATGAATCTGACCCACAGACTCATGAGCTAAATAAATGCTTATTGTTTTAAGTCACTGAATTTTGGAGTGGTTTGTTAAACAGACTATGGTGCCAATAAATAACTGAGAGTGTTGTTTTCCCATTATTTGCAGCCAAGGGAGTCTAAATATATTAGTGCCCATATGGGATCCCACACAGCTGCTGGTATTTCTCTCATTATCGCATTTAATGTGCTCTTTTGTAATTGGTATTTACCTATCTGTACATCCTTCCAAACCAGCACTGTCCAACAGAACTCTTACAAAGATAGAGACACTCTATTCTGGCATTGTCCACAATGATAGCCACTAGCTACATGTGGCTATTAAGTACTTGAAGTGGGCCTAGTATGATTAAGAAATGGAGTTTTGAATTTTATTTAATTTGGATTAGTTTAAGTTTAAATAGCCACCTGCAGTTAGTGCCTAGCATATTGAACAGCACAGCCCTAATATCTAAACTCTTTAAAAGCAGGAGTTGTATCCATCTTGTTCATTATCACATGTCCAGGGGAAGAGACGGGGTTAATAATTTTTTATGATAAGGAAATATATTCTTCTAACTTCCTTAGGAATTTCTCACTCCCTGGTAAGTAGACCCATCAAACCTAATGAGGTAAATAACCTTAGATGTCACCAATTTTCATAAGCAGCATAAACCATAAACCACTCAGCAACACTTTGTCTGGAGGACAATACTATCCTGGTCACAACACCCCAAACTCCAAAGATTTAGTACTTTTATTGGCTAGTGTATTAGTCTGTTTTCACACTGCTTATAAAGACATACCCAAGACTCGGCAATTTACAAAAGAAGAGGTTTAATTGGACTTAAAGTTCCACATGGCTGGGGAAGCCTCACTATCATAGTGGAGGGCAAGGAGGAACAAGTCGCATGTTACATGGATGGCGGCAGGCAAAGACAGCTTGTGCAGGGGCAATTCCCATTTTTAAAACCATCAGATCTCAAGACCCATTCACTATCACAAAAATAGCACAGGAAAGACCCGCCCCCATAATTCAATCATCTCCCACTTGGTCCCTCCCACAACACATGGGAATTATGGGAGCTACAAGATGAGATTTGGGTGGCGACCCAGAGCCAAACCATATCAGCTAGTAAGCAAAAAGGAAATTTCTGGATAAATCCTAAGCAAACATGAAAGTACAGTTGTTCCTACCACATGTGTTTCTTTTCAATGACAAACAGACCCTAAGATGGGTCCTGCTTCTGGTTAGAGGACAACCTCCAGGAGGCCCATAGGAGAGGGAAGCAGCAGGATTAATTCTTAAGTAGCTCAAACACCACAGGAATTAGAACTCTCAGAGAAGCACCTGCCTAATCCCTTTCAGTGTGGGGAATATTGAAGCAGATGCCTCTACAAGTGCTCAAGGGTGTGGTAGGAAGTGGCTGGGGTGGAAGGAAAGATGAGAGTTAAGTTTCTAAGACAGTGTTCAACCTCACAGGTGACCAAAGGACCTCACAACCGGCCCAATTCCTGATTTGTGCCAGGCAAAAGAAAGAGGACTCTGAATTGCTTTCACATATCTAGAACTTTTTGTTCTTCCTAAGATGTGATTGGCTTTTTAGAAAGACCTTTCCATTTCTGTGATCCAGAAGTAAGAGTCCAAGGTGTTAGCTGAAAACAGTGTTTACCATGTAAAAGAGGCCCAACAAATACTTAAATAACTGTTATAAAAATAAGTACTGTTGTTTGCAAGACTTCATATTAAACAATGGCCATCCCTCAAGACAGCAGAAAGGAGATTGAACTTACTTTTCTGTGATATTGAGTTGCCCTCTTTGTGTCTTCTGCATATATATTAGAGGGGTTATAGAAAAAATACTTTCTAAGCCATATGTTGGAAGTTGTAAGTACAGGATGTTTTTCTAGCCAAATCTCATCCAACTCAGAAATGCTTTCAGGGTTCTTCAGACTCACTTTTCATACCGTGGTGTGTCTCATTATTCAAGATCAGCTGGAGCCCAGAAGTGACTCAGTCCACTTGAATCACTGAGATTTGAGAGATTTGAGCTGAGCATGAAAGGGCAGAAAATTAATTGTGGCCAAACAAAAGGTGACTAATTCTCATAAAGGAAATATATACCTTTTAAGTTTTGATTAAAGAGATGGATGCTGAATATACTCCCAGAATAATAACAACAGGAATATCACTGATCATAGTACCCATATTAACCATAACTTATTGCTTAATATATGCTCAGCACTTTAATAAGTACTTTACAAGTACTCTCTCACTTGTTCTTCAAAAGAACCTTTGCAGTAGGGACCATCAACATATTCAGTTAATGAACAAAGAAACTGGGGCTCAGAGATTAAAAAAAAATTGTCCAAGGTCGCACTCCTAGAAAGTGGGAGAGTCAAGATTCAAAGCCAGGTCCTCTGGCTGGGAAGCACAGGCTCTCAACCACTGAGTCATAGGAGAGCTGCTTCGTAACTGCCTTACTGCCTTAAAGCCTTGGAAAGCCAAATACCACAGCAACGTGAATCCCTAGGAAGCTTAGTCAATGTTTTCTTAACAACCCTAACTGCACCTGAAAACAAGTAAACATTAAAAACTGAGTTTTGGAGGGTTTTTTTTTTTTTTTACACACCAGGAAGTCTAGACACCTGCTTTTGTATATTTTCTGGAGGGGGGAAAAATAGACTCATTGTATGAAATTTATTTCAACCATTTAGGGAGGTTTTAGTAAAGATGGGTTACATTTGCTATTCAGCAGTGAGACATAAATGTTTAACACAAGGTCTTCCTCCTCTCCCACCCCTCCCATACGGATGCTTTGAATAATGCAAAGTCTGTTTTAAGCTCTGCTGATTTACTCAAGAAAAGGGTCAGAATATTTTGAAATATTGGTCATACAATCTGGCATACGGAGCATTAAAACTTAGGGTAAAACTCAACAAGCTACTTCCTGTCTGCTGCTTCTCAAGACTTCATGGGCTCATAACACTTAATAAAAAAAATGAGCTGTAAATAATACCTGACTTAAACTGCATGTCTCAGTAAATGAACTAGACATTTGGAAGATCTTTTCATTCTTGCTGGAGAGTATATAAGCCTTTTGTGCATGTTAATTTCCTGCTCTTTGAGGACTGACTATGTGCTAGACACTTCACTGTTGGCTTGATTCCAATGAACTGATTGATAGTCAAACGTCTTTGATCCACAAAACTGCAATTTCATAAGGTCTACCTAACAAATGCTTTACATGTTTTATCTTCTAATCCTTACAACAACTGGTAAGGTAAGTCCTCTTACTCTTCCAAGTTCATTCATATATCAACTCCAGGAGGACAGAAACTCATGGGCTTTATCACCTCCAAGTCTTAAGTGCTTAAAATGGGGCCCTAGCATATAGTAGGTGCTCATTAATTATTGGATGAATCACTATATGCATGGATGGATGGATGAATGGGTAGATGAATGGATGGATGGATGGATGAGTGGGTGGATGAATAGGTGAATGGATGGATGGTTGAGTGGGTGGATGGATAGGTGGATGGGTGGATGGGTAGGTGGATGGATGGATTGATGGATGGGTGGGTGGTAGGTCGGTGGGTGAATAGATGGATAGATGAATGGGCGGATAGATGGGAAACTAAAGCCTAGGTAGATCATTCAGCAAGAAAGTGGCCAAGCCAGGCTTTGAACCCAGGTCTGCATGTTCTTGTGATTGTCCTGCAAAGCCTTTCATTCACTAAGCATGCAACCGGTTAAAGAGAGAATGCACCAATTGCAATTCTCATTTCTAGTCCCATGACCTTTCTCTAAAAGTCACACCCTGTGTATGTGGGCAGAGGAAGAACCTGGACATCCTGTGGCAACACAGCCAACTGTCTGCTCAGGCCTTTCCGAGCCCTAGATATTTGGGGCAAGAGGGACAGCAGAGGGGCAACCGTGCTGAAAAGGCTTTCAAATGCCCTTGATACTGAAAAGATGGGAAGGGCGTGGGAATAGCCAGAGGTTACATGGAAGGACAAACATCACAACTGGAGGAGACTGAGGTGGAGAGGAGGCCTGAGGTTGCACGTGCAGATCTGTGGAACTGTTTCCACATTATCCACATCAGGCTGCAATGCTTCGTTAAGTGGGGCCCCCAAGGGTTAACCAGGAAGGTGGAGGGGACAGAACAGAACAGGGGAAAATAAACTTGAGGAGGAGGAAGGAGGGGAAGAAACTCAGGCTGGAATCACTTTGTTTTATGAATAGTTTATGAGGCGTATCAGGAGTCACCCTAACGGGCAAGGGCTGGAATGTTTTCTAACTTTAAAGTGAAAGCCGCCCACCAGGCTACAAGTGTGGGAGCGGCAAAATATGAAAAACACGGAGGCCCCTCTCTGCACTGCCCAGCTATATTGTAAACCATGGATCTCCAGGCTGCATGTACTAGCAAATGTGTCTCACTTGAGATGCTAAAACCACCTTGGAGTTTTACACAGCCACTGTGCCCAGCTAAATGTTTTCAGGCGACTTCTCTCTTGTCTGGAAAAGTATCATGGGTGGCCCCTGCGGCTGAGGAGACATTTGGAGAGGAGGACCACAGAGCCGGGCATGGCAGTGGGTGATGAGGGGGGGGGGCAGTGCTTACATCTACACCAACTGCATATACACTGGTCACCACGGAGCAAGGAGGAAGTGCAGCCAGGGCTAGGTGGTCTTGCTGTGGTGGTAAAGAACACACAAGGAGCCTCAGAAAGAAATCTTTATTTGTCCAAATGAGCTTGATGCCTTTAGCAGTTCCCTTTCCACCCACAGGCAAAGCCACAGGTGCCCCATAAACTGACCCCACTATCCAAGGCCTTGGGGAAACATTTCCTCCATGCCTTTCCCAACCCCTGGACTCCAGGTCTCAGGATGGAACCTCACACCTCCATGGTTGACCTGCCTGTGTCTAGGCTGCTCCTATGCCCTTGCCCATCCCTACAACTTATCCCAGCAACATCTCTTGGGTTCTTGAGGCCAGTGTCCAAGACTCCCCTTTGCCCTACTGTCCAGGCAGTGTCTGTGCTCACACTCACTTCTGGATTCAAGCCACAGTCTGACCCTGAGCCTCCTGCTTGCTTGGAATGTGAATTCAGACTTTAGTCAGCAGGCTAATGCAAGGGACACTGCTGGTGCACAGGCTGCAGATTAAGGGCAGGGAGGCATCCCATTATTGGGTGCACATTCTCAGCCTCCACCCTAACACACTGCGCTCTCCTCTTCCATTCATAAGCCCTGAAAATCTGGCTTTCCAAGACATCCCCCTACCCAAACTGCTCTAACTCAGTGGAAATTCAAGCCGATATTTCTTCTTGATAAGGTTTTCTCTTATTCTGAGTTGAAAAGGTTTTTGTCTTTTTTTTCCCCCTTCCAGAAAGGTTGGAGAGTTATTCGGAGGGTCTAGTATGTACTGGTGTCCTTGCAATCACAACTACTCTGCCTCAGAACGTGCTGTTCTTTATGTTGGGGTAGAGTCTGTATATCTACTTGAGAAGACCCTGCTACCCTCTGGCACTCTTATGGCTCATCCTGGAATGCGAACTATTCCTCATAGGAAATGGATAATGAGATATTAGTGAAGATATTAAACATAGCATCTGGCCAGGGAATTCATGGTGTCCAATGAATGAAGCTTGTTTCCTTGCTTTATTCATTTATTCATTTGAAATTAATTAGTGCCTGCCATGTATCAAAACATGGTCAAAGTCCTCAGAATTCACAGTTTAGTGGGGGGAGAAAAGCAATACAGAAGCCCATAAATAGATGAACATGATCATTTAAGATACTAGCAAGGCTATGGAGACAATACTGGAATTGAGAGTGAAAAGCAGACTCAGAAGGATGGAAGTGTGGTGGAGATCTATGTATAACCCCTCACAGAGAGCAAAGCAAGGTTAAGCAACCCTACTATCTGGAAGTTTTCTCCAAACCCAACAGATTCCTGAAGAGTCTGAGCTCTGAGAAAGAAAAAAATAAGAACCCTTTCTCTAAACAGGGCTGGTCTGACTTGACAAAAGCCATTCTACTACAAAGACTAAACCCAGGTACTGATGTTGGCATTTCTGGCTGGCAGCAGCAAAGAACACTAAATGAGAGAGTGCATGGGTGGGAACACCCAGTCAACTGGGCTTGAACATATAGAAGATGGTGGTGAGATGAAAAACTCCCTTCCAACTAGTTCTAGGCCTGGACAATGGGACCATCCACAGCAGCTGTTGGGCACCTTCCTAAGGTGGAGAATCCAATAGCTCCCCACTGAAGCCAAAAGACACATTGATCCTGGTGGGCAGGTACTGCAAGTCATAAGCTTGGGAATTTGGGGGCTGTGGTCAAGTCTCTCAAGGCATTCCTGTTTGCATCCTACTTTAGGTAACTGTGGGTGCCACGTGGTCACATACTGCAGGGGATGGGGGTTGGAGCAAAGCAGGGCGATGCCTGGGAAGTGTAAAAACGAATCCTTGGCTTGTGTCAAGAGAGTTGGCCTGGCCTCAGGTGAAGCAGGCTGAGAGGTTGTTAAGGTCATACCTCTGTGTGTATTATACAAGTCTGTGCCCCTAATGAAAATTCCATTTCTTCTAAACAGGCTAATTGAAAGACCTCTTCTTTGAAAAGGCCAGTCCATGTTCTAAAAAGGGCTTAATGAGGACACAGTTATGACAAACCTCTTAAGGGACAGAGCAGAGAGATTTACAGAAACCTACAGATAAACAGCAGGTAGTCAGGCCACTTTAGGAGGAGGGAGCACTAAAGAACCTACAGTACTGGAAGAAATAAATGAGAATGCTGAGAATAGGAGGGTGGGCTTCTGAATAAGAATACAGGCTGAGAGCAGGTAATCAAATGAACAGTTACAATATTACAATGGCAGCCTGTGGCATTTGTTAGCTCTAGGTACCAGGTGCTAGGTAATGTGCTCACGTCAGTCCCTGAAGAGAGGTGTTATGATTTTCATGATTATTCTAGAAGGAAAAACTGACCTTCAGACAATTTGAGGAACCCGCCCAAGACTTAAGACTTCACAGCTGTTAGACAACACAGACACATCTAGACCCAGAACACCTGGCATTGCACATCCAATAGGGCAGTGCCCCATCCAGTGAAATCTGGTGACCACTTATGCCAGAATCACAGAAGGGCCTAATAGATTGGCCTTTCCTAGGCTTTGGTGGACATGCAGAATCAAAATCTGCATGTGGCCCCTGGAGATCCACCTTCCAAAAGCTCCTTGGGTGATATTGAAACACACTCTTGTTTAAGAACCAGGCAGTGAGTAGATTGGGTTGTTTGGAACAGAGGGCTTCTAAGAATCTAGGGGCTTGAGATCTACGGAATTTTTTTTTAATTAGCACTTCCAGAAGAGATGAGGGACAAAACCCACTCTGTAGAGTGCTGGGAGGACTCCATCTATGCACAATGTTAATGGTTATTGATCTGGATGTGATGGAGTGAACCTGCTGCATCCTGCCTTCCTCAGGGACCTGGCTTAGCACACCAAAGTCAGGAGGGAGACTGGAAAGAACTGTGTACAGATGAATGCAGAAGATCCCAGCTTCTCAGAATGAAGATCGTGAACTCAACAGATTTTAGCTTCAGGGAGCAGAAAGTAGAAACGGAGATGGGGCCAGGGACCCAGGAGTGCCTACTCCAAAGGCTGGCCATGGTCCTGTGATAGTCCCATACTTGGAAGTTGTTCCAAGGGCTAAAATCAGCATATCCATGGTAGAGTCATCACTGATGAAATAACAGCATTACCTGTCAGGAAGAGAGGCCCAGGTATTTTCCATGGTCCTGAGGACTCATTCTGAGGAAGGCAAGCTACTGAAAGAGCCTCTCCAATTCCTAGCATTTTCTTATTCCCAGGCCCTCATGATAGAGGGGTCTTGGCCCTGAATCTGCCCTTGTGAGTCCTGCACAATGTCCTTTGTGCCACTGGCTTCATCAAAGAACTGAGCCTCCACCATGCGGCTGTAATCTGAAGGCAGGAGGTACAGTGGGGGTGAAAAGGAAGTGAGCTTTCATCTTCCTACGGAGGGGATGCCTATACTTTGCTCCCACTGGCCTTTCTGTTGGACTTTGGATGGAATAGTGGGGCATTGTCGGGGACAGTCTGCCACCACCCAGCCCCCATGGGCCAAGGGCTGGGAAGCTTTTGCACATACACTCTTTGGCACTAGTCAACAGGCCCCCAAGCTGCAGCCCTGTGAAGGCCCCTCTATAAGGGGTTGGAGGGCTGATGGTGGCAGGATAAGTATCTTTTCTGGAGGAGGAGGAAGCAGGACCTGCAGGCCTTCACCCCTGTCCTTGGAACACTGAGGCTCTTTTCCTGGTTTTGCCTGGTTGGAAGGGAACATCCCAGTTTAAAGGAGACATTTTGCAGGCTTGGCCACAGACACACTCTTACACCTGGTTGTATAAAATGTGCAACATTGCAGAGGAGTTCTAGCCAAAGCACTTCAGTGACAAACTGTCACAGGGACACACACACTCAGGCGCACTCATGCACCCTGCCCTCAAGGGGCGTTCCACGTGACATAGGCCAGTTAGACACAGGATGTGCAGACCAGACAGACACAGACCCAACGGTGAGACTGAATGTTTATTGGTGGGATGAGGTGTGTGCAGGTCACTCTGCAGGACCCAGTGCTGGGGTGGGCATTTGGTGGAATAGCCTGCTGAAGGAGGGGCAGATTTACCCAGATCTGGTCCCAGCCCTTGGATAGGCACACTCTAGCTGCAATACATCAACTGAGGAGAATGCAATGAGTTCTCCAAACTACTCTGCTAAAATGCCTCAGCCCATAACCAGGCTCAAATATTTGTCCACTGGACTCAGTTAATTCTTCAGTGCAGCAAACTGCCCAACAGACGTTTTTCAGATGCAGCCTCCTCTCATTATATAGGGTGCGCTACATCTCCCCTAAGAGGCTGAAACCATCCTTAAAAATAAGTGCGTGTATGTGTGTGCATGCATGTGTGTGTGAATGAAGGGGAGAAAGAGGCAGAGAGAGAAACAGAGGCACAAAGACAGAAGGATGGACACTCACCACACTGATCTTCCCAGAAATGGCCCACACTCTGACAAACCCAACACAGCAAATTGAGGCATTTCCAAGGAGAGCAGCACATGTGGTCACCACAGAAACAAGGCTGTACACAGCAGGGTTAATCTTCGTGCAGCACACCTGCAACTTCTCCACAGCGGGTGTTGTTTGGTTTTGCACACCCATCCCCAAAGAGCATTTGAATTAATATAAACATTTCTTAGCTGGTCCTTATGGCAACAGCAGCAATATGGTAGGAGGGACCTGCTCAGATGGAGATTGGCATAATGCTTCCTTTGTGTCATCCTTCCCAAGGGAACAGGGATGGCAAGGCCATCCAAGAGGGCCCTGGGGTGGTCCACCAGTCCATCGGTGGCCTGCACTTGGATAAGGTAGGGGCAAGGGACAGGGATGTGGTCAGTGACACTGTGGCTGTAACACATGTGAGGCGAGTGGGCTTTAGAGTGACAGAAATTTAAGGATGGCCAAAAGGAGCTTTGCTTCTTGCCAAAAGTAATGCATTCAAATAAAAGCAGAAAGAAGCTTCAGGGGGCGGGGGCGCTGGGCAGAGTTGGCGTGGGATTAGACTGACTGCAAACCCAGGAAGAACGCAAACGTTTCCATCAGCAGGGATGAGGAGGAAAACTCGGCATGGAAAAATACAAGCTTAGTGATAACCAGCTTATGAGATTTTGCCATGGCTGCAGAAGAGGGAGGTATCAGCGATAAGGCTACAGACTGTAATGTTTGCTTATGAACGAATGAAGATGGCTAAGCTGCGTGTGCAGCTGAGCTCCTCTTCCACTGGGCGCTGAAGACGCTAGGGCTACACAATGAGTAAGGCAGACATGTAATCTCCATTCCCTCTTCTTTTTTTGACAAGTGAGAAAGCTTTACAGAAGCACACATTTCAGACAGTGGAAAAAAAAAGTATGGTATAGCCTTAGGATCCAGAGTTACGGCTCCTACCACAATATCCATCTGCACGAAATAAACTTAAAAAAAACCCACCATTCAGTTCACAGAAGCAATGGGAACCATAGCTTTCCCTCAATCCAGTAGCCGTACAAAAAAGTTAGCTAGTAAAGTGGCCAGTGGCCTTATTAGGAAAGAGTTCCCTCAGGGTATAGACTCCTTTCACTAGCAATTTTGTATATACACTTGTAAGAATATTAAGGTAAGTGAATATCAGAAAAGGATCAACTGGTCAAAGACATGGCATGCTAAGCTTTAGGATCATTTAAATAAGAAGTACAAAGTGATTGGGAATGTGGGGTAGAAGGTGCATTTACTTCAGGGATGGGTGCTCAGGTGGTGGTGGTCAATGAAGGCTTCCCATAGGAAGTGAGATGTAGCTCAGTCCTAAAGCATAAGTGGGTTTACGGAGTAAAAGTCAGGGGAAGGGAGTGGGTTCAGTTTTGACATAAGAAGGAAGTATTCCAGGTGGAGGGGGAATTGTACAGACAAAGGCTCCAGGATCTCAGAGAACATGGTATGTTGAGGAAAGAACTGAAGGAAGTTCAACGAAGGGAGGTGGCAGCAACGCTGAGAGGTGAAGGTAGATCAGGTTCCAAAGGGCGCTGTTGGCGATCCTAAGGCATCTGGACCCAGTCCCAAGAGAAGGAAATGACTTTTCTAGCTTCACTGATAGCGATGGAGATTGAAGATGTTCCAAGTAGGCTGCATGAATGGCCTTGGAGAGGAGGTTACCAAACTAGAGGAAGGTGGAATTATCTAAAATCATGATTTCCTCTACTCTTTCACACTGGCTGTCAAGAGATAGAACTTTAAGCCAAAGAAAAACAGACCAATTGCCTGAAGCGTTGTTAAGTGGCTGGCATTTTTTGTCCATTTCATTTTTGGGAGCACTGCAGGAGAGGGAAAGGACTTATGCTGGAGAGGAGACATGGGTCCCCGGGAATTGCAGGTGGATGCTGTCTTGTGTAATAATGTGGAATATCTGGCATGGTGGCTGAAGGTGTGTGTGATCAATGGATTGGTGAGAGTGGCAGCTTTTGGGTAGACAGGCTGGCTCTTTCTGAGCTCTGTTCAATCTCACTTTAGGAGGTGCCAAGAGGCAGCAATGCTGAGGTTTGTTTGTGGCTTAATGGTAGATTTCTTGATCCTTTCTTCTCTCCCATTCCCTCTGCTGACTTGGATACAGGCCTTATAGACGAAATGGAAAATTATGGTGGGTAGTGAAGGTCACATTAAAGTGTGTGCCTCATCATTAACAAGCCATGGGCCAAAAGGGTGAAATTCTAACTTGAAATCTGGAGTCCCAGCTATCTGGATTGCAATCTCAGCATTGTCCCTTCCCAACTACGTGACCCTGAGCTATTTACCTCACATCCTCATCTATGAGATAACTGCAGATTATCATTATGCTACTTCAAAGGGTTGTGTATGGTGAGGGTCAAATTTGATAAGGCATATGAAATGTTTAGCACAGGGCCTAGCACAGTTGACACTCAATAAATGATTGTTGCTATTAATTTTAATACTAATACAACTATTAGTAGTAGTAGTGTTAGTGTTAAAATCTTCAGGGCATCTTAAGGCTGGGGAGACCCACATTTACTAATAACTAGATTTTTGGCTGCCCAAGCAAATGCTGATATGAACCATCGCACATTTTGCCTACAAGATGCCAAGAGAAATTACAAAGCCACTGTAAAACCACATGCCAGTCACATGGGCAATCAACACCAACAGGAAGGGGTGAGGCTGCCAAAGCTTGAGTTCAGTTTTCACTAACTAGTGGCGGTGGTGGTATTAGGGGGCGGTGTGAGATAGAGAGTTATGTGAAGTGGTATAAATAGAATATGTCTTTTCATAAATCCTGGGCAACCACATGCTATAATGAATGACAGAATGAAAAGGAGCCACACAGGGAGGTGGGGGAGTTGTCTTCCCAAACACATCAACATAAAGCACCTTCCACACATTTCAGCACCTGGTGAGATCTTTATGTGCTGGGAATTCCACATATTTTGTGTGTCACGAGACAAGAGTAAAGATCGGACTTTTATAGGCTTTGGCTTCCTGAGTGTTTATGATGTTGTACCAATTAGGCTGCTGAGAACCCAAAATCATGAAGGAGTCCACCTAAGAATCAGGGCCCTGGAACAGCATGGAGAAAAGCTTGTTCCAAATGCCACAAGCAAGAAGGTATTGTGCAGTCCAACTTTTAAACGCATAAGGCTACCTACAGTTTCCATGTATGACTTTACCAAACTGGGTTCATGCCATGCATGCTACTGGCTGTCTTTTCTACTTGAAAATGTATCTTGGAGAACAGGATGGTTAATTTGATGTGTCAAGCTGACTGGACTAAGGGATGCCCAGATAGCTGGTAAAACATTATATCTGGGTGTGCCCGTGAGGCACTACTAACCCTACTCTCATTTCCAGATGAGATTAGCAGTTGCATCAGTAGACTGAATAAAGATCACTCTCACCAACACAAGTGGGGATCATCTATCCATTAAGGGCCCAAATAGAACAAAAAAAGCAGGAAAAGGGAGAATCCACTCTCTGTTTGAGCTGGGAAATCCATCTTCTCCTGCCTTCACACTTCGTCCTGGTTCTCAAGCTTTTGGACTTGGACTGAATTACACCACTGGCTTTCCTGATTCTCCAGCTTGTAAATGGCAGATTGTGGTACTTCTTGGCCTCCATGACTGCATGAGCCAATTCCAATTCTATTGGTCCTGTTTCTCTGGAGGACCCGACTAATACAGAGAGTCTTGCATATCAGTAAGTGTAAAGGATCTTCTTATTTTAGATCTACACAGGGATCTATTGTAGGATGCAAACATTTTTTGCCTAAATGTAAGTCATTACCTACTGTTTCATTCTGGATGAGGCTAAATTATGTTGCAGTAGCAACTCCAAAACCCTAGTGGTTTACCATAGTCAAGGGTAGGCACCCATCACAGGTTGTGCTATTTTGCCTACTTGCTCTCCAGAAAGATTATGTCAATCTATAATCCCAATGATGATGCAGGAAGCCTCACACTCCTATGCTTTAGGAAAGACCAGCAAGAGTGGGTCAATAAAAAGCAAGGCCTTGGCAGAGCCATTTGGTTGATGTCCCCTCCTATGCCCCTCAGCCTCATGTCATATCTTCTTCCCATCCACAGAATCTTAGACATTCTTTAAAGAAAGCCCTTTTGCAGACACTGGCTTTCTTGTTAATTATTCTGTGTCATGTTGGTTCCAAACTCATGGGCTTATGAGGGATGATTCCCAGACAAAATACAAGCTCTTCAACTCCATCCCCCGCACCATGCAAATATGTGCCTCTTTTAGCCAGCAAGACTTCTATTTTCGTAACTTTGTCGTTAGCTCTGTGCAAAACTATGAATGGAGAAGATGAAGAGGAAGAAGAGGGAGGAAAAGATGACAAAGAGAACATTCTTCAGAAATCACCTCCTTTCATTCTGGAGTTTTAATCATCCCTGATGACTTTTATCTTAAAAAAAAAAACAAAAAACTGCCTCAGAACAGATGCTCCCAGCCTCATTTGACCTGCACATGGCCATGGGATAAGACAAAATGCAGGGTCTAGGCTACTGAAGAGCCATAAGGAAATCATTTTACCAGCAGATAGCATCTGTCCACATCAGTGCTTGGGATGCCCCAGCAAGAGTGACATTCTCCAGGAACATACAGACAGAGGCTTGTGTTTTCTAGTGGTGGTGGCAACTGATGTTCCTCTGCTGCGTTTCTTCCAACCGCTGCCAAAGCTCCTCTGACTGGGGCTGGCAGGAATCTCACGATTACAGCTCACCCTCACTTTCCCTTGTAATGGCCTTCACATCCCCTGTAATCAGAGTACATGGATTTGAGCCCCAATTTATTAGGGGCCAAGGAGCATAGACTGAAAGAAACTAGGGCTCCAACCTCAGCTCCTCTGCTTCTTAATGGTGAACTCAGTTGAGTTATTCTTTCTGAATTACACTCTAAAAAACATGGGTGACAGAAGCTCTCCTGCTGAGATGTTATACAGATTAAATGAAGTTATGATGTAAAGCACACTTAAGATGTGATATTCTGAATGTATCTGACACAGAGTACAGCATTGAACAATTTTTAATTATCTCAATGGTCTTATTGGGTCCACTGTCTCTACTCCAAGCCTGGCATGTCATTTCACCCCAAAACTAATATAATTGACTCCTATAGGCTTCCCTTCTTGCCTCTTGAATTCCACACTGCACACCCAATGGAGACATCTGTCATGCATTCATTCATTCGGTTTTATTCTATGGGAGCCGATCTAGCCTATTAACTGGCATCTGGAAGGTCTAGCTTAGTGTCCTAGACCCCTGAGTTATCCAATGTGTAACCTTGGGGAAGTTACTGAGACCCATCAGCCTCAGTTTCCTCACCTGTAAAACAGGAATAAGATCTACCCTATAAGAAAGTGATTTTAAAATCTGTTTGCATAAAATCTATACAGGAAGCTGTTTAAATCAAGATTCCTGGGCTCTGCACATTCAGCAAGATCTGGGGAGTGCCCAGATAACTTTATTTATAATCAACCCTCCATGTGACTTACCTGTCATACTTTGAGAAGCCTACCATGAAGATGGAATTGGATTTTTTCCTGTCAAGGGAAAAGTACAGTGCCTAGCACATAGTAGGTGCTTTACTAGTAAATGTAGCATTCAACAGATCTTTGGACCAATCAAAACTGCTTTACTATGTTCTCGGCACTGTGGTAGATGCTAGGACACATCGGTGACCCAGAGAGATGCAGTCCTGCCATGGAGTCTAGGAGGGCAAGCAGACAAGTATCAGAATACTTGAACAAGTATCCTAAGTACTATGAACAAAGAAACACAGGGTACTCTAAATCACTGGGAAAATGATTCCAACTTCATACTTCCCCGAAAAGCCCCCATCACTCCCACTCTCAACCTTAAGACCCACTTCCTGATCCACACAGGCAGTGGTGTGCTACAGCCAGCTCATACCAGCCAGGAAAGGCTGATTGTTTAATATTCAAGAATTTTGTGAGCTGAGAGACTTCCTGTTGTTAACTTGCAATTACCCATATTGGGAATCTTTACACCACAGAAATCCACAAACGCTGCAAATCAGGGTTCTCTTTCCAACTCCAAGAGCCGGTTATTAAACATGTATTAGCACACCATAACATATAGGTTATCTTGCCACCCCTTCCCTGTTCTTTGCCTTTTTCCCACAGTACTTATACTGGTTTGAACTCTACTCACACCTCCAAATCCAATGAACTGTCTTGGAACCACTCAGATGAAATCTCATGCCATGTTTAGATTCTTTCCCTGGGAGAGTGGTTGAATGCCAGGTCACCAATCCCACTGGCAAGGATGCTCATCTTCATAATGAATTCCACCTGCTGGGCGCACCCACCGCTTCTTGGTGGCTAAAGGAGGGAAATTTCCCCTCAAGTAAAAATGACATCTGATGGAATTTTTCTCATCTCTCTGAGGTCAACTGCCTAACCTCCTCCACCACTGCATTGGTCTCTTGGGTCATGATGGCAGAACAAGCTGTTTCTAAGAGTCCCTTCAACAGGGGTGATATCACCAGCCAGGTATCTCCCCCCACCCTGGGAGGGAGGAACGGTCAGCTCTGGTAGCCCCTGCATGAGGTCTTCTAATCAGATCACTGGTTGGCCCCACTATGGGAAATTCTTTTCTCTTATACAGAACATTCTCTCCTTCCCAGATTCCCTCTGATAAAAACTCAAAAGGAGAAATGCCAGGCCAGAGAATTTAAACAGAAGGGCCTTAGACAATTTATCTCACACTTCAGCAACTTTGCAGTTTATATTTGTAAACCTCACTTATTTACTTGTCCTGTTTTTGTTAAAGTAAACTCATTTGGAGTCACCACATAAAAGGGTTTTGTTTACATGGCCTCTGCCTTCAGTTTAGATTCCTGGTTTAGTCTATTAAAACGAGCCTGATCTTATTCTCCCAAAGAATAAGGAAACTCTAAATAAAGTTTTGAGTCTTCCAGACATAGATACTAGCCCTAAGATTTTGTACCAAATGCTCCGAGTGTGGCAAGAGAAGGGTGGGGAGGCAAATAAGGAATTTGTGAGAGGCCCAGGACTGGAGTCTTTAGAAATCAGTCTTGCCTGGGCTCTGGGGGTTAGGATTTGGGGCTTGCCAAAGCTTTCTGGCCTGGAAACAATGATAGGCTTCCTTCAGGACGGAGCTGTGAGTTTGTGACTTGTGTTCTCTCGGTGGGGTCAAAGGAGGGTTCTCAGAGTCTCACTTCCTCCCTGTTACCTAATATTCAACACCCCTCAGAGTCAGTGCTTCATCACATGCTTTCTGGAGAGGGTCTTAATCCTACGCAAAGGTCAAAAGAAGGCTGATTGGCATTCTATCAGTTGCTCCTACCTCCCTTGGGAGTGTGTGTGAGTGTGAGAGAATGTGTGTGTGAGAGAGAGTGCGTTTGTGTGTGTGTGTCTCTGTGTCGGTGTGAGAGTGTGTGTGTGTGCAGGATGTCTCTCTGGAGCCTCAGGGGCAGAGATCACTGCCATGGGAATTGCCATTTACATGAATGGGCAACTGGAGAGAACTGGTTTATTTTTCTCCTCTCCCTCTGGCTTTATTCATTGGTCTGGGTGATGAGAAGATAAGCCACCTCTTAGGGAAATAGTTAAACAGAAGAGACTCAAGAGCTATGAGAACTTGCTGATGAGCTTTTCTTCAAGCTTTGAGACTCCTTCTGTGGTATCTTTGGGGCACCTTCTCCCAAACACCGTTTTTTCTGCTTTCCACGTGGCTAAGTGCAACTCATGGGTAAGGGCCTCTTTGCAGAGGAGCTTGGGAAAGGGACGGCCCTGTAAGCAGCGCCTTGTTGGGGATGGGGGAAGAGCTCATGGACAACAATCAACAGGGAAAATTAAGAAAGTATGATGATCTATTTTATGGAGCATTATATGACAGTTAAAAAGAATCAGACCCATCTGAGTATACTGAAAGAGAAAGGTGTCTGGGACATACAGTTCATTTCAAAAGAATACATGCAACACAATGTCATTTATATTACAAACAAGAACAGCCTCAAATTCCAAGGGCATTACGCTGAGTGGAAAAAAAACAAGCTTAAAAGATCAAATATTATATGATTCCATTTACGTAACATTCTCAAAATGACAAAACTATAAAGACAGAGAACAGATTAGTGGTTGGCTGGGTGAGAGAGTTGTGGAATGGAGAGAAGAGTATAAAGGGGTAGGTGATGGAATAATTTGTTGATGGAATAATCCTGTATCTTCATTGCGGTGGTGGTTATACAAGTCTACGTATGTGATAAAATGGCATAGAACTATATACCCACATTTTACCAATGTAACTCCCTGGTTTTGATATTGTATAGTTACATAAGATGTAATCACTGGGGGAAACTGGGTGAAGGGTACAAGGGATCTCGTTCTACTATTTTTGCAACTTCTTGTGAATCTGTAAACATTTCAAAATAAAAGGTAAAAGTCTCAAAACAATGCCATATATTTCTATAGATATATTTGTAAGTAAATGAAAACAAAATAAAAACTGAAAAGACGTACACCACACCAATTGCTGTGATCACATTGTCATTAGGAGAGTATTTGGAATTAAGGGCTGGTCAAAGGGTGCTTAGCCTTATCTGTAATGAGAGATACTTTTTCAACAGTAATGCACTTGAGTATTTTCTGCATAGTTAATAGAAAACACTATTAACTTTGTAGAGTCAGCCAGAATCAACAAATATTGACTGATCATTTACTATGCTCTAAACACTGGGGCTGGAGCACTGAAAAGCCAGCTGTAGTCCCTGTCCTCATGGAAGGATGCCCCAGCTATGCAAACAGCCATTAAGCAGATGGTCACACCTGTGATGGTTGCCAGGCCCAAGAAGCATCATGAGCTGTGAAAACGTGAAGCAGGGAACCTAGAATTTATTTCTATGCCTCCACAGCCAGCCCGTTCCCAGCAGCTACTCACTCAGTCACTCATCAAATGTTTGCTGTGCCTTGCAAGACCACCCTGAGGAGATGGAGATGAATAAAAGAGCTTCCTGCCTCAATTAACAGAAAGCACATATAAGAGATTGACCAATTATCAGTCTAGGCAATGCATTTGCCTTGGGGTGAGCCTTCTAAAAGAAGAGGGAAGCAGGCTGAACCTCTGGGGCCTGGGAGAATGAGGACAAGGCAGTCATGTGCTGGAGCCAGCCAAAAAGACTCACAAGAGCCCATTGTGGGCTCCTCTGGAATTCTGTGAATCAATTATTAAACATAGTCATTATTAAAAATTAACTTATATATATACTTAAATAACTATATTAAATACAAAGATAAACGCTAAAGAGCCATCCCTTTCTAAGTATTTTACTACATTTTGCTGTTACCTATATTCTTGAGGTTATTTACATCTTTAGTATCTGTACAGTGAAAAGACTTATAATAGTGGGCTACTGTGTAGCTCTACCCAACTCTAAGTTCAATGATGTTATGCTGGTAGGTTGAAACTAATCATGGTGGGAGTATTTACACCACAGATATTAGCAAATGCTAGGAGTCTTTACCCCACCCCCAAAAAGTTAGTTATTAAACACTTGGCCAGATCCCCATTGCCTTCTTGGACCCAGGGTACATTCTGTGGAGGGTATCTTGAGTCCAAACTATTGAAACATTCATGTAGGTTTCGGATCTTCTCCTTTAGTGCTGAGCACTGGGCCAGGAACAAATTGTTCAAGAGCTCATTAATGGGCAGGAAAGAAAAAAGCCCAGACACCAGATATTCCCCTCATTCTTTCTAGTGGCTTCAAATAATACCTTGTGTTCCTCTTGCAGGTGATATCCTTTTGCCCTTCATCTTTCTTTTCCCTGGTGGCACGATGCAGACATGAATCCTCTGAGACCCTAAGACAGATCTCTTAAAACTTGATGCAGATGTTACCAACCATGGCTTGCTGGCCATGTCTTGGGCAGGGACTCCCACCTGAGCCAGCTGGTGACACCCAGGGTTAGCATCCTGGGATGGATGACTCGCAGTTATGACTTTATCTTAGCTTCCGCCACAGATGCCCCCTTCTCAGCTACTCTGCTTCTCATTTTGTAAACCCACTGCCCAGTCCTTGGCATGTAGGACGGATGCTCCCTTCTTCTGCTCACAGATCCCTCTTCTGCCAGCTTCCCAGGATCCCTGCATCTCCACCGTTTAACCTCTTTAGGTTAATACAATATTTTTCAAACTTTATTTAATTAAAATATTCTATGGTGGCCCACACAAAACTGACAAGGACTGAGTTGCTGTAGCTAAAATGAGACTTGAGCACTTGGCCTGTTTACATAGACTCTACCATGTGAATAGAGCCATGGAGTTGTGCGACTCAGTGGTTCTTAACTTGGGTGTCTGGACTCCACAGCACCCTTTCCATCCTGCTTCGACACCCTGTCCTGTGTTCCCACCTCTCAGAGCCTTCAAGGAGGATTCCCCGGAGTTCAATGTGGAAAGCACCCTTCTTTTTTGACTGCTCAGCATCCATTTCCCATCTCCTACATTCTGATTGTTCTTGGGGAAACCACCTTGCATTCTCTTTCAATTTCCTGTGATTTAATGTGAGCAGACTCCCAACCAAGGCTCTAGGAGTGGGATAATCAGAGCCAATAAGAAATTCAACTCCAAACCTTGTGGGAGAATTGTTGAAAAGAGGCGTTGTTTTCACAGGAATTGCAAGGGGAGCTGTGGGCTTGACACTGCTGGCAGCCATTGCATCTGAGGATGGAATAACACAGCAGAGCTGGACATCTGAGCCCTAAGGACAGCTTTTGGGATCTCAAATCCAGCTATGCCTGAAGACCTAGAGCTAGAAGCTCCTGTGCTTTTCAGTTACAGCCAGTAAGTCCTCTTTTTTTTGGCTTAAGCCAGTTTGAATTGGGTTTCTACACAGCCTGAAACTGCTATAAAGTCAAAGGTAGTGTTAGTGCTGGAAGACACTGCATGGATAACCTCTTCAAGGGGCCACTTCGCTTTCACCACCAAATGCCCCTTTTCATCAATCCTTCTCTACTGCTACCTTGTTTGATAGATTATGTCTACCAAAAATAAATAAAACCCGCATTGAGAATCAATAGAGGCATTATTCCCAATTTTCCTGAACACAATGGTAGCAGCTATCATTTATATGGCTCTATATGGTACATGCAGCAGAATTAGAGGTTTAAAATCATACACTTTGAGGGAGGCAGACTTAGATGTGATTCCTGCCTGCCTCCCCCTCCCCATAGTGGGTGACTTTAGGCATGAAACATAACCTCTCTAAAACTCATTTTTCTTACCTTTAAGATGAGATGTATTACCCATCTCATAGGGTTATCATATGGAATAACTAAGAGACGGGATGTGACATACAACACGATTCAAGACCCAGTAGGTGTTAATTAGCATTTAAATCGTCATTATTATCATGTCTAATCTTCCAAATAATCCTGCAAATTGATATTGTTATTCTCACCTTATAGGGAAGAAAATTGAGCCTCAGGGAGGTTACAGGATTTGTTTGGCTTGTGATGGAACCAAGAATGGAACCCAGATCTCCTTGTATTGTTAGTCCACGCTTTTTGCCCATATCAGTGTCCCAAATACACACACACACACACACACACACACACACACACACACTATTAAAGCACTCAAAGAGCAGCATCAAGTTTACGTGTATCATATGTAATCTCCAAGTATTAGTTGAGTACTTACCAGGTTCCAAGCATTATTATGGGAACTGGATAATGCTTTATAATTAGGCTATTATTTCTAATTAGCCTATTTGGCTTTAGCATGGACAACAACAATTTCTGATAGAATTGTAGAAAAATATGTTAAATAGCTCCAAGGAACTGCTGTCAAACATGAGGGCCTCAGCACACACACGTTTATGTTCATGCCCCCTTTCCAACGGTACTCTTCTAAAATGGCAATCAAGGACATAAATAAGGAGCCGTAAGTCTGCAGGACCATGAGAACAAGGTCTCTGACTGCAGCAAACAAGAGATGTCAATAAAATTGAATGACATGAGCTTGAAGATTGAAAGAGCCCACCAAGTGTCCAATACAATGAATGAAAAAAGATTCTCCCTAAAATAAAGAGAAGGTCCTAAAAACTGCCAGAGAGAGAGAGAGGAAAAAAAAAATAGCTCATGTAACAAAGGAGAGGGAGACAGAATGGCAAATACTAATAGATTATCAGTGGATGTTTTATCAAAACTAGGAAGTAAAACTAGGAAAAAGAAGTTTAAGAAACTCTCTGAGCCCCAGTCTCATTCATCATCAGTAAAGTGATGATAAAGGGGTAGAGTGTGGATTAAAGGAAATTATGAAGTAGCAAGTGATGTGGCAAGTGTTCAGCAATGCATTGAATGGGGGAGTTTCTCTAAGTGCTGATTAAAGCCCATCTTGCCCAGGACATAGCTCCCAAAGTGGTCTGTTCTCCCCTGGGAGGGGCCCAGGACTCCAAGTATAAACCAGAACAGCTAAGAAATCTTGATGGTAGAGCTCCAGAGTTTCCAGTACCACCCTCCCATGGACGGTACCAGACCTGGGGTGGGGCCCAGGTGGAAAATTCAATTGTGCAATCCAGCCTCATTCCTCAGATGTCTCAGCTTCAGGGGGAGGTTAAAGGGAGGGCCTGTTAGGGCTCTTAAGGTTCTTAGAAGCCATTCCTCACAAATATGGGTTGAGATGGTCATTGAGAGGCTTTTAAACTAGGCATGGCCGTCAGCAACTTGTCCCCCTTACCAACCAAAACCCCCGCCCTCCCAATGACGCCACATCAACTAGAGTAATCCATTCTTGCCTTCAATATTGTCAATACATCTGTCTAAAGTAATACAGACACCGCAGATGGCTGGTCCATGCCAGCCTGTCCCTCTCCCATCCCATCTTCCACACTTTACCCCAGTTTTTATACCAAAAATTCAAAATCTGATCTTATCATCTCATGCTTAGGAACCTTCTAAGTCTCCTCACTTCAAAAGACAGTAAAATCCCACTGCCCACCCTGGCATTTGTGTCTCATACACACCTCCTAATATCCTTCACTCCACTTCACACTGGACTCCCCACTTCTCACAAAGCACCCCCTACCCATGCCCATCTCCAAAGCTTTGCCTGAGCTGTTTGCTCTGCCTAGAAGACCTTTTCCTCCTTTCCCAGGACTCAGGTCCTACCTCTCCTCCTGTGCTTTGAGTGTTCACCCGTTACACTTCCTCTGAATCCAGTCTTGAAGTGAGTTAATTATGAATGGAATGCTTCTCTCCAAGGAGACTAACAGAAAAGAGTGACTGCTGAGTATATAAGCTTGAATTCTTCAGAACACTCTGCACAGAGGTGAACGTGGAACACCAGTCCCAGGGACGAGTGATAAGTCAGTAAAGTGTGACTTACGAGGATAAATTCCTGAGCACTTTGCTGCCCTTCCCTTTGCCTTCAGGGGCTCGATGAGTTCTTCATTAGTCAAGGTCACTGGCAGGGAAGATGCTCTAATATTAAACATGCATTCATCTGCACTTGAGTCACATTTCCCATTTTTAGTTAAAATTTGTCCTGTTCATTTTTTTTTCTAGTAGAAAAATGAAAAGCATCTTGCCTCAAATCAATAAATCAGGAGCACCAGCGAGCAAAAAAAAGGAAAATTTGAGGAATGAGAAGGTCCTTGAACACAGTGTGGGTGGCCGCTTATTTCTTTTAAATTAGAAGTAGCTTTGTTGATAAACTTGAACATACCCCACACCATTGCCATCATCTCCAGCTTGTTCCCTGCTGTAGAACAAGTGGTTGGCATTTAGCAGCATTAACAGTGGCCATCACTCCCTTCTCACCCACCTGCAAGAAATGTGATGTTCAGACTATTTCAATCCAACTAGTTTTAGCTGACATACCTCTTTCTACCTCCTGTTCCTGCCTTCTGGAAACTGCAAAGTGAAATGGTGACTACCTGGACTGAGGCATAAATGAATCAGTACCTGTTTTGTGAGTCTTCTTTTACAGACAACCATCATTATTAATTCCTCCCTAAATAAAAATACCATTAATAATTCATGCAAAACAATCACCATTGAATCCCAATGCAAAGAGGCATCTGGAAGACCCATTTCAGAGCAAAGATTAAGAAATGCAATACGAGGAGAAATTAGTACCAGCCCCTGACTTTATCCTTGGTAGTGATGTGTATGTGTGCGCATGTTTCTATCTGCCGTCTCCCTAAGCCATTCAACTCTCCTAAGGAGAAATCTATTCAAACATCTGTGTCCAAACCATCCCATTTATTCCCTCACTCTCCTTTTTGGCTCTTGGCTGGGGTCAGGGGAAGGTCTTCAGAGAGAGAAAGAGAGTGAGTGTGTGTTGTTTCAAACGCAAAGTGTTTTGGACAAGGCAGAAGATGACTCCAGAGGAAAGGCGCTTCTCCTCACATCTTGTTTTGGATCCTGGATGGTGTTTACCACAGCCTGGCCTGGAGGCTCTCTCCAATCACAAACCCCATCTTGACTTGTACATAGCCTTGCCTGATGTGTTCATACCTCCATGCTCTTACAGTTTACCTGGGAGACTGTGGATTCCTTGGTCACCTGGGAGGCCCTCCTTCCAGTTCCTTTGAGGCAGAAAGCCATTAATTTCAGCAGACAGTTCCAGGTTCCTCTGCCCTCCAGGGAACGTGCCTCTGCAAAGGAACCAGAAGGCCCTGGCTAGCATGACTAGAAGGGGTTATCCTGTCCTTCTAACCGACAGGAGAAGGTTGTGGTCACACAGAAACTATGTGCATGTGGACTGGACTGGTTCTGGGCAGCAGAGAAGAGAAATGTCTTTTGGTGTGTTTGACACACATCAAGAATTATAGCCAACCGGAGACTTCTCCACACTACCATTCTCCTAATGAGAAGACCCTGCCAACATCACCACCAAAACAAGTTCCGACAGGAGAACAAAGACAGCAAGAAGTTTCCCCTAGACATTAGCAGGATGAGCAGTATGCGAAGGTCTTGAAGGCTTCAGCCTAATTTATGCAATGGTCAGGTTTATTTTAAGACTTGAATGTAGACCTTCAAGTCCTTCAAGGTGATCGACTTCATGGAGCACCTTTTACTGCTCAGTGAGCATGGTTTACCATGGCTGCCTTTCCCTATCAGAGATCTCCCTGGCCACTCATGCAGATGTCAACACAGCAACAACGACATGATAAATCACCCTTTGCTTTTATGTGCTCACTCCTTGACTCACACATGCACACACAGACACTGAAGATGTTAGAAACTGGGCCTTGCACTAGAGGGAGAGGTGTCAGGGCAGAGTTATGAAAAGCACAGCTTTTCCCTTTGCCAAGCTGTAAACTCCAATCCCATCGAGGCAAGGAATACAAACTATCACTTCATTATATAGAGCAGTGGGTCTCAAACTTTGGCAGCGTCAGAATCACTGGGGTGTGGGCGAGGGTCTGTTCAACACAGATTGCCTACCCCACCTACAGAGTTCTCAGTGGAGCTGGGGGTGGGGGTGCTGAAAATGTGCATTTCTAACAAATTTCCCAGTGATGTAAAAGCTGCCTGTCCAGAGATCACACTGAACACTACTTTCTAGATAGTACACTGGGGCCCATCAGAGCCAGTAAAGGGCCCAATGTACCACCAATTAATGAGGGGGAGCATCCGTCCATGTTGAGAAGGCCACAGTGCACAGGCGAGCTCCATCAAAGCTGTGGGGCACCTACCCAATTTAAGAAAAGTCTGTGCTTCATTCAGTGCCGTTGTGCCCTGCCTCATTTCTGCTCAGCCAGACCTGAGTGCTAATTTGTCCCTCCAGTTTCAAACCTGGCATGAAATATCCCTAGCAGGTCATGATTTAAAAGCTATACATTAGATAATACATGCTGTGTTCCAGGTACTTTCATGCATTATTTTATTAAATTATTCACAGCAATTCTACATAGTAACAACAATATCTAATATGTAAATATCACTGATTCTGTGCCCAAACCTGTTCTAAATGCTTTGGATGAAGGATCAGCAGACTAGTAACCCATGGACCAAATTCCATCCACTACCTATTTTGATAAATTTTATTGCAATATATCCACACACATCCACCTACATTTTGTATTTTTCTCCGAAAATAACAGAATTAAATAGTTAAAACAGAGACTATATGCCCCACAAACTCTAAAATACTTTCTCTCTGGTTCTTTACAGGAAAATTTTGTCAAATCTTGCTTTAGACTTGCTGTAGATCCATTAATTTATTTAGTCCTCCTAACACTAGGGGTAAGTGCTATTTTTTGTTGTGGTAAAATACACATAATATGAAATTTACCATTTTAATCATTTTTCAGTGTACAGCTCAGTGGCATTGAGTACATTCACATTGATATGTGATATGGTTTGTGATAATCTTGAATTGTAGCTCCCATAATCTCCACGTGTCACGGGAGGGACCCAGCGGGAGGTAATTGAATCATGGGTACAGGTTTTTCCTATGCTGTTCTCATGATAGTGAATAGGTCTTACGAGATCTGATGGTTTTATAAAAGGCAGTCCCTGGCCAGGCAGGATGGCTCACACCTGTAATCTCAGCACTTTGGGAGGCCGAGGCAGCCGGATCATGAGGTCAGGAGACAGAGACCATCCTGGCTAACACAGTGAAACCCCATCTCTACTAAAAATACAAAAAATTAGCCAGGTGTGGTGGTGGGCGCCTGTAGTCCCTGCTACTCAGGAGGCTGAGACAGGAGAATTGCTTGAACCCAGGAGGCAGAGGTTGCAGTGAGCTGAGATCGTGCCACTGCACTCCAGCCTGGGCAATAGAGCGAGACTCTGTCTCAAAAAAATAATCTTTTTTTAAAAAGAGCAGTTCCCCTGTACATGTTCTCTTGCCTGCTGCCATGTAAGATGTGACTTTGCTCCCCTTTCCCCTTCCTGCCATGATTGTGAGGCCTCCCCAGCCATGTGGAACTGTGAGTCAATTAAACTTCTTTCCTTTATAAATCACCCAGTCTCTGGTATTTCTTCACAGCACTATGAAAATGGACTAATACAATGTGCAACTATCACCACCATCAATCTCCAGAACTTTTTCATCTTCCCAAACTCCCTCCCCTACCCCCAGCAACCACCATTCTACTTTGTCTCTATGAATTTGACTCCTCTAAGTAAATACCTCTTATACATATAATCATACAGTATTTGTCATTTTGTGCTGGCTTATTTGACTTAATGTCTTCAGGTTTATCCATATTGTAGCATGTGTCTGAATTTTTTTACTTTTTAGGCGAAACAATATTCCATCACATGTATATACCACATTTTGTTTATCCATCTGTTGATGGACATTTGAGTTGTTTCTACTTTTTGGTTATTTTGAATAATGCTGTGATAAACATGGGTGTAAAAATATCTGTTTGAGACCCCATTTTTTATTGTTTTGAATATATAGCCAGAAGTGGAATTGCTGGATCATATAGTAATTCTATGTTTAATTTTTTGAGCAACTGCCATACTACTTTCCATAATAGCTGTCTCATTTACATCCTCATCAGCCATGCACAAGGGTTCCAATGTCTCCACATCCTCACCAACACTTTTGGGTTTTTATTTGTTTTTAATAACAGACATCCTAATGTGTGTGAAGTGATAGCTCATTGTCATTTTGATTTACACTTCCTTAGTGATTAGTAATGTTGAACATATTTTTTTTTCATGTGTTGATTGGCCCTATGTGTCTCTTCTTTGGAGAAATGTCTATTCAAGTTATTTATCCACTTATAATCAGGCCATTTGTTTTTCTGTTGTTGAGTTGTAGGAGTTCACATATTCTGAATAGCAATCCCTTATCAGATAAATGATTTTGCAAGTATTTTCTCCCATTCCATGGGTTGCCTTTTCACTCTGCTGATGGTGTCCTTGGATGCACAAAAGTTTTAATTTTGATGAAGTGGAACTTACCTACTTTTTTCTTTTGTTGCCTCTACTTTTGGTGTCCTTTTCAAGAAATCATTGCCAAATCCAATACCATGAAGTTTTTGTATTCCTAAAGAGTTTTATAGTTTTAGCTCTTTCATTTAGATCTCTGATCCATTTTGAGTTAATTTCTTATATGGTGTAAGGTAAGGGTCCAATTTCATTCTTACATAAATCACATACATGTGATTTCATTCACAATCATGGCCTCCCCATATCATTTGTTGAAAACACTATCCTTTCCCCCATTTCATGGTCTTGATGCCAATTACAAAATAATCTGATCATATATGCAAGGGTTTCTTTCTGGACTTTTTACTCTATTCCATTGGTCTCTATGTCTGTCTTTATGCCACTACCACGTAGCATAGATTACCATAGCATTGTAGTAAGTTTTGAAATTGGGAAGTATAAGACATTCAACCTTGTTCTTTTTCTAGATTGCTTTGGCTATTTGGGGTCCCCCGAGATTCCATATGAATTTTGGGATTTTTCTATTTCTGCAAAAAAAAAAAATGTCATTGGGATTTTAATAGGGATTGCATTGAATCTGTAGATCACTTTGGGTAGTATGGACATATTAACAATATCAAGTCTAATCCATGGACACAGGATGTCTTTCATTTTATCTGTATCTTTAATTTTTTCAGCAATATTTTGTAGTTTTCAATGTACAAATCTTTCACCTCTTCAGTTGTTTATTCCTAGGTATTTTATTCTTTTCGATGCTATTAGAGATGGAATTGTCCCCTTAATTTTCTTTTTAGATTGTTCATTGTTAATGTATAAAAATGCAAATGATTTTTGTGTGTTGTTGTTGCATCCTACAACTTTGCTGCAGTTAAGTGCTGTTTTTATCCCCATTTTACAGATGGGAAAACTATAACACAGTGTGGTTAAGTCATTTGCCTAAATCACTCATCTAGAAGTAGGGGAGCTGAAGTTGCAATCCCGCCATTCTGTTTCCATACTCCCTTCTCTTCACCATTACTTTTCACTGACTCTTTTGAAAAAGTAATTCACAATTACTTACAGCATGGGGTAAATCCAGAATCCAAACTCAGGTCTGACTCCAAAACTTTGCTTTTAACTACAACTGCATTCTGACAGCCCTAGGACACCCCAAACACAAATCCATCAATTAAATACCTTGGCTAATCAGCAAAGAAGAAATTCAAGCTTTTTAAAAAGTAAATTGATCTATGGAAAAGGTGAATGAATTCAGCCAAAGGTGGGTAGGACACTAGAGGTGGGGTGACACCCATCCTGGTTTTCCTCTGAATCATTCCAGATGATGCATATGGTTTAGATTAGAAGTCCTCAACTCCAAGGCCATGAACTGGTACCAGTCCATGGCCTGTTAGAAAATGGGCCACACAGCAGGTGGTGAGTGGGAGTGAGGGAGCTCTGCCTCCTGTCAGATCAGCAGCAGCATCAGATTCTCATAGGAGTGCAAACCCTATCGTGAGCTGTACATGTGAGGGATCTAGATTGCACATTCTTTATGAGAATCTAATGCCTGATGATCTGAGGTGGAACAGTTTCATCCCTAAATCATACCCTCCACACCCCCCAGTCTGTGGAAAAAATTGTCTTCCATGAAACCAGTCCCTGGTGCCAAAAACATTGGGGCTTGCTGATTTAGATGACATGTTTTAGACCAGCCTACGTGTCCTCAGTTGGTTAGAATTCTAAGATGAATTTAAAAGGCTACAAAAGAAGGTAACACCTAAACAAATTTCTCCTGAATCCTCCCTGCATGTATTTTACAGCCTCTCTCCTCTAGAGCCATGTGGAGTTGGCTGCTTAATGAGGACTCTGAGCTGCAGGGTGAAGGTTCCAAATCCTGTGAAAAGCCCGGGGTGGCTTCCAACCTTAAGTGCCAATGAAATGACACCAGCTGGCCTTATTGGAATCCATGGGACTCCCAAGCTGCCCAAGAGGTGGTCACTGTACCTTACAAAGGAATGCCATGGACCCATCCCAAAGGCCTTGGGCATCAATCCCAAAAGGCAATGAACTTGAACTACACAAGCCTCCTCATTGGCTGCTGCTGTGGATGTTGTAAAAGACCCTGCCCAATGGCTTTGGGCCTGAGTAAATTTTGGCTTGGCTGACCTAGTCCACTAAAATGAATTGGGCATGACCAAGGTGCAAGGATGCCAGCCCTTCCATTAACAGGGAAGCCATGCAGAAGCAGCAGAGAGGGTCAGCAAAGCAAGGATGCAAACAAAGGCTCTTCTCCAAATGGGCCAGTTACAGGGAGAGGAGAGGAGGAAAAGGGAGAAGACAAATCTGGAGATCCTTAGGGGATGGGTTTCTTTACAAATCCATCTTCATGATTGCAACGAAGTCTAAGGAAAGGGCTCATGATGCCACTAAGCAGATGTGAGCACAGCATATGAATACTTCTAGAACATCCATGAGCCCCAGCCTCTCACCTGTAAAATGGGGTTAACACGCCTCCTCACTCCTCATAACTACAAGGAATTACTGTAATGATCAAATGACAGGATGTGGGAGGAAACAGAAAAAAGTTTACATTGTGAAATATCCTCATAGGAACATGGGTATAATCTCATAGCACAGGCCTGGGATCATGCGGAAGGTTGGTGAAAATGGGGGTAGAAATTAAAGGAGCCTTCAGCTTTGAATGCAATGCTATAATTTTGTTTTAGGGTAATAAATTCATATATAATCTCTGTAATTGTAAAGGCATATATATAAGTACACTGGGCTCTTTGTTAAATGGGACAGAAAAGGTTCTTTTATAACTTCCTCTTGTAGAAAAAGACTAGAACCACACATGCTGTGTTAATAGGAGTTAATTCCAAGGGCTGTAATTGTTTTACATTGTACATCTCTATACTTTAAAAAATAATAATTTAAAAGGAAGATAAGGCACTCTTCTTAGTAAAAGGTGAAAAGGTCTAGAAGATGGAGATAAATGAGAACATAGGAGAAAAGAAAGAAGGAAAAAGAAAAAGAAGAGCAAGCAGGAAAGAAAGGCAAGAAAGAGAAAAAGAAAAGAAGATCTCAAGTCTTCTTGTCAGAGGTGTGTAAACCTGGGCAACTGCATCTTGAATAGGAGCTGGGTAAAATAAGGCTGAAACCTATTGGGTTGCATTCCCAGACGGTTAAGGCATTCTAAATCACAGGATGAGATAGGAGGTCGGCACAAGATACAGGTCATAAAGACCTTGCTGATAAAACAGGTTGCAGTAAAGAAGCTGGCTAAAACCCACCAAAACCAAGATGGCGACGAGAGTGACCTCCGGTCATTCTCACTGCTACACTCCCACCAGTGCCATGACAGTTTACAAATGCCATGGCAACATCAGGAAGTTACCCTATATAGTCTAAAAAGGGGAGGCATGAATAATCCACCCCTTGTTTAGCATATAATCAAGAAATAACAATTTAGCATATAATCAAGAAATAACAATAAATAAATCAATGAGCAACCAGCAGCCCTCAGAGCTGCTCTGTCTATGGAGTAGCAATTCTTTTGTTCCTTTACTTTCGTAGTAAACTTGCTTTTGCTTTGCACTATGGACTTGCCCTGAATTCTTTCTTGTGTGAGATCCAGGAACCCTCCCTTGGGGTCTGGATTGGGACCCCTTTCCTGTAATATTTTTAGAACAATGCTGTGGCATAAATAGATGATAGAAGCAGGGATCATAATTTTCTTTAAAAGTGCTTTTAAAGTGCTATCAGTCTTCGCATGGTAAATGCACATGCCAATTTAAAACTAATCTTGCAAATACCCACCTCTTTACAAGGGGTAAGAAGGTATGTTAGAACAAACTGTTAACTGTGTTGAGGAGAATGGACCGATACATCTTCGCATGAAACCCAGTGACAAGCCCAACTCCACTGATGGAAAGAAATTCAGACTCAGGATCATTCTTATGGGACTGGGGTGGCATTTACATTTGTACCCCACCCAAGATAGAGGAGATGTGGGGATGTTAAGAGAAAGTAGCTACAGGAACAAGACAGTGGGGACCATCTAGAGGCTCTTTAAATAACAATATAACAACATCCATCTGAACAATGTGCTAACCTTTGAGACTCTTCTAAAAGCAGGTTTGGCAGCATCTCAGCCATCAGCTTCTTACTCTAGCTAGGAAAGGTAAGAAAACTACAATTCTTTTTTTCTTTAATTCTAACACATTGACTTCTATTTGAGATAGGACAGTAGGCATTAAACCTCAGCGCAATGGGGTACCATCAGAAGGGTTTTGAGCAGAGGAGCTATGCGTGGTTTATTATCTGTTGTGTGTGCCCCCACCAGATCGATTCTCTGCGCTTCTCCATCCTTCTCTCTATCCCAGGAGGCCGACCTCTACAAAGTTCATTCCCTGGGCCTTCCTGCTGTCTACATTTGAGTTGGGTTTGGTCAATGGAAGGTGCCAGAGGACATGGAAACAAGGAGAGGACAGAGAGGCTGCCGTATTTATTCTTTATTCATTCATTCATTCATTCTACTGGAGGCCTACTCCTTCATTCATTCCACTCAGGGGCTCCTGGCAGATAGCCCTTTCCTACAGCCACAGCTTTTCCTGGGGACTGGTAACTCTTCCCTGTCTTTTCTGATCATACTAGCTGCAGCACAGCAGAGGGTCCAGGAGGGCAAGAATAGATTTGGGGACAGTAGTTGAAAACTGTTCTATGTCCAGGAGAGAGATGGTGACGGTTTGGTCCAGGGTTTTGTAGTCTGTAGTGGCAGAGACAGAAAGAACCAGGTAGATTATGAAAACATTAAGGAAATAAAATCTCTCAATCTGTGGTCATGGATCAGACATGAGGGTGAAGAAGACTCCTGAGTTTTAGGTCTGAGAAATCTGATGGATAATGGCCATTTGCAGTGATAAGGAGCATGTGGATTCCTTAACCTCTCTCATGCAAACTTACTTCATGAGTTACTGAGTTGTGGGGAAGGACGGGAAAGATCCTCATTTTCTTTCTGCCATTCACTGTGAGATGGCAGGGGAAGCAGCACCCGGACCTGGGCAATGGAGGGCGTTTTACGGGGGCTGTGGCTCCATGCAGTGGAAAGGACTATTTCCTTAGCATATATTTGAATAGCAAGAGCAGCTCTAGACATCTAATCTTCAACTGCAGAAAAGTCGCATGCTATTTTTCTTACAGCTAATGAAGACAGATCAGGCAAAGCAACTTAAAAATTTCATTTTTTTTCTAGCCCTCTTAAGTACCAGAAAAAAATAAATGTTAGATATATAATTATTGTTCATTTTGAGAAAGAAAAATCTTATACACAAAGAACATTTTCATAAATCACGCGTATGATTTAAAAAATATGTTTTGAGCAGACACAACTGTGCTTTATTCTGCATCTGTTTCACATATACAAATGTGTCAGGTTTACATAAACCACACTGATACAGATGAAAAATAAGGGAAGAACAAGATAAAAATAGCTCTTATGGTATCAGTAACACGTCTTTTATTATTATAATATATGATAGCGTTGCAATCAATCACTCTTACACTGCATTGGCTAGTGACCTCGAGTACCACAAAGGAAGAGCTAGCCAACATCCAGGAATCAATTCTTCCAGCTTAAAAAAAAAAAAATCTTCAGTATCATATGTTTGGGTATCTGGTGACTATTTCAAAATTGTGAAATGAATCAATCTCATATCCCAAGTGTTCCCAGGTCCTGCTTTCATATGTGTTCTTTTTACATGATACTCACCCAGGGCTGGAGTGGTGAAGGGAACAACAACCTGTCCCTTTTCTGATGCTGCTACAGATAGATCGTCTATAAATGCAACCACCAAACCAGCCCCTGGTAGCTTCCTAGGCCTGAAAGATAACACTGCTGATTTGTACTTTTATCAATCCTTTCTTTTACTATCCTTGACTAGCTGAGCAGATTGCAGCTGGACTCATTTTTTTTCCTTCAACTAAAGAAATATTTAGCTTTTATATTATGATTGTAAAAGTTGTAAGGTAGGAGGATTTTTAAAAAAATACATGCAAACGATTCTAGTAAGTGAAACTCTGCTTTCTTACTCATTGACTAAAGGAAGCATTTTTTTCCTCATAAACTTGGATTATTTCTATTTCTCCTAATGCTTTAGCTTTACTTTGTGTGCCCTCATTAGCTCCAACCTTGAAGCCTACTGATCTATAAGAAGACACTCTATTGTTTCACCAAGGGCAAATTTACCTGGGGATAAAGGATTGTTCTGTAATGCAAATATTTACCCCAGATGATATAATATTTTACCAGTTTTGATTTTCAAATCTTGGGGTTGCTTAAAATTTTCCTGTCATCTTGTTGTCTCATTGTAAAGCCTTTGGCATTTTGTACATGTGAATCAGAAGATTATTTTTTTCATTCCCGAAGGGTGACTCTGCGTAAGCATGTTAAGATATTCCTTTGTTGTGGCTCTGTTATAGGTGTGACATTTATCCTTTCAGTTCTAGTTTATGTTTGTTGATTGCCCTTTGCATTTTCATGACGGTCATGTGAGGCCTCCCTGGCTAGAAAAGATGAACATTTCAACTCCCTAGCTCCTGGTTGGGCCCATTTCCTCTGACTTTTTCGTATCTACTATAGTGCAGTTCAGTAAGAAATAGGAACAATCTCATGGAGAAATAAGCAGGAAAGAGAATTCTGGAGAATTCTCTTCCTTACTCCTTTCATTCCAGTCTTGCAGGGAATGCCCTCTTCCCATCTAAGAACTGACTCAAAAGGCAGTTGCTATAGAGAAAAATCCCTCCAGACCCAGCTGCTCCTGGCTTCCTATCAGTGGTTAAGAGCTCCTTCCTCCACCGTGCATTTGTAAATCACAACTGCTCTCCAGTAAGCCAGATGACAAGTTCCTGGAGGCTGAGGGGCTCTGCGCTTGTCTTCTTGAAGGGTCCTCCCTCATGATTGAATAAACATTTGGTGATTAACTGCTAGTTTTTATTTTGGTTTTTCCCCCTTTTAATATCTGCTCATCCATGGAAAATGTGGATAATAAATGGAAATAAAAATTTAAAAATCAACACTGAATCTCATCACCAAGATATACTATCTTGTATCCTCAGTTCTCTTATCAGGAACATTTTCACACAATAAAATACAACAAAATATTTTTTCCTCTCTGTTCCATGACATATCTATAGAGATAAGGTGCCTAATTTGAGTTTGGGGGCTACTGTATCTGGTTCCACTGTTACCAAGGTGAGGTCTAAGTCTACAGTGCGGCAAGATAGGTCAACAGACTGAGGAGTTCTACCAATTTCTAGTCTTCCTCCTGCTTGTGTCATCTACCATTGACTCTATGCTCCCCTAGAAAGACAGGGAAGTCTTCAGTCTCAGAACATAAGTGAGTTTCTTTCAGTTCCCTAAACATACAATCCTCCTATTCCCTGGCTTCCAGGCTTTTGCACCTTCTGTTTCCTCTGAAATGCTTTTCTCCTTTCTGATCCTCCCTCTATACCACAGCCTCTGTGGAACTTGGCTATTTCCTGCTCAACCTTCAGCCCTTCAAGATGGAGACTGGTTTCCATCTTATGTGCTTTCCTAGCACCTTATGCTTCCCCGCTCAGTACCTTACATACTGATTATAACTTGGCCTATACACCAGCATCCCTGCCAGGTTGGAACATTCATAAAGACAAGCATTATGTTTTTCTTGTCCACCATTGGATTTTTAGCACAGTGCTTCTAAATGGTGGGCATTCAATAGCATTGCTAAATAAATCAATGAATGAAAGCACAGAAATAAAACAATAAAGTTGAAAGATTTTCAAAGTCTTCTTTGCTTTTCCAGGATGGCAATAGTCATTGTGCATAAAGTATTTTTCAATTAATTTGATTTAAATGTCATCCACTCATTCCTTCTTCTTCCAGACACAGAAACCTAAGGTTTTGATTAGGAAATCATTGTTCCCTTCCTCTCAGGCCATGTGGATTAAATAAGGCTGACTCCATCCCTCATTTCCATGGGTATAAAGAAGACCCAAGTCAAATTAAAAGAGTGAGCCTTGAGATTTTTGCAGGTACTATTGGAGAAAAAGGATTTATCTTTCTATTGGGGTTGCTGAGTTGGTAGAATGAGGCCTGAAGCTGTTGATGGCCATCTTACTTCCACATAGGGAGAACTTTCCTGAGAATGAAGACAACACAAAGAAAAGCAGAGCTAGGAATTACAGAGGTACAGTTTCATAATGTCTCCATTCAAATATGTTTTCTAAGGCAATACTACCCTTGAGCTTTTGTTACTTTTATAACTTGCAGTTATAAACCTCATTTGCTTAGTTCAATTAGACTTGAGTTTTTATCACTTGATATAGAATCTTACCCCTTTTATTCCATTCCATGCAGTATGTGTAGGAGGATTGAGGACAAGACTCCAATTAAGGGATCCTTCCTAGACTCTCTCCAGCCATTGCTCCATCCCATAAAGCCAGGAGGAAATTGATCGCTTGGCACCTACATTCACGATGACCCACTTCTCCAAAAATTTCACCATTGGATGGCCTCTCTTGTCACGACACCAAGGCCTCAGAGGTATGAAAAACACAGACCTCACCCAGAAGAAAAAGCTTATCCTCTTTCAGAACGCATGACTATATGTCAAGATAATGATCTTCAGCTCTGCTATGAGGAAACACTTACAAGCAGCCCCTCCAGAATCACAAAATCTACTTTGCCAGACATTCCTGGTCAGGGAGGGAACTGGAGAATCTCTTTGCTACATGACTTCTACATTCTTTTGGTTCTGAAATATGAAACTTACAAAATTTAAATTTCATCCCCAAATTCCTAAATGCCTGTGAGGTGGACCCACTGGGTTAACTTCTTATGGGCAGTACCGGCCCTTTGGCAAGAGCTGAGCCACCTTCAGGTGAAGGTGCTCTCTCTTTGAGAAACATGGATGTTGCACTTGGATGGGAAGCTCTGGGAAGATATTATAAAACTTACTTAGGAAATAACCACAACCCTAATACCATAGACACACAACAGTCCACTTGGCAGAACACCTATCTGAGGAATTAGAGAAAAAAACCTCCTAATATTCTGCTAGACATTTGAAAACCTAGCTCTATCCAAAAAGATCCTATGAATATATAGACACACTTTGGCACACAGACACAGACACACACACACACACACACACACAAACACACACGTATTTCTTTAAGCAGAGTAGAAAAAGGCAAAGTGAATTTTTCTGGTCTGGGAATTTTTACAAAAATTCTTACAAAGATGTAAAAATTAAGTCCCATTCAGTTCGACTCATCCAGAATTCTCTTTATTGAAAATAAGAAATGTATAGGAAATTAGGACTGTCCTAGAAGTCCTTGGGATACATGCATGGTTATATCCATGGGGTATTGCATCCCATATAGGAAGGATGGGAGGCATAAAAATGAAGCCAGGGCTTGGGTCCTATCCTCTGAAAGCAAATAGAAATATTACTAGACACTTAAAAATCCACAATTCATTAATGCTCAATCAATTATTTGAGCTACAAGATGCTTTGACTTTCTGTAGGGCTATTTGCAAAATTAATGCCTCATGACTGGAGATACCCGGTATGCACAATAGTCTTCTCTTAATAACCTATGAGATAACTTTAATCCCAGGAAAAGGAAGACACAAATACAGTCATGTGCCTGTGATCAAAGACAGACTGCATAGAAGATGATGATCCCACAAGATTATAATGAAGCTGAAAAATTCCCATCACCTAATGATGTCTTGATGATCCTGACCCTGTGTAGACCTCGGCTAATGTGTGTGTGTGTGTGTGTGTGTGTGTGTGTGTGTGTGTGTGTGTGTGTGTAAGTTTCATAGTTTTTAACCAAAAGATTTAAAAAGTAAAAAATATAAAAATGTTTAAAAGTAGGAGAAACCTTTTAAACTAAGGATATAAAGAAGGAAAATTTTTGTATAACTGTACAATGTGTTTGTGTTTTAAACTATGTGGTTACAAGAGTCATAAAATTAAAAAAAGATTAAAAGTAAAATGGTTGCAGTAAGCTAAGGTTAATTTGTTGAAGAAAGAAAAACATATTTCAATAAATTTAGTGTAGCCTAAGTATACATTAATAGTGTTTGTAAAGTCACAGTAGTGTACAGTAATGTCCTAGGCCTTCACATTCACTCACCACTCACTAACTCACCCCAAGAAACTTCCAGTCCTGCAAACTCCGTTCATAATAAATTTTATATACAGGTGTAATATTTTTTATCTTTTATATCATATTGTCACTATAATTTTTCTATGTTTAGATACACAAGTACTTTTCTGTTACAATTGCCTACAGTATTCAGTACAGTAACATTCTATACAGGTTTGCTAGGAATAGGCTCTACCATATAGCCTAGGTGTGTAGTAGGCTATACCTTCTAGATTTGTGTAAGTACACTCTACGTCATTTGCACAATGATGAAATTGCCTATTGATGCATTTGGCAGAACGTATTAAGCAACGCATAACTGCGTATGAAATCATTAATGACTATGCACTTAAGTCTGTCTTCCTCCTTCCATGAAACCCATTGGGGTTGCATGTGTGATTAAACCATACCACCTCTGTTCCCGGGTCTCACGGCATGGTGGTACCTAGGCATGGCATGCCTAGTGGTTAGAAGCCTAGTTACTAACTAGGATTTGGATCCCAGTTCTGCTGTTTGTCATCTGTGTGGACTTGAGAAAATCACTTAACTTTCCTAATTCTTGGCTACCTTTTTGGATAATGATGTTGTTAATAATAGTACTTGTCTATTAGGATTGCTGACAGTGTTACATGGGATAGTGTCTATAAATTGCCAGCATTACCATTTAGCTTCCAAATGGTGGCTTTGTTGAGGAGCATCTTCTTGGAACTGATGTTCTCAAGGACACTGGAGAGAAAAGGCTGGTCTTAGCCACCTGATGTTCTCTCCCAACGTTAGGAGTGGAGACATTTCCAGACAGATCTGGTGCTATTTTCATTGGGCTGGAATGGAATGTACCTGAACATGGAACCTTTGAAAATGACAAACCAGGAATAAGAAGAGACATGATAAGAAGCTATAAGCCAGCAGGGCTGCTCTCAGAGGGCTGAGAGCTTCGTAGGAGAGGGGCCAGATCTGTTTGGCTCACCACTGTTTCTGTGGTACCCTGAGCAGTGCCTATCACAAACTGGGGCTTGATCAATATTTGTTAAGCAAGGGGGGAAAAGAACAAGCAAGTGATTACTGACCGAATGCTAGTCTCCATCAGGGCCACATCGTGGAAAGTCTTGGCAATGCCACCAGTGAACATAGGCAGGGTTAAATGCCACTTTGCCTCAGCACCACAGATGGACATTGATGGTGACAAGTTACCTTGTTAATTAGAGCCCCATGCTTTGTCCTGACTGGGTGGGTGAATAATAATGCCAGAAGAACTTTAACAAATAAACTCACTGCAGGTCTCAGGGGTCACCACAGCACAGTCATCACTTTCTATATATTTTCATTTATAATGATTTCCACTGGCTAATGCCCAAATAAAGGAAAAACAAATACCTAGCAGTCAACAGTTTTCTAGCACGTGGCAGACATTTCTAATCCGTCATGACACTGTATTTTTCTTTGGCTTAGTCTCAGACGCTTTCTCAATGTGACATTCCAGAGAGCCACGAGCAGTCAACTGGAGCTGGCCTTTGAGGTGGAGACATTCTGTCATCTTTCTTCTCTGTGGGTTTCCCTTTACACCATTGTAATTGTCATTTGTTATCTTTCCTCTGCAGCATCCACTCTTCCTTTCTATGATAACATCCTAATTTTCATTTAAGGACCATTTCTTTTCCCTTCCTTATTGTCAACCAGTGACACTGACTCCATACCCGGGTCTGGGGCTAGAGCACATGACCAGTTGGCTTCCTCCATTCCCCTAGCCCCCAGGATTGGTTTGAGGATGGGATGAGTCAGGCCAATCCAAGCCAATGCTCTTGGACTTTTGTTGAGCTGGTAGGGAAGCTCACCCTCATTCTGGACGTGTCATAATCATGAGAACTCAGAGTAGCCAGGCAAACACCAAGGACACTGGGAATGAAACGAAGGAGGCAGCAGGCAGAGCAGAGGGACAGGGAGAAGCGAATTCTAGTGATATCATTTAAGTCCCTGGATCCAGTCATAACTGAAGTTAGATATTCCTGGACCCAAGGGTTATAAATAAAAATGCCTTTTTTTTTTTTGGATGTTCGGCAATCTGAAACGACGAGAATAAGACTTAAAGAAATATCTATTCTGGAACATTTCTCCTATTCTTCCAAGTTGTGGGTCCTGGGAAAAGACCCTTGAGCTCCCCCTGCCACACACACACACACTTTGGCAACTTTGACTTGGCCTAGCTGAGGAAACTAGGCCATCGGGGAGGCCATCTCCTCCCAGGAGCAGGGGAGGGCACCATCTAATGCACAGAGGTGATGTCCAGATCCACAGAGGTGGATCGGGCCTCATAAGCCTGGAATCTGACTAGGCATCTACAGCTTGGATTTCCTCCCCTTTCTCCTGGCCACATGAATGTCTTCGGTGCTTAGAAACTCCACCTTCCAGAAATATCGTTTCTAAATCTGCCAACTCCGACTATTTAAAATTCTGCAACTAAACCCTTTGGGAAAGTGAGAGCAGAGCTAAACCTCAACTCTACATCCTGAACTACACCCATGAGCAAGCAGCATCAGCCCATTTCCTTCTCATTTGTTCATTTCTCATATATTCAGAAAATACTTTTCAGTGCCTCTGGGAGTCAAGCACTGGTCTCACTGTTTAGAAGACATCAGTGGGCAAAATAAAGGCTCTGCCTCATGGAGCTTACATTCTAGAGACAGAGATAGGCAAACAACAATAAACATGACAATAATCCCATTATGTAGAGTATTGGAAGGTGACGAGTGCCACTGGAAAAAACAGAACAGGTTAAGAGCCATCGATGATGCAGTTTTAACCTTTTAAACAAGATGTCAAGGTGGGCTTCCCTGGCAGTGTGACACTGGATTCTAACCTGAAGGAAGCCAGGACTGATGCATGCAGAAAGTCAGGTCACCCAGGCAGAAAGGGACCAGTCTCTTAGAATTGTATCCCAAGTTCTTGAACTTGTGAACTTCGCATTTTTTCTATCAGCCAGTATTTGTCAGTAGTTCAGGGCTGTATCTAAATACAGACCAGTTCAACTGATTTTTTTTTTTTTTTAATGCTTTAAGTGTTTAGGGAGGGGAAAGGTGAAAACTGCTTAGATTTGGCCTCGAGCAGCTGGGGAGTGAGGCTGGTGGGAGGCATGCCAACCTCGCAGTTTGCCTAAATGCCGCCCTGCTGGGCATCGATTCCGTAAATGTCTAGAAAACTGAGTCAGTACTAAAGGATTCTGACAAATGAGGGAGTCGGCAGCAACACCTAACAGGGATTTTTTTTTTTCTTTATTTTCTATATTTTCTTTCTCAGTAGCAGCTGGAGACGCTGCCTCTGTCAGGGCCAGAGACTGGCAGATCCTGGAGTCCTGGGCCTGGGGATGCCCAGTGGGAAGGGACCTCCTTGGCACTCGGCGGCCAGAGGGCAGGGGTTCTGTGAGCTGGGCATCCTTCCCATATGTGTTTAGGCTTTTTCATTCCTGACCTGTCCTCCCTCTGGCCCTCCTGCTTGACAGAGATTTATGTGCCTGCGTCACACTCACCCTGGATCCTTTGAGGAAAACATAAAACAAATCTCAAGGATTTGGGAGGGAGGAGCCGGTCCTGGGTTCCCGTGGGGAAAGTCAGAGGCATCTACAAACAACCTCCACTGGTTCAAGGTGCGTCTTGCGGCTGGAGGCCAAATCCCTGCCCTGTCAAAGCCGGCCACAGCCACCAGCCTGAGACTCAGCCAGAGGAGGCTTTGGAGTGTCCGTTCATGAGAGTCTAACCAAGGAGGCGGCACACCTCCCATGTGTCTCCTGAACGTCCAGTGAAGGAGTGGGGTGGGAAGGAACTGCCCTGTGGCCAGTGGGGCTGGACCTCTGGCCTCAGAGAGGTGCAGGTTAGAGTCAGCTCCCCGTATCCATGAGACCCTGGGCAAGTTCACTACCTCTTCTGCCTCTCCTCATCTGTGAAATGCAGTAATCATAGTTACAGAGAGAATGAAATGATCTAAAGCTTAGAAAGTCTTTTGTCCCCTTCTGGGCATATCATAAGCACTAACATGTCATTTGCCGATATCATGGTTATTATTAGATAACAACAGATGCATGCACACACAAAACACACAGCACTGCCCGGAACCTACAGGCTCGCTTTGTCTCTGAAAATTTTTCTTTGGAGCAGTCTCTTTGGAATGCGATGAATAAAACCCTCCGTTTTATTACTTTATTATTATTCTGCGAATCTGTTAGGGTGATGTGACTTGTACCACCAGTGCTGGCTATAACCGGGCAGTTAACCTGTCTCTTTATGGAGAGTATAAACTACGCACGTTGGCACCAGCCCAAGGCCTGGGAGAAATCAGGTTATGAAAACAGTCTTTAATAAAAGTATTCCCCTTCTCCTCCACATCATGACCTGGTCCTCATTTCAGCACTAAGGACACATTGATTTTGTTAACCAAGTCCACTGGGAATTATCAAAAGATAAATCATGTAAGGTCCATGCTCAAAACCGTAGGATACAACACACAGACACATCACACACACACACACACACACACACACACACACACACACACACACACTCTCTCTCTCTCTCTCTCTCTCTCTCTCTCTCTCAAGGAATGGTACCTGCCCTCAAGGAGTTTAATGGCTATGAGAGAGGGAGATGAAACAAAGAAATTAAACATAAAGTAGAAAATAATTAGTTACCTGTTCACCTCCGTATGTCCCACTTTTGGGACACCATCACTGTGGAAGGGACGTGTCCTCATGTGTTATTCATTTAACACTTAGTGAGCACCTACTGTCCACAAAGCACAGTGCCAGAGATTGAGGGGAACTCAGATGAAAATCACATAGAACAAGATTTATCACCCACGAGGAATATAGAAAAAGGGCTGTGGACGATCAAAAGGAAGAGGAATTGTTCCCACCTGAGGCCACGGGCGGGTGGTTTCCTAGAGGGCTGGCATCTGAGTGGAGCTGAGAAAGTGGAGCAACACTGGAAAAATGGGAGACACCCTCAAATTTAGGGAGACACTGCAATGAAGACCTGGCTCTGCCCAGAGCCATAGCAGCTGCACCATGATACGCTGCCCTTGGCCCTTGGCCCTTCAGCAGCATCAGACAGAAGCAGGAGTTGTGATGCCTGCTAGAAATTCATTTCACAGGGACTGACCGCATGGTTCTCGTCCGAAGGGCAAGATGGCAGTAAGTCTATTTCTTTTCCCTTTAGACTGGGTCAGTTCCATTGTTCTGTTTTCAATTTCACTAATTCTATTCTCTGTCATCTCTATAGAGCAAGTCTACAATTTATACAGCAAGAATCTATACAGCAAGTCTACAATTTTCTATTACTGTGTTTTTGGTTGTATTTTTTCCATTTTTATAACTTCTATTTTTTGTTTCAAGAAAATTCAAAGTTGTATGTCAAAACATTTTTTTGATGGCTGCTGAAAATTCTCACCAGATAATTCCATCATCTGATTCTTCTCAAGGTTGACATCAGTTAATTATCTTTTCTCACTCAAGCCATGATTTCCCTGGCTCTTTGTATGATGACTGAGTTTAGATTACATCCTGGACATTTGGCTGTTATGTTAGGAGACCCTGGATCCTGTTCAATTCTTTTAGTTTAGCAGGAACTCACCCTGTTTGGGGTTTAGCATGCAGGCTCTAGATTACTTTATAGGTATAGGGCTATGCTTCCAATTGCAATTTAATTTTCAGGGTCTTTGAGGTGATATTTTGCTCTAGGCGATTTATCTGGTGCTTTTGGGGCTCCCACTGGTTCTCCTGGTGCTGCCTGAGAGGGTGGAAGGAGTCTCCCCAGGCTAGGCAGCCTGGTCTTCTAGGTGGGGAAAGGGATGCTCTGGTCCACAGGGATAAAGAGCGCTTCCCAGTCCAGGCCAGGCCAGGCCAGGCCAGGCCACTGAATGAGGCGAGACTGTGCTTGCTAGTACCACCAGGCTCCCTGATACCCTTCAGTGGGGCTGACAAGGAGGCTTCCCGCTTGGGTCGCTTGTGGCAGGATCCATCTTGCCAGTGCCCCTAGCCACCTGTTATCTCCCAGTGAAGGACAGGAGCCCCAGTAGACACAAGGAGAGCTTTCCCCATTCACATAGTACCCATGCCAGTGCTTCTGGGTTTGCCTGATTTTGGCAGGACTCCTATTCCGTCTGGTGGGAGAATGCGCCCACTTGGGGCACCTCCTGTTGCTAGGTTGTAGGTCAAGAAGAACTGGGCTAGGCTGCCTTCTTATCTCAGGTGGAGGGCAGGTGTAAGATGACCCATTCTATGCTGTTCTTCCAGTCCTGGGGTCCCTCACCAGTTCACCTTCACCCTTCCAGTGTTCAGTGTTCTCCTCTCAGAGCCAAGGTTAACCTCTCCTCTCTCCTTTTCTGTTATTCCCAGGGTTTACAGTTGTGCTTAGCAGGGAGGATCAGGGAGAAACAAGTCTACATTCTACTTGAATGAAGTAGAAAGTCTCATGCTGCTTGATCAATGTTTGAGTCTTTGTCTGCTCACCACATCATTGGCACCATAAGCTGAGCATCACATCTTTTCTTACTCTTGCTCCAGAGCTCAGCACATTAATTTGCATGCAGGAGCTGCTCCATGACTATTTACCAAATAAATGAATGGATAGATGAATTTGTCAAAGGGATCTAGGCTAATTGTTGTCCCTTACTGAACTGAAAAATCAATGAATTGACTGTCTCCCCCTTTCCAGTCCCATCTTTGCATAATCTCACACACCACGGCACATAGACACGTAACCCTCATAAGCTCATCAGGATTCTCCCCATCCCATCCTACTGGGCTGTCCCCCATCCGAACTCCCTGCCCATTTCTGTCTTCTGTCCCTTGAAATTCTCAACCACTGTTCACTGAAATAAAGGCTGTCACCATCCTTTGATGGGCTCAGCTCTCCCCATTGGCTTTGTCATTTCCTCCTACCCATCTTCCTTCAATGCCCCCTTTCCACAGTAGTACATTTCATTGTTTGCTTATCATATAGGACACAATATGATGGTCATTTTTATATTATATCATAACTATGATATAAATATAATACAAATATTTTATATGTTAATGACAAATTATTTTCACGGTCTCTCACTCCTCCCTATCCAACCCTGACATTAGGAGAGAATCGCATGAATTTTAACCATCCCTGGAATTTTGCTCCATCGCAGACCCCACAGCCCTGACAGCATGGATATGGTCAATTTATATTTGATTAACTGTAGACACAAAAGGGTCTCCATCAGTTCCAGCAGAGGGACATCTGAATGAGAGGGAATCTATAGACACACACAAAGTCTCCCTGTCTGGAGAGAGATATGCTCCTTATAAGACATTAAACCCATTCAGAAATGGCAGTGAAACATGCGTAGATGGGAAGCAAGTGAGACCGAGGTGGCGGAAGACTTCATTGCTTGGGAAGAGTGGCATTAAGAAGTGGAGAGTGTCATGGAGGTTTGTGAAACTTCACCTAGATTCATCTGGAACACTGTCTGTGCTCAATTAATCATGTCTGCCTTAGTTTGTGGGTGGGAGGTGTCAACAAAATAGCCAAAATAGCCCTGTAACTGGTGACTGATTTAGGAATGCATGCATCTGTCTTTAACTGAGCAGTGGTCTGTAAATGAACTTTTCTGTAATAAACAAGGCAAAGAGATTGCCTTTGGAGAGCACGTAGTGTTACTGGTGAACTAACCAAATAGTCGATGGTGGGCTTGATAATCCTTAGTAGGCCTTGCCTTGTCTCAGACAGAGAAGCCCAAGGTTCCCTTCTAGGCCCAAGTTCCATCCTCATAAGATGCCAGGTAAGCTGGCAAAAGAAAATCCCCCGTGTTTCTTCAGGGCTGAAGATTTGAAACATTGCTTTTAGTATGGAAGTGCTTTTGTTTCTAGAAATGGGCTGGAAATGAGACTATTTTGGTGCCAACAAGAAACAAATGGAGCCAGAAAACTAGCCGAGTGATGCCTTCTTTGCCACCTGGCTTAGCCTCACCCATCTTTCCCACTGCACTTGAGTCCCACGTCTTCCGAGAGGCCCTGGGTTCCGTCCGGCTCATCACAGTGGGCTCTTCCTCCAAAGTCATCTATTACCACCCATGTCAGGAGTTACCAACTGCCATACCGAAGACTGAATTTGGCCCACAGCCATGACTGTGTTGGATAGGACTGTGTTTTTAGATTTGCTCAATTTGAAGCTAACTTTTTTTAAGTGGAAGATTTTGTATTTTTTAAGATCCCATTTTTCAGATTTCTTTGAAAAAATCAGAGGCTCCAACAGTATCACTGGTGACACCAGGCTAGAGGAGAGGAGTGGCTGATGGAGCCCTCAGGTGAAGCTCAGACTCTCCAACGTGCCACATCATCTTCCAGGCCCTGAGGGGTTTTATTCTATTTTTCCCCTTCAGGTGTCACCAAGGATTGCCTTGTCCTGTAACATATATTTTCTTTTTTCTTTTTGCAACAAAGCCTCACTCTGTCACCCAGGCTGGAGTGCAGTGGTGCAATCTTGGCTCACTGCAACGTCCGCCTCCCAGGTTCAAGCGATTCTTGTGCCTCAGCCTCCTCCTGAGTAGCTGGGATTACAGACACGCACCACCATGCCCGGTTAATTTTTGTATTTTTAGTAGAGACAGGGTTTCACCATGTTGGTCAGGCTGGTCTCGAACTCCTGGCCTCAAGTGATCCACCCACCTTGGCCTCTCAAAGTGCTGGGATTACAGGCATGAGTCACCGCGCCAGGCCCTTTAACATATATTTTCTTATGTGTTCATCTTATCTCCCTAAAAATATAAAATGCAAAAAGGCAAGAAGAGTATTTAATGCCCTTTGCATTCTGCCCCTTTCCTACCCTATCCAGTGCACCAAAGCTACTCTTCTCATCCACATGCCTAAACACTGGGTACAGTGACAAAAAGTCCTACCATTTATTGAGTACTTACTATGTGCCACCTCTGAGCTCAACACTTAAAAACTCGCATCTCAATCCAAGTCACCATTTTGATTAGGGAAATATTATCCCCATTTTACAGATGAGCAAACTGTAGCTCAGTAAGATAAAGCAGTTGTCCCACATGTCCCACCTGGGTATATCTAGGATCTGAACTCAGCTCTTCCTGTTTCCCGAGCTCACATTCTTTTTGATGCATGACACCATCTGTCTATAAATACGTAGCACGGACCGTGTCTGGCTACCTGTCAGGACCCACTAGGAGTTGCATTGCCAGTACAGGCCTGGTTTGCCATCTAGCTTCAGTTGGAGAGTAAAGGCAGGCGAATGTTGGATAAAACATTTGTTCTCAAATTGGGGGAATTTTCCTCCAGAGAACACTTGACAATGTCTGGAGACGTTTTTGGTTGTCACAGGCAGGGCAGGGAGTGCTACTGCTGTCTAGTGAATAGAAGCCAGGGATAATGCTAAACATCCCACAGTGGCCAGGCACAGTGGCTTGTACATGTAATCTCAGCACTTTAGGACGCCACGGTGGGCAGAACACTTGAGCCAAGGAGTTCGAGACCAGCCTGGGCAACATGGCAGAACCCTATATCTACAAAGTATACAGAAATTAGCCAAGCATGGTGTTGTGCACCTTTGGTCCCAGCTAATCAGGAGGCTAAAGCAGGAGGATCGATCACCTGAGCCTGGGAGTTTGAGGCTACAGTGAGCCATGATGACACCATTGCACTCCAGCCTGGGTGATAGAGTGAGATCTTGTCTCCAAAAATAACCCAAAAAAACCATGGGACAAAGAATGATTCTCTCAAGTGTCAACAGTGGCAAGGCTGAGAACCTCTGAGTAAGAGATCCTACTCTATCTGCAAGTTAGCTCCCAGAGTTCTATACTGGGCTTGGGTTACAGACATTCTGTCAAGAATTATATGTTCATTTTGTTCCCAGAGCCTTGGCATTCTCCATCAATTTTGAGGCCGTTTTTGAAATTTCATATTATTTGTCAAGAGCCATCTACTAACAATTGCTAATTTTCTCTTTCTTATTCAAGGTAAAATTAGAGTCTTTCTGGGGTGAGTGTATCCATAGGGTTATCAGGGTTGATACTCACCCCAAAGCTTTCTGACTTCCTCCCAGAAAGGGCTTTTTAATACCAGCCAAGAATAATAGTATTTAAGGAACATAAACCACCTCTTGCTACTCAGAATGCACCCTTCATTTTAATTCGCTTTCAGCATTTTCTCCAGTTACTTTATTACCATGGGATACTTTCTAAATAGGCCAAGGGATCATCTTCCAAACAGGAAAATATTTGAATAGCCCCACCAAGTCTGTAGATCATCTAAGGCTGATACTATTATTAGATAAAAGTTAAGCAATTAATTAAGTCACGTGGGTTCCTTGATTAGAATCCAGGCATGGCTTAATCAAAACTTATCAGGACTTTTTAAGTCAGGGGTCCCCAACCCCTGGGCAACAGACTGACACTGGCCTGTGGCCTGTTAGGAACTGGCTGCACAGCAGGAGATGGGTGGCGGGCCAGGGAGCATTACCGCCTGAGCTCTGCCCCCTGTCAGATCAGCGGTGGCATTAGATTCTCACAGGAGCACAAACCCTATTGTGAACTGCACATGTGAGGAATCTAGGTTGCAGCTCCCTCTGAGAATCTAATGCCTAATGCTTGATCATCTGAGGTGGAACAGTTTCATCTCAAAACCATCCCCCTCGCCCCAACTGGTCAGTGGAAAAATTGTCTTCCATGAAACCAGTCTCTGGTGCCAAAAAGGTTGGGAACCATTGTGCTAAGTCATGATTCCATTGAGTCATGAAACTGAAAAGCTTAGAAGAAGGGTGACTTCAGGCATGGCTGGATCCAGGTGTTCAGAAAGCATCACCGGGATCTGTTGTCTCTTAATTTATCTGCCCTACTTCCTCTGTGTAGGCTTCACTCTCAGACTTTACTCTCATGGCTGCCCTCATCAGTGTAGTAGTTCTAGTCCAGTGGGGAAAAGGCAGTGACAGTCCTAATAAAAGTCTCAGTGTGCTTCTGATGGAATCATATGCCCATTCCTGAGCCAATTACTGAAGCCAGGGGAGTGTGGCACTCCACTTGGCTGGTGCCTCATCACTGCTGTTAGTGGGCGGATGGGTCCTGGCAGCCAAAATCAGTGACCAGTTAAGAGCAAAATCAGTAGCACCCATTCAGCAAGGGTTTCAGCGTGAAGAGTCAAGCACATAGCAGTTCGCCAGGAGGGACAGGCCTGGCCCTGACTTGCAGAGCGGCCCTGAGGAGGACGCCTGTCCCCCAAAGACCCTCAAAGTCCCAGCCACTGCAGAATACTTTCCTCTATGGATGCCCTCAACACTGGCTCCAGGAGAACAAGTGCTCTACCAAACACAGCAGAAGAAGAAAAACAGGACAAGGGTCAGCAGAACCTTCCTGCTGCTTTATGTCTTTTCTGGCAGTTACGACCAGCAAATCACTCAGGAAAATCTGCTCGGTTTAAAATTTCATGGTAGCATAAACCACTCATTTGAGTAGATTCTGATTAATATCCTTTAACACCAAAAGGGTCCTGTGCCAAGGAGAACAGCCTGAGGAAGAAGTCCTCCAGGGTCTGATGAAGACGGATGGAAAGAAGGAATAGCGAATAGCGTGTGCACTGGGCCAGACAGGCTTGTCTTTTCCCCATGGGATAAAATCATTTTCTGGTGGTCATATTGGGTGGAGTGTGGAACTGTTATCAATATTATGATAAAATTATGTTCTTTGCTGAAAGCATGAAGCCTGTAATTGTTGATTTCATCCCCTGACGTGGCCAATTATGGGTACATATATGGGTAGTAACTCGGTTGGGTTCTTGGCATTACCTACCAAAAAGAGTTGGCTAGAAATACTCGGGTGGCTATTAGAAAAGTAGGATAAGCACGAAGCCTTGTGGTATGTGATGCACTGATGTTGTAATTGCATTACCCAGCAAAGTCTGTGGATCTCCTAGTAAATCCATTGTCTCTAAGCCTAAAACTGAAAAGGCTTGATTTCCATCTAGAGAGTGACAGGGGATTACATGGTAAGGCCTATGATTTCTTCCAATTGAAGCGCATTACTCAACAGTCAAAGGTGACAACATGTGGTCACATTTGAGCCAGAGCCTAAGAGCTGAAGAGGGAATTAATAAATGGAAGACAGGAAAGCATTCCAAATGTAGTCCAAAAATAAAGAGATGGATGATATGCACAAGAGGTTAAGAGACATGGAAAATGGAGTGAGAAGGTTTAACATAAATTTAATCCAAGTTCTGGAAGGTGATAAAAGACAAAATGGGAAAGAAGTACTATCAAAGAGATAATGTTACCAATTTTCAAATTTAGCATATACCATAGATGCTCCATGGTGAAGCTGCTGAAAACCAAAGAAAATGAAACCATTTTAAGAGCCGGCAGTGATAAAACACAGATTGCCTACAAAGGAGCAGCCTTTGGAATGGCTGCTGACTTTTCACCCACAAGGATACCCAAAGGAGTAGATTTTCTTCAGAGGGCTGAGAAAAGTTACTGTCAACCAGAGATTAATACCAAGTGAAACACTCTTTCAATAATGGTGGTAAAATAAAGATAGAAACAAAAAATGGAGAGTATTTATTCACAAAATAGAAACCTACAAAATAATCCTTAAAACCTAAATTCTAAAGGATCTATGTTGGGCAGAAGAAAAAATTATGCCAGATGCAAATCTGATGTATGAAGGAAGAAAAAGTAAAGACATGGGTGAATTAGTAGGCTGATCTAAACAAATATTAATCTTATAAAGTGATAATAAAAGTAATATCAAATGAAATACAGCGAAGCAATAATACAAGCTGAAACAAAAATACTGGACTATATGAGTAAAAGAACTCCAGCTGAAGCAAAACTAATGAATAATAATGAAAGAAGGATGATCTGGAAATGAAATCACCCAAAAGTCTGTGGATTATTCAGGAGGATGAAAACCATATTAATTAAATTTGGATTTTGTTAAGCTAAGTATGCTTATGAAAACTGTGAGTGTAACTACTAAAAGAATAAGCATGGAACATACATCCACTGAAGAAGTAGCAACTAAAGATGAAATAAAGAAAAGAAGTCAAAAGAAGGCAAAAAGAAGAATCAGAAGATGTAAGATAAATCAAAAGCACATAATGAGGTTGTAGCAATAAACTTAAATGCATCAGGATTCACAATTTATACAAGTGGATTGGTATTTCTAAATAAAAGACAAAAACTTCCAGGCAGAGCTGGATTTTTAAAGCTCAATTGTATGCTGATATAAAAAAAATAAAACTTAGACATGGAAGAAGTGGACAAATCCACCAGCATAACAGGAATTGTTTTAACATAACTCTCTCAATAACTGACAGATCAAGCAGACCAATACATCATTCATAATTCAAAAAAGACAATTAAAAATCCTGATTTAATAGGTTACATAAATGTTGAGCCAGTCATGGGGGCTCACACCTGTAATCCTAGCGCTTTGGGAGGCTGAGGCAGGAGGATCACTTGAGCCCAGGAGTTCAAGACCAGCTTGGGCAACACAGGGCAATCCTCTCCCTACAAAAAATAAAAAAATTAGCCAGTTGTAGTGGCATGCCTACGGTCCCAGCTACTTGGGAGGCTGAGATGGGAGGAGAGCTTGAGCTGGGGAGGTCAAGGGATGAGCCAATGCCACTACACTCCAGGGTGACAGAGCAAAACACTGTCTCAAAAACAAACAACAAACAAACACTGAAACCAGCAATTGGAGCATACACATCCCTTTCAAGCACAAAAACTTGCCACATATTATGCCACAAAATGAGCCTCAAAAACTTCATAAACTTTATATCCCCTGCACCATATTCTCTGACCAATATGCGCTTAAGTTAGAAAATGTAGGAAAAAAAAGAGAAAAACTGCATATATTTGGAAACGTTAAAAAAAACTAATGTGTCAATGAAGAAATAATCATGGAAACCAGAAAATACTTATAATTAAATATATAGGAGGCAGCTAATGTAGTATAACAGAGGAACTGTACTTTCAGTGTTTCATTAGAAATAAGAAAGCCTCTGATTTAGTGAACTAAGCATTCAACTGAAAGAATTAAGAGGGAAATGCCAAGAGGAAAACAAGGAAAATAAAAGGAAAAAAATAATGAAAGTAAAAATCAACAAAATAGGAAACAAAAACATATGAGTGAAGGTCAACAAAGTTAGAAGTTGGTTCTTTGGAAAGATTAATAATACACAGAGAATTATTGTTAAAAATTAATCAGTAAAAACAGAGATAATGTGGGAATAATATTACAAGTGAAAGAAAACATTACAAGTGCTGCAGAGATTAATAGTTAATAGGTTATTATGGATAACTTTATGCCAATAAACTTATACGTTTTCATAAAACGGATAAATTTCTAGAAAAACAAAACCTACCAAAATTGACTCAAGAAAGGAGAAAAAGTGGAAATAGTCTGATCACTGTTTTTAACATCATATTAATAGCTCAACATGTTAAGAAAAAAAAAACACTGGACCCAGATGGCTTTACAGGCATGTTCTACCAAACGGATAGGAACATCTTTTTTATGCAGACTTTTTACACAGACTTTTGCAGAGAATTCTTTTTATTAGGCTGATTCCAAACAAAACTGCTGCAAACAAAATCCTTAATGACAATAGTTGAAAAGTATTCTGTCTAAAAATATTTTTAGAAATCAATATAAGAGAATAACTTTATTATTTGAGTAAAGAAAACATTTTTAAAATAAGATACAAGCACAGCAAAGTAAAAGACTAAAGTTTTGACAACATAAAAATAGAGAAGTGTTTCATGAAAAACAACAAACAGAGAAGATTTTTGTAACACAGAACCAACAGGGAATTAGTATACAGAAAAGACAAGGTATTCTTTAAAAATCCATGATCAGAAGTCATAACTCCATAGAAAAAAATTCATAAACAGGAATTTAATAGGGAGGAAATAAATAAACCATAAACATCTTAAAAGTTGATCAACCTTGATTAGTTATTAGATAAATGTGAATTTAAATCACATTGAGATGTTACTTCAGATGGGGCATAATTTAAAAATCTGACCATACCAGAAGCAGACAAGAACGTGAAGCAATGAGAATTCTCATTATGTTGTTAATGGAAATATGGATTGGTACAGCCACTTGAAAAACATTTTTATATTAATCAGTAAAGGTGGCTAGGCACAAGCACCAAGACCCAGAAATTTCAGCCTTTGGTTGAAAAACTCTTGCAAGAAACTCTGTCTCAGAAAACTCTTAAAAATGTGTGTCGGGAGAGGGGGGTGGAGCCAAGATGGCCGAATAGGAACAGCTCTGGTCTCCAGCTCCCAGCCTGAGCAACACAGAAGACGGGTGATTTCTGCATTTCTGCTTGAGGTACCGGTTTCATCTCACTAGGGAGTGCCAAACAGTGGGTGCAGGACAGTCGGTGAAGTGCACTGTGCGCGAGCCGAAGCAGGGCGAGGCACTGCCTCACTCGGGAAGCGCAAGGGGTCAGGGAGTTCCCTTTTCTAGTCAAAGAAAGGGGTAACAGACGACACCTGGAAAATCAGGTCAGTCCCACCCTCATACTGCGCATTCCCAACGGGCCTGGAAAACGGCACATTAGGAGATTGTGTCCCGCACCTGGCTCGGAGGGTCCTATGCCCACGGAGTCTCGCTGATTGCTAGCACAGCAGTCTGAGATCAAGCTGCAAGGTGGCAGCGAGGCTGGGGGAGGGGCGCCCACCATTGCCCAGGCTTGCTTAGGTAAACAAAGCAGCCAGGAAGCTCGAACTGGGTGGAGCCCACCACAGCTCAAGGAGGCCTGTCTGCCTCTGTAGGCTCCACCTCTGGGGGCAGGGCACAGATAAACAAAAACTCAGCAGGATCCTCCAGAGACTTAAATGTCCCTGTCTGACTGACAGCTTTGAAGAGAGTAGTGGTTCTCCCAGCACACAGCTGGAGATCTGAGAACGGACAGTCTGCCTCCTAAAGTGGGTCCCTCGCTCCTGAGCAGCCTAACTGGGAGGCACCCCCCCAGTAGGGACAGACTGACACCTCACACGGCTGGGTACTCCTCTGAGACAAAACTTCCAGAGGAACTATCAGACAGCTGAATTTGTGGTGTCACGAAAATCCGCTGTTCTGCAGCCACCGCTGCTGACACCCAGCCAAACAGGGTCTGGAGTGGACCTCTAGCAAACTCCAACAGACCTGCAGCTGAAGGTCCTCTCTGGTAGAAGGAAAACTAACAAACAGAAAGGACATCCACACCAAAAACCATCTGTACATCACCATCATCAAAGACCAAAAGTATATAAAACCACAAAGATGGGGAGAAAACAGAGCAGAAAAACTGGAAACTCTAAAAAGCAGAGCACCTCTCCTCCTCCAAAGGAACGCAGTTCCTCACCAGCAACGGAACAAAGCTGGATGGAGAATGACTTTGACGAGTTGAGAGAAGAAGGCTTCAGACGATCAAACTACTCTGAGCTACGGGAGGAAATTCAAAACAACAGCAAAGAAGTAAAAAACTTTGAAAAAAAATTAGAAGAATGGATAACTAGAATAACCAATGGAGAGAAGGGCTTAAAGGAGCTGATGGAGCTGAAAGCCAAGTTTCGAGAACTACGTGAAGATTGCAGAAGCCTCAGTAGCAGATGCGATCAACTGGAAGAAAGGGTATCGCTGATGGAAGACGAAATGAATGAAATGAAGAGAGAAGGGAAGTCTAGAGAAAAAAGAATAAAAAGAAATGAACAAAGCCTCCAAGAAATTTGGGACTACGTGAAACGACCAAACCTACGTCCGATTGGTGTACCTGAAAATGACGGGGAGAATGGAACCAAGTTGGAAAACACTCTGCAAGATATTATCCAGGAGAACTTCCCCAATCTAGCAAGACAGGCCAACATTCAGATTCAGGAAATACAGAGAACGCCACAAAGATACTCCTCGAGAAGAGCAACTCCAAGACACATAATTGTCAGATTTACCAAAGTTGAAATGAAGGAAAAAATGTTAAGGGCAGCCAGAGAGAAAGGTCGGGTTACCCACAAAGGGAAGCCCATCAGACTAACAGCTGATCTCTCAGCAGAAACTCTACAAGCTAGAAGAGAGTGGGGGCCAATATTCAACATTCTTAAAGAAAAGAATTTTCAACCCAGAATTTCCTATCCAGCCAAACTAAGCTTCATAAGTGAAGGAGAAATAAAATACTTTACAGACAAGCAAATGCTGAGTGATTTTGTCACCACCAGGCCTGCCCTAAAAGAGCTCCTGAAGGAAGCACTAAACATGGAAAGGAACAACCAGTACCAGCCACTGCAAAAACATGCCAAATTGTAAAGACCATCGAGGCTAGGAAGAAACTGCATCAACTAATGAGCAAAATAACCAACTAACATCATAATGACAGGATCAGATTCACACATAACAATATTAACGTCAAATGTGAATGGACTAAATGCTCCAATTAAAAGACACAGACTGGCAAACTGGATAAGGAGTCAGGACCCATCAGTGTGCTGTATTCAGGAAACCCATCTCACATGCAGAGACACACATAGACTCAAAATAAAGGGATGGAGGAAGATCTATCAAGCAAATGGAAAACAAAAAAAGGCAGGGGTTGCAATCCTAGTCTCTGATAAAATAGACTTTAAACCAACAAAGATCAAAAGAGACAAAGAAAGCCATTACATAATGGTAAAGGGATCAATTCAACAAGAAGAGCTAACTATCCTAAACATATATGCACCCAACACAGGAGCACCCAGATTCATAAAGCAAGTCCTGAGTGACCTACAAAGGGACTTAAACTCCCACACAATAATAATGGGAGATTTTAACACCCCACTGTCAACATTAGACAGATCATCGAGACAGAAAGTTAAAAAGGATATCCAGGAATTGAACTCAGCTCTAAACAAAGTGGACCTAATAGACATCTACAGAACTCTCCACCCCAAATCAACAGAATATACATTTTTTTCAGCATCACACCACACCTATTCCAAAATTGACCACATAGTTGGAAGTAAAGCTCTCCTCAGCAAATGTGAAAGAACAGAAATTATAACAAACTGTCTGTCAGAACACAGTGCAATCAAACTAGAACTCAGGATTAAAAAACTCACTCAAAACCACTCAACTACATGGAAACTGAACAACCTGCTCCTGAACGACTATTGGGTAC